>NC_058132.1:491382302-491445608 GCF_016433145.1 Gracilinanus agilis
AATATATTCATTTATTTATATAATAAGATTCTTCTAACTTGACAGCTTCTCTTTTATTCTAGTTGCATTGGTTTTGTTTGTATTAAAAGCTTTTCAATTTCACATAACCAAGATAATCTGTTTTATCATTTATGTTCTCCTTTAGTTCTTGGTTAGGTAAGTCCTCTCCCACTAGCCACATCTGTGAAAGCTATCTTATCTCATTCTCTTCTACTTTTTTTTTTTAAACTCTTACCTTCCATCTCAGAATCAG
Organism: Gracilinanus agilis; assembly: GCF_016433145.1. NCBI lineage: Eukaryota > Metazoa > Chordata > Mammalia > Didelphimorphia > Didelphidae > Gracilinanus > Gracilinanus agilis. The sequence goes on from NC_058132.1 coordinate 491,382,556, forward strand.
CACTGTGTATCGGTTCCAAGGCAGAAGAGCAGGAAGGGCTAGGCAATGGGGGTTAAGTGACTTACCTAGGGTCACACAGCTAGGAAGTGTCTGAGGCCAGATTTGAATTTAGAATTCCCCGTCTCCAGGCTTGGTGCTCTATCCACTAAGTCACCTAGCTGCCTCCTTCTACATTTTTAAAAATAACATGACAAGGAATATTCTGTTCTGGTAAGAGCTAGTAGCTTAATGGCTCAAAAGGGAAGCCAGAAAATCTTTGGAGTAGATCTCACCATTATAACTGCCTCAGGGTAATCTGCAATAATTCCCTAAGTAAGGGAAAAGAACAAAAAGCATATATAAAAGAGATAGCTTTATGCCTAATTAACCATAAGTTAGTACAAAGGGAAAAAATCTGCTTTAACTAAAATTAGGTGCAGATTTTTAAAAAAGGGAACAGGTTGAGAATAGAAACAGTTAATAAAGAGGCAGCAGCTGGGTGGTTCTGTAGAATGAAATCCAGGCCTAGAGATGGGAGGTCCTAGGTTTAAATCTTACTCCAGACACTTCTTAGCTATGTGATCCTGGGCAAGTCATTTAACCCCCATTGCCTAGCCCTTCCTGCTCTTCTGCCTTGGAAACACTACTCAGTATTGATTCTAAGACAGAAGGTGAGAGTTTTAAAAAAAAGAGTAAAAAAAAAAATCTTAAGTCATTATGCTGTTATGCAGGGACAGCAATCTTGTTGCGTCATGGAAAATTTGGCAGTTTGGGGGAACATATGGAATAACGTTTTGCTCAAAATGTTTACAATTGATAATAGAAAGAAATGCCAAATTTCATTTAAGAGTTAGTGGAAATAAAGATGTAATACCCCCCCTCCCCATATAAGTTCACAAACCCTCTGAAATCTATTCAGAGATCCAACTGAAAATCCTGGAATAGTAGTAGGGAGAGCCTTGCACCTGAAGTCAGGTAGAGACCTAGGTTCAAATCCCACCCCTGCCTGACACTTAGCAACTCTACAATCATAAATCCATCACTTAATCTCTCTCACTCTCAATTTCTGTAAAATAAAAATAATAACTCATAATACCTCACGTGGCAGTTGTGAGATGATATTTATAAGCGCTTTTAAATCTTAATGTTGTGCATTTTGAAATGCACAATATTTATATATATATATATATATATGTGTGTGTGTGTGTATCTCTATATATGCTTGTGTATGTATATCCATTATTATTAGGATAAATATATTTTAGAAACTTCTTTTTATTAGATTGTGCCATTAGATTTAAGACCGGTGTCTGCCTATACACACTGATTCAGGTGTCAGCATGGTCAAAGAGTATGGATGGTTTTGCTTGGACAGAGGAAACTGAGATTGGAAATTTTCCAAGGATGACTTTTGAAGATGATGATGAAAGAAGAAGAAATAGCCCACTGGTAATGGGCTCTGGCAGGCTCTTTTTTTTTCAGTGGCTGAAGCAGGACTAGGATACCCAAGAGGTATCCTTCACAGGAGAAGATCCTTCTCATTATGACCCAACCGACATCAGACATCCGAGAGAGTTGGAGCATGGATTCAGCTACTGATGCTATTCTGTTTGAGAGCCACTCGTGGGAAAGACTCTCCAGGTACTAGAAGTCTCTTGTATTTGCATTAAGGCAAAAGGCTAATAGCTGGTAATGTTGAGGTTGATCAACTGTTGAGTTTTTTTTCCATGAATTTTAAAATGGAGGTAAATGTGCTTGTCAGTTCTCCATTGGATGGGACTGTAGAGAACTGGAGGGGCTATAGGCAGCCAGATGGCACAGTAAATAGACTGCCAGACCTGGAGTAAGGAAGAATCACTTTCCTGTGTTCAATTTTGGCTTCAGACACTTTTTAGTTGTGTGACCTTGGACAAGTCACTTAACCCTCATGCCTCAGTTTCCTCATTTGTAAAATAAGCTGGAGGGACGGCAAGGTGGCACAGTGAATAGAGAGTCAGGCTTGGAGTCAAGAGGACTTGAGTACAAGTCTGGCTCAGACACTTCCTACCTATGCGACTTAGTCAAGTTACCTAACTCTTGTTTGCCTGGCCCTTACCCTTCTATCCTAGAGGTATTCCTAGGGAAAAAAAGTAAGAGTTTAAAAAACCAATAAAATAAAATAACTTGAAGAAGGAAATGGTAAACCACTCCAATATCTTTGCCAAGAAAACCCCAGATGGGATCATAAAGAATCAGATATGATTAAACAACTATAGAGACTTGAGCTTCTAGGTTTTTGACCTGCCTGCTGCTGTAGGGTCGATGCTTGGCCTGAAGAAGGTCATGTAGGTGAGGGAACATGATTAGTACATTGATGCTATTTGCTTTTATTCATTTCAAATAATCTGATAAGAGAAACTGCCTACATTTATGGCTGTGCACAAACATTTGTGTGCACAGCCATAAATGCAGGGATTCAGGCAAAGAGAAGGAAGCTTCCTAAATAAGATGGGAACTGAGCTATGACCTGATTGGATGGTTCACATAATAAATGAGACCAGAATAACCTTTGGGGTTGGCTGGTCCTCATGATAGGCAAGTAATTAACAGCACTCTTTTCTCATTTTTGCCTTTCAAAATCTCTCATTTCCTTCAAATCTCAAATAAAGTGCTATCACTTATATGAAATCTTTCCTAATTTCCCAGTAGCTGGCTCTCTCTCCTCAGAAATAACTTGTTCCTACTTTGTAGATACCTATAATGTACTTTTGTCCTCTCTTGCTAGACCATAAACTCCTTGAGACTGAAATTTCCATTTTGTCGTGTATCCCCAGTGCCTAACACACACACCTAGCATAAAGTAGGTGCTTAATAAATGCTTATTAATTAATGGACTGATTGATCTTTTAGTCCTTACTTTTGAAAAGGATCAGCATCCCTCTGTGTTACATAAAATAATTGTATATTTTGTTTGTATGTTAACTTGATTTGTCTCAATCAGGTAGATTATAAAATTACACCCAGGTTTATAGTGATTTTGCACTTATAAGAGTAATTATGAAATGGCTCCTGCTTATGCCCCTTCTAATAAGGCAGGACTCTAATGATGGAGCATTTGCGTCTGCCAGCCCTGAACTAGTTAAAATCTCTCTCCTGAATGGCTGCATTGTGCCCTCATACCACAAACAAAGGGACACTCAGCAACTTAAGGACAGGATTGACCACTGGTGTTTATGAGAATCAATATTAAATCTAGCAAACACATTCAACAGATTTTTGGGGGGTTATTGTTGTTCAGTAATGTCTTACTCTCTGAGACTCCATCTGCAGTCTTCTTGGCAAAGATCCTAGAGTGGTTTACTATTTCCTTCTCTATCTCATTTTATAGATGAGGAAACTGAGGCAAACAGGGTTAAGTGACTTGCCCAAGGTTCCACAGCTAGGAAGTGTCAGAGGCTGGATTTGAACTCATGAAAATGAGTCTTTATCCTCTGTGCCACCTAGCTACCCAGAATTTAAGAACACACACAGAAATAAAGCTGGGACAGGGTGAGCACCTCCCATTCCCACTTCCTCTCAGTTGGCTTGTTTCTCTTTGAGTTCTTCCTTCTAGACGAGGACCTGCCCTCAATAAAACAAACCCAGTCACCCAAACCTCCCAGCTTGTCCGTACAGACAGAAGTCATCTGTTATGGTCTTAAAAAAGGGAATTGCAGATGTGTTAGGCACACACTACTATCCCAGCTGACTTGACCAGCTGTATGGGACTATAGCCACCTCTCCCTTCCTCTTTCCTCCAACTCTCCCATGTGAAAAACAGTCTCTGCCTTAACCTAGTTCAGGAGCTGATCTCATGTTAATTTCTTTCTTTTCAAAACTGGGAAGAACTCCAAATCCCAGGGGATTTGGTGGCCAGCCAGCCCTCGGGAGGGGGGGTTTCTCACATATGCTTTTATGTGTTCTAGTGTCTTCGAAAGCCAGAACTGTCTTGTTTTGTCTTTGAATCCCCCAAAGACAGCAAAGTCTTTGGCATATAGAGGCCCTCTATAAGTAAATCAATATATGTAAATATTATAAATAAATATACAAATACAAATTAATTGAATTAGAATGGTTATTTATGTTATTTAAATTTAACTTTTTATTATGGTTTTTGTTTAATCCATTAAAAGAAGCTGTAATGGTAGCTGGACTATCCAATCACCACTTCAATCACTGCTCAGCTCAGGGCAACTCCAAACATGCAATGTCTACTGCCTCTTGGTGGCAATATATGGAGATTACAGGGAGTAATTATCAAAGATTCTAGCTTCAAATTAACTCACAGCAGAAGGGATTGTATAAGGGCTATTCGAGTTTTCTTTATTTCTTTACTGAATACTTTGTAATTGATTCTATACAAATGTTGAAGGGACTTTAGAAAATTGACTACCAAGTATTTTGTGCATTTTGGAGTTGACACAGAATTTTCTTTTCTATTATTTCCTTTTGGATTTTAAAATGTATTAAACATACAGTTGATTTTGAGAAACCATAGGACCATCTAATTTTGGAAATTCTAACAAATCTTAGACGAACAGAGAATTTATTAAACATTTACAAATGTACAGAGCACAGGATGGAAGAAAATAGGCATTTAAGTAACTACTACATAACAGATTTTACAAATATCATCTCATTTTATCCTCATGACAGTCCTGGAAGGAAGGGGTTATTATTCCATTTTACAATTGTGGAACTAAGGTAAACAGAGGTTAAGTGTCCTGCTTAGGGTCACAAAGATAGTAAATATCTGAGAACAGATTTGAACTCAGATATTCCTGACATCAGACTCAGAACTCCATCCACTTCATTACAGTATCTCTATCCCACTGGGGATACAAACAGAAAATAAGACCATCCCTGCTCCCTTTCTTTCTATCTTAGAATCAACTAAGCACTGGTTCCAAGACAGAAGAGCGATAAAGGCTAGGCAACTGAGGTTAAGTGACTCAATTGATTTAAACACCACACATTCTGACTTTCAATTCTGTTTTTTTTCCACTATACAATATTGTCTTTCAGGATACTCAAATTCTTCTCTTTAAACTACTGGGTTGGAGGGGCAGCTAGTGACACAGTGGACAGAGTGCTAGGTTGGAGTCAGGAGGACCTGAGTTCAAATCTGAATTTAGATACTTTCTAGCTGCATGATCCCAGGTAAGTCACTTCACCCCATTTGCCTCGCTCTTGTCCTTCTTTCTTAGAGTTCTTACCAAGCTAGGATGTAAGTGTTCAAAAAAATTTTTTTAAATAAACTTATAAGTTGGATATACTAGGAATCTGGAATTTATTGCTACTTTGTGGAATCAAATAAGAAGATTCTTCCTTGGTTAGTTCTGCCAGAGTCTAAGGAAGACTCACCCTGAATAATCCTGGATCTTGATTGAAGAATACTCCTGCAAGTTATGGCCTTTGAAAATATATTGAGCTACTAGTGGACACAGTGAAATTCAGCAGTACTTAGGACTCTTGAGGACCTTTTTAATTTTTTCAGCATATTGATTTTACATTATTGTAAGATATGATTATTGTTCACTGATTTGTATAAATTCATGTCTATAGTTTGAGAGTCTGTGTGCTATAATGGAAAGAATACTGAACTTAAATTCAGAAAAGGGACTTGGATTCAAACGCCAGCTCTAAATACTTATGACTTGTGGGACTTTTGGTAAGTCACTTAAACCCTCTGAGTTTCAGAATAGTAATGATAACTTGGAAATAAATACAGAACTACCAAGTAGTCTGAAAACCCACTCTAATCAGGAGGAAAGGATAATGGTTAAATATTCTGGCCACCATATAGAGTCATGAACTAAATACCAAACAAAATCTAAAGACTCTGAGACTCTGGGAACAATACCTCCCTGGAGAAAACACAGTTCAATACCCACTCCTTCCTGGGAGAGAACACAATGTTAAGTATCCTCTCCAAAGAGATACTGAACCTGAGAATCTCTTTATACATTTTGGGAAGCCTACTAAGACTAACCATAAATGGGTGTGTAAAACTAACATTCAGCAACTATAGCATTAGGGAATGGTCAGCTGTAACAAATTAAATCCAAAGACCAAACTCGGGAGCTGGGCTTCCTGAGAGGAAATTTCTATCCATTAGAGAAGCCTTTCAAAACAAACAGGTACTTAACATTCAAATCAAAATTGGGGTACTTAGTACTGGGGTTTCTCAAAAGTAAGGGTAAACTGAGTCATCCAGAAATCCATGTTGACAGTTATATAACTAGAACTAGAAAAAATGAGGAAGATTATTCTGGTGATATATAAAATATGAATTAAAGGTGAGAGATAAAGAACTATAAGGAGGACACTGTGGTAGTCTGGGCAAGTAAATGTAGCAGGTGGTTTTAGTGAGAATAGAGAAGAATAAATAGATTTGAGATGTATTCCAGAGTTAAAACTGACACATGGGGGCAGCTGGGTAGCTCAGTGGATTGAGAGCCAGGCCTAGAGACGGGAGGTCCTAGGTTCAAATCCGGCCTCAGACACTTCCCAGCTGTGTGACCCTGGGCAAGTCACTTGACCCCCATTGCCTACCCTTACCAATCGTCCACCTATAAGTCAATACACAGAAGTTAAGGGTTTAAAATTAAAAAAAAACTGACACAAAAGGAGAATTAATTGGACATGAATTATAAGGAAGAGGGAAAGATCAAAAGCAATACTGTGGTAATAAACATGAGTAATGAGATGAATGGCAGCACTACATGCAGAAGTAATGAAGTCAAGGAAGAGTATGTGTTAGGGTAGAAGATAATAAACTCAGTTTTGAACATGTTGAATTTGTCTAGTACAAATAAATCATGTAATATGGAGATCATAAGATAACAGAATTTAGAACTCCAAGGCACCTAATACATCTCCATAGTTCAATATCCTTAGTCAGTAAATGAACTCCCTCCAGTAATTTTCATTTGCCACTGATTTATACTTTGACAGATCTATAGGGCTATACTATCTCCTCCAGGATCACCAAGAGTAAATTTTATTATACCACTAATGATTTTTTTCCTATCATCAATATGTAGAATACATATTGTTATGTTAGCATGTTAGCAATGAATATATTAGCAATCCTGTAGCTAAAGGCATGGATCAAGGGACCATCGTATAGGGAAAGAGGGCATCATCACACAAAACTTGACAATCATAGACGTACTGCAAGTATTAGGGGGAACTCAGCTACAAAGGACTGCCTTTGATAAAAATAGCCTCCTCCTTTCTCTACTTTCACCCATACTTAGAGTTATTAAGTCTTTTTAAGTTGTTTGTCTTCCCAATATAGTTGTTATGGTACATGTTGTTCTCTTGGTTCTAATTCTTCACTCTGCATCAGTTCATGCAGGTCTTCCCAAGTTATCTCTGAAACTATCCCTTTTATCATTTCTTATGTCACAATAGTATTCTACTATATTAATACACTATCATTTGTAAAGCTATTGCCAATTAACGGGCATCCCCTGAGCTTCCATTTCTTTAATATCACAAAAAGAGCCCCTCTGAATATTTTTTTACACTACCATATTCCTCTACATCAAAATTTTCTTATTCTTGTTTGGATTTTTAATATTCAGAATTTAGTATAATATTAATATTCTATAATGTTCATATATCACAGCTTGTCTATAGATTTTCCTATGGATTAGCACCCAAGTTGTTTCTCTTTTTAGCTACTACAAAGAATGTTACTATTCATACTTTAAAATTTTCTTTCTATAATTGACCTTTGGGGAATCTATGCCAAACAAAGAAATTGCGTGGTTAAAGGATAGAAATAGTTTAGTCAATTTTTTCATATAATTCTAAACTTTTTCAATGAACTTTGAATCAATTCACAGCTTTACTAAGAGTATAGTAGAATACTTGACTTACCACAGTTATTTCATCAATGGTTGCTTCCTTTTTTTAATTATCTATGCCAATTTTGTGAATTGAAACATCATTTTAATTTGCATTTCTCTTATGATTATTGACATATTTGAATATGTTTATTGATATTTTGCATTTCTTCAATTTAAAACTGTTAATATTCCTTACCTACTTATCTAATGGTAAATACATAGTATTTTTATATATTTGTGTCAATTCCATATTTATCTTGGATATCAGATTTTATTGGAGACCCTGGACAAATCACTTAACTTCTTAGTGCCTCCTTAGTTTCCTCATATGTAAAATGAGGGGGTAGTATTCAAAATCTTCCAACATCTCTTCCATCTGTAATTCCATGATTCTGTTTAATGAAAAGATGTTTCCCATTTGACAGCTTCTCATTCTAGCTGTATAGATTTTTTGGGTGGGGTAAATGTTTGAAAATTTCATATAATAAAAATTACCTATTTTGTCTTTTGAGTTCTTTCTCATTCCTTGTTTTATTAGTTTTCTTTCTAATCATAGATCTAGAAGTAGCTTAATCAAAAAAATAATAAGTATTTATTAAACATCTACAATATGCTAAAGTCTAATCCAGGCAGTGGGGATACAATAATGAAATAATCCCTGCCCCTTTTTCATTTTATTCTATTATTTTAAAAAATGTAACCTTTTACTTTTCCATCACACATCCTTTTGGAGTTTGTTATGATATGTGGCATGAGTCTCGTCTAAATTAATTTTCTGTTAAAATAGTTTCCAGTTTTCCAGAAGTTCTTATCAAATAGGGAGGCCTTCCCTTGGTATTTTGTGGAGAATATAATTTTTAAAAGCAATATTTTACTGGAAAATTTTAATAAGATTTTAAAACAAAGTTTAAATTTTTTTATTTTAATTTTTAAAAAATATTTTTCTATATTTACTTGATTCATTTTCTTTCCCTCTCCTCTTCCCTCCCACCTCCTGATAAGTCATTTGTTTTTCTTCTCTGTTTCTACTCCCACAGTTTTTTCTCTTGATGGGGATAGCATTCTTTCTCATAAGTTCCTTGAGATTGTCCTGGATCATTTTATGGCTACAAATAGTAAAGGCCATTACATTGGGTAGTTCCACAATGTTTCACTTTCTGTGTACAATGTTCTCTTGGTTCTGCTTATTTCAGTCTCATCAGTTCTTGGAGGTTTTTCCAGTTCATATAGAAATCTTCCAGTTCATCACTCCTTACAGCACAATAGTATTCCATCACCATCAGATACCACAATTTGTTCAGCCATTCTCCAATCAAGGGACACCCCCTCATTTTTTAATTTTTTACCACCACAAAGAGCATGGCTATGAATATTTTTGTACAAACATTTTTCATTATTATCTCTTTGGGGTACAAACCCAGTAGTGGTATTGCTGGATCAAAGGGTATGCATTCTTTTAAAGCCCTTTGCATATAATTCCAAATTGCCTTCCAGAATGGATGGATTAATTCACAACTCCACTAGCAATGCATTAGTGTCCCAATTTTATCACATCCCCTCTAATATTTATTATTTTTCTTTACTGCCATATTGGCTAATCTGCTAGGTGTGAGGTGGTACCTCAGAGTTGTTTTGATTTGCATTTCTCTAAATTTAGAACACTTTTTCATGTGATTATTGATAGTTTTGATTTATTCATCTGAGAACTGCCTAGTCATATCCCTTGACCACTTGTCAATTGGGGAATGGCTTGATTTTTTGTAAATTTGACTTAGTGCCTTATATATTTGGGAAATTAAACCTTTGTAGGAGAGTTTTGTTATAAATTTTTTTCCCCAATTTGTTGCTTTCCTTCTAATTCTGATTGCATTGGTTTTGTTTGTGAAAAACCTTTTTAATTTAACATAATCAAAATTATTCATTTTAAATTTTGTAATTTTCTCTATCTCTTGCTTGGTCTTAAATTCCTTCCTTTCCATAGATCTGACAGGTATACTTTTCTATGTTCACCTAATTTACTTATACTTTCCCTCTTTATATTTAAGTCATTTACCCATTCTGAATTTATCTTGGTATAGCATGTAAAATGTTGATCTAAAGTTAATTTCTCCCATACCTTTTTCCAATTTTCTCAGCAGTTTTTTGTCAATAGAGGGTTCTTATTCCAAGAGCTAGGGTCTTTGGGTTTATCCAACACTAGCTTGCTCATGTCATTTACCCCAAGCCTATTTCATTGATCCACCCTTCTGTCTCTTAGCAAGTACCGTATTGTTCTGGTGATCACTGTTTTATAGTACAGTTAAAATCTAGTACTGCTAGGCCTCTATCCTTCACATTGATATTCTTGATCTTTTTTTCTTCCAGATGAACTTTGTTATAATTTTTTCTAATTCTATGAAAAAGGTTTTTGGTAGTTTGATAAGTATGGCACTGAATAAGTAAATTGGTTTAGGTAGGACTGTCATTTTTATTATATTAGTTCATCCTACCCATGAGTACTTAGTTTTTCCAATTGTTTAGATCTAGTTTTATTTGTGTGAAACATGTTTGTAGTTATATTCACATAATTCCTGAGTTTGTCTTGGCAGATAGGTTCCTAAATATTTTAAATTGTCTAGAACAGTGATGGGCAAACTACAGCCTGTAGACCAGATGTGGCCCCCTGAAATGTTCTATCCTGTCCAGCGACATTATTCCTAATCTGACGAATATAATGAGTAGGATACAATACAATGAAACTTTGAAAGAGTTGCCTTAGAAACAGACTGATAGATTTGACCCCCTCTTTAAAAAGTTTGCCCATCACTGGTCTAGAGTGATTTTAAATGGATTTTCTCTTTTTAACTCCTGCTGCTGAGTTTTGTTGGAAATATGTTGAAATGCTGATGATTTATGTGGATTTGTTTTGTACCCTGCAACTTTGCTAAAATTATTAAATTATTTCTACTAGCTTTTTCAAAGTTTTAAAATTTAAAACAAAGTTTAAAGGGTAAAACATTCTTCTACCAATACCTACTGATCTCTTTTGTAGTGTCTTTGTACTTATACTTTCAGACTTAATGCTAATTTGTTGGTTTTGGAATTACAGTGAACCTATTTCCTATGTAGTGATTAAAATGATCTTGAGAGATTAATTTTTCTTAATTTTAAAATAATTTATTATTTGACCACTCAAGACATCCTAATTATAGTCAAATGATTGCCTCGACCATCTTAAGACAAACAAATACTCCTAGCCCGGGTACCTGTGTACTTTTTTGGAGCTCCACCCTTGAATATCCCAAGAAATCTCCTTTTGATCTAAATCCAATGCATGAAACCCTCCAAGGACACAAAACAGAAGAAACCAACTGTAGACACAACATACCTCTTTTCATTTCCATTCTGTCAACATAGGTACACCTTTGCAGTATAATAATGGCCTGATAAAAGCAAAGGCTATGATGACCTAGACATGAAAGAAGATATCATAAGCAAATTAGAAGAACAAGGAACATATCTGATTTATGGATAGGAGAGGAATTTATGAATCAACAAGAAACAGAGTACATTGTAAGATATAAAATGGATTGTGTACATTACATTAAAAAGTGTACAAATAAAATAAATGTTTCAAAAATTAGAAGGAAAGCAGAAAATTGTGGGGAGGGTTTCATAGACAGTCTTTTAGATGAACATCTCATATCAAAAATAGAGAACTTTGTCAAATTAATGGAAACAAGCCACCCTCCAATTGATAAATGGGCAAAAATATGAATAGTTTTCAGATGAAGAAATCAAAGCCATATATGGGTATATGAAAAAATGTTCTAAATCACTATTGATTAGGGAAATGCAAACTAAAACAGTTCTGAGGTATCTCACATCTATCAGATTGGCTAAAATGACAAATATTAGAGGGGATGTGGAAATGTGGGGACACTAATACACTGTTGGTAGAACTGTGAACTGTTCTAATCATTTTGGAGAACAATTTGGAATTATGCACAGAGAGTGAGAAAACTATGTATATCCTTAGACACAGCAATCATATTACTGGGACTATTTGAGATCAGGGAAAAAGGAAAAGAATCTATATGTTCCAAAGTATTCATAGCAGTTCTCTTTATATGGCAAAGAACTGGAAATAGAGGGGATGTTCATCAATTGGGGAATGGCTAAACAAATTGTGGTTTATGATTGTGATGAAATACTACTGTTCCATATAAGAAGATGAGCAGACTAATTTTTAGAAAACTTGGAAAGAGCTACCTAAGATAATGAAGAATAAAACAAATAGAACCAAAAGAATATTATAAACAGCTACTAATTTAATATTTGACAAATAACTTGTAGACACTCACTTTCAGAGAATGGCTGAGAAGTGAAACATGAGACATAACCTATAGATACATAATACTTTGCTGGATGATGCCTTCTTTGATTTGGGGAGGGATGGAAGGGTCTAGGGGGGGAAAAGAAGTAATGAAATGTAAAAAAGAATTTTAAAAGAAGCAAAGGCTTGCTCTACTTTTACAAACTGTATATAGGCAGTCCTTAGGGCAGGGGTGCTAATGCCTCCATTAGAACTACTGGCAAAACTTGTTGTCTTCCTGTCCCAAAGATCAATTGCCTTACTTTCTTATTGTGGCAACTTTCTTACCAGTTTGGACAACACCTTCTTTCCCAAAGAAAGAAATAAGGGAGCCTCAGTCTACCTTCCCAAAAGGAGTAGAAGAGAAGGATCATGTTACTAAGGTACAATGGAGATAGACTCTACATCCCAGGGGGGAAAAATCCCTATTCTTCCTATATGATTTGTATCTCAGCTAATCAAGTTTCTAACAAAATGCATCCCTGGAATGCATCCTTATCAAAAGCAAAAGATTCTATAGTACAAGACCTCAAAAATTGACCAATGAAATACCATCCTATTATTATCCTTTATTACTTTACTTTTTTGGAAACTCTGATTTTGTACTAGATAAAATAAAAACAGAAACTGCTAAGTTCATAATTAGTGTCAGAAGGGATATGAAGATTTCAACTGTTAATTCATTCTTCACTTGCTTCCTCTCACAAGTTCATAATTCACATGCAATTTGTAATTCTTTTTTGGTACATTTTGGTTGTCATTAATGAAACAATTAGCAATTGCTGACTTCCTGGAAGATGGCAAAGTGAGGACTTAAAAGGGGATCAAGGACTTCATAATCTCCCTCAAAAAGAGGAATAGAAATAATGAAGAAAAGCAAAATTATAGATGAAAATTGTGAGAGCTACCCTTACCTGGTTGTTGAAAGGCTGGGCAATCTGCCCATTTTTAAAAATAGCTTTGGAGATGTGCAAAGACAAGAAATCTGATAATAATATACATAAAGAAGCATGAAAAATTCCAGAAGAAATACAGATACCTTTTCTTCTTTCAGCCATCCAGTTTATTCAGCTTCTGTGACTCCTCCAAAGGCTGTAGGATTTGTTCTTTTTCTAACCCCCAGCTACCTCCTTGAACACACTTTTAGGTTGCTATTCTTCTCCTGATATTTTATTTTTTCCCCAATTAACAACTTTTAACATTTTAAAAAAAGTTTTGAATTCTAAATTCTCTCTCTCTCTCTCTCTCTCTCTCTCTCTCTCTCTCTCTCTCTCTCTCTCTCTTTCTCTCTCTCCTTCCCCTCCCCCCTCACTTGAAATAGTAAGCAATATGATAAAGATTTTACATGTGAAATAATGCAAAACATTTTTCTATATTAATGTTTTTGTGGAAGAAACCCAAATTTAAAAAACTCAGGAAGAAAGTAAAACATAGTATGCTTTGTATTGGATTCAGATTCCATCAGTACTTGCTCTGGAAGCAGATGACATTTTTTTTCTCATGAGTCCTTTGGGATTGTTTTGGATCATTGTATTGATGAGAGCAAGTAATTCACAGTTATTTATCCTACAGTATTGCTGTTACTGTGTACAATGCTCTCCTGATTCTTCAATTACTTTACTCTGCATCAGGTCATGTAAGTCTTTCCAGGTTTTTCTGAAATCCTCTTATTTGTCATTTTTTATAACAAAATAGAATTCTATTACAATCATTTACCACAACTTACTCAACCATTGCCCAATTGATGGGTATCCCCCCACTTTCTAATTCTTTGCCCTCACAAAAAGAGCTGCTTTACATATAAGTCCTTCTCCTTTTTTGTTTTATTTTTGGGATGAAGATCTAGTAATGGTATTTTGGGGGTTTTATAACTCTTTGGGCATAGATTCAAATTGCTCTTCAAAATGGTTAAATCAATTCACAACTCTCCAACCAGTGCATTTATGTCTCAATTTTCCCATATCCCCTTCAACTTCTGTAATTTTCCTTTTCTGTCATAATAGCCAAACTGATAGATGTAGAGTAGTATCTCAGAGTTGTTTTCATTTGCATTTTTCTAATTAATAGTGATTTGGAGCATTTTTTCCATATGAATATAGATAGCTTTAATTCCTTTTTCTAAGAGCTGTCTTTTGACCATTTATGAATTGGGGAATATCTTGAATTCTTATACATTTGACTCATTTCTCTCTGCATTTGAAAAATGAAGCCTTTTGTAGACTCATACATTTTTTCACCTTTATGATCACTATGTATTACCCTCTACTCTATTTCCCACCGTTTATCCTACTTTCCCTCCTTTCATCCTGCCTATCCTCAAAAGCGTTTTGCTTCTGACAACCTCCTCCCTCAATTTGCCCTCCTTTCTATCACAGCCATAGGGTAAGATAGATTTCTATTCCCAAATGAGTGTGTATGTTCTTCGCTCTTTAAGCTAATTTCCATGAGAGTAAGATTCAAACATTCCCTTCCCCACCACCTCCATCATCACCTCAGCTATAAAAACTCTTTGGTGCCTCTTTTTTGTGAGAGATTTTACCCAGTTCTAACTCTCCCTTTCTCCTTTTCCCAATGTATTATTCTTTCTTATCTTTTCATGTTGTTTTTTTTAGATATCATCCCTTCTTATTCAACTCATACCCCTGCCCTCTATTTATATAGACTCCTTTTAACTGCCTAATATAATTATCATAATAATGATAAATTTCTTAGGAGTTCTAAGTATCTCTGCCCATGTATGGGCGTAAGATGTTTATCCTTATTGGGTCTCTTATTATTTCTTTTTCTTGTTTACCTTTTTAGGTTTCTCTTAAGTCTATTTTTGAGAGTAAAATATTCTATTCAATTCTGGTCTTTTCTTCAGAAATTCCTGAAAATCTTCTATTTTATTGAATGCACATCCCCCATCATCCCAAAGGATTATATTCAGTTCTGCTGGGTTGTAGTGCCTTTGCCCCCTTGAATATTGTATTCTATGTTCTCTCATCTTTTAATGTAGAAGCGGCTGGATCTTGTGTTATTCTGCTGTGGCTCCACGATATCTGAATTATTACATATTGGCTGCTTGCAATATTTTCTCTTTGACATAGGAGTTGGCTAAATATCCCTGGGAATTTCCATTTTGGGATTTCTTTCAGGAGATAATCAGTAGATTCTTTTAATTCTCTTTTTTACTCTGGTTGCAGAATACCAGGGAAGTTTTCCTTGATAATTTCTTGAAAAATATTATCTAGGCTCTTTTTTTATCATGGATTTCAGGTAATCCAATAATTCTTGGATTACCTCTCCTAGATTTATTTCGCAGGTAAGCTGTTTTTCCAGTCTTCTTTTTTCATTCTTTTTATTTTGTTGTTTCTTGATGTCTCATGGAGTCATTAACTTTCCCATGCCTAATTCTAATTGTTAAGGTATGATTTTCTCAAGTGAGCTTTTGTACTCCCCCTTTTTCTATTTGACTAATTCTACTTTTTTAAGTTCTTTTCCTCAGTGAAATTTTGCATATCTTTTTCCATGTGACCATATCTGCCTTTTAAGAAGTAGATCTTTCCCCCCATTTAGCCAATTCTGCTTTTTAAGAAGTTCTTCTCTTCAGGGGATTTTTGTACCTCTTTTATCAACTGGTCAATTCTGTTTTAAAAGTATTATTTCTTCATTTTTGTGTCTCTTTTACCAAGCTGTCAGCTCTTTTTTAAATGATTTTCCTGCATTACTCTCATTTCTTTTTCTGAATTTTCTTCTACCTCTTTTATTTGATTTTTAAAATACTTTTTGGGCACATCTAGTAATTATTTTACTTGGGGCTTGAGACCAATTCATATTTTCCTTTGAAGCTTTGGATGCAGTAGTACTGACTTTTTTGTCTTCTTCTGAGTGAATATGCATTTTAATCTGCCCTGTTATCAAAATAACTTTCTATGTTGAGTTTCTTTTTGCTGTTGTTTGTTCATTTTCCAGTTTTTTTAAACTATTAAAAGTAAGCTTTATTCCTGTGGTGAAGGGGGCACTGTCTCAGGCTTTGAGTTCTTTACATATCTGCTTTTAGAACTAGTGCTCAGGATCTATAAGTTTTGGGTTCTTCTAAGGTGGTATGATCTAAAGAGAGGTGTTTTTAACATGCTCCCAGCTTTGAGTGACCACAAGCAATCTTTTCCCTCCTGGAACTGTGGCCAATGTCAACTGCTCCCCTATGGCTATAAGTGCTAGTGTGTGCTAATATTCCTCCTCACCCTGGGACTGGGACCTTGATCTGTATGTGGGAAGTGTAAGAGAGTCCTACACCCACAGCCAGTAAAAGGACTCCTGTATTCTCCTTCTGACTTCTTGATTCCCTAACTATCTGTGGCTAAGAGCTTTGAAACCCATTGCTGCTGATTCCACACACACACCCCTAAGGCCTGTGTGGGCCTGCTGAGGTGGGACCTGCCTTGGCATGCTGTTCTGTACTCCACTCCCACCTGCATGCAATAGACCTTTCATATCAACCTTTTAAGTTATCTTGGGCTGAAAAATTATTCACCCCAACCTTTTGTGGGCCCTGCTGCTCCAGAATTAATCTAAGATTTATATTAAAGTTGTTTGGAGGGTAATTTGTTAGGGATCAGGAAGGTCCATGTACTTTATCTACTATCTTGACTCTGTTCTTTTCAGATTACTATTCTTTCTGATGGAGACTACCTATGATTAGGTCATTTTCTCAAATGTCCTCCATCTACAAGTACCATGCCATTCCTACTTTCCTAAGTAAATCTATGTGTGTGTGTGTGTGTGTGTGTGTGTGTGTGTGTAAACAAATAATTTATTATAGAAATGCTGATATTTGTTCCATTTTTATACATTTTTTTCCATGGCTTACAATGGCCAGAGAGTTTAGCAACTAGGGATAAACCCACTAGAAATTTAATTTGTGGGAATTGAGTGGACCACACTGACTCTGTCTTGTGATTCAATTCTAAACTAGTTCAGTTCCCTTTCTATTCAATTAGAAGTCTAGTCCAATTTCTGTCTTGTGTAAACTTGTACTCAATTATGGGAATTTTGAGAAGCTGGACCATCTCTACCTGTTGCTTAGAGACTCTTACTTATAGACCTAGGTTATGTTGACAAGAAATCCAGTCAGATCTAAACAGTGATAAAAGGAGTTTTCTAACAGTTATACATCTCAAGCAACACATAAATCTTATCTGAAAACTGGCCCCATACAGGTCAATCAATTACTGTTTCTCATTCCTTTGACTGAATATACACTTTGGGAAGTGGGGCGGGGGATACTTCTTTTTCTAATTTCAGAGAATTGTACTTGTTTGCTCTCTCCCTGCTGACTCAGAAAGACTCTAATCTTTCAATTACAAATAAGATTACCTAAACTTGTATCCTGGTTTATACTTCGTTAATTGTTTTCTTTTAAAGAATATGTCTTCCCTTGTATTTGGGCTCTATGGTCAACCTAAGGAGGCCTGGTCCTGACTCGTTATTCAATTGGTACTGAAGTGGGTAAATAAACACAAATATACACACAGGGGTTCTTTTGGGGGGAAAGGGATGAAGGAAGAATGAAGGGTAAAGATGTATCTTAAACAAATACAAAAGGGTTGTGACAATGTGAATGACAGTTGGAATCCAATTGCCACTTAGACTAAAACATCCAGGGATACCTTACTTCTACAGGGAAAGACACAATAGGAATAAAAAACACTTTTTAAATAGTTTAAGATTAAAAGAGGTGGAAGAGGTCATACTACTCTAAAACACTATGGGATCAATTCAGAGTTAAACGTTAAAGGTCTGGGAAATCCGTACACTACACTCTGCAGGCAGCTAGGATATAAGGGACTAATGGGATCTCATGTAGATGGTCTGATGGTCTTGATCAATAGCTTAAAATATATTAGTCCAAGAGCACAAGTTCCAGCCAAATAACTCTTCAGAGAAGTCAGGGAGACTGATCTTGCTTGTCCATCAAACAAGCCTGCTTTCCTTGATCCTGCTAGTTGAGATGTTCAGATGTTGCTCAAAGATACCCAAAATCCCCAGGCTTTCAGGTCCATGGTTTCCCAACTCCTTCAAAACCCCCAACTGCCCTTAGAGAAAGTCCACTGTGTTCAGCCCCTTGCTGTGTTGCAGATTAGAACTTTAGCTCCTGCTGCTGGCCAAATTTCTAAATCTGCTTTTATATACATGGCTTAATAAACTGATGTGCTTAGAACCTCAAACCTTTGTTTCCTCACTTATATCTGATTTCACCCATCACAGTTAAATTACCTCACAAATGAACTATTTTTAAAAGCTGATAATGTTTTTAAAAAATGAGAAATCAAATTTAATAAATACATCAACATGAATTTTCACTTTTTCTTACAGAAATTTAATGGACAAAAAACAATTGCCACAATAAGGACAAAAAAATACCAGAAGCTATCAGTAAACATTGGATCATATCATTTGAGATATGACAGCCACAGACAATGCTCATTTATAATATGGAACCTGAATAATCTCACAAAAATAGAAATTATTTCTCTAAGTGGACAGAGAGGACCTGGTTACAAATATGGGAGTAATTTCCACATTAGTCATCTAGGTACAGTCAGACCATCATGTAGTTAGAGGAAAAAAAATAAAAATCACCACCAAATAAAAATGAGAATAAAGACAACTAATCAAGAAGTACCTGCCTGTTATAATATGTGTCAAACATAATAAGAATACATAAAAATTAGAAGACACTATATGGGGGAAGCTAGGTGGCATGTTGGATAGAGAGTCAAGCCCTGAGGCAGGAGGATCTGGGTTCAAATCTGAATTCAGATACTTCCTACCTATGTGACCCTGGATATATCATTTAACTCCATTTGCCTAGCCCTTACTGCTCTTCTATCTTAGAGTTGTTACTAAGACAGAAAAGTAAGGGTTTTTAATTGAAAACAAAAAAAGATAGGATAAGATATACCACACATATACAGAGATGAGTGCAGAAATACATGTGATTCAACATGAAAATGAGGGAAAAGGGAGAAGAAAAGGGAGAAATAAGAGGGAAGGCATATTAGGGGAGGAATTATTCTTAAGCAAAACAGATTCTTAACTTGGATATCAAAGAAAGGATAAAAAAAAGGATAAGAACCTATTATTGGGCTCTGTCTGAAGAAAAGAGAACAAGAGAATGGAAGTTCATATCACCATTCATAGAGCACAGTGCTGAGCTCATTCCTTGTCTTTCACCATTCTCTTTTTAATAAAGAGAGGGCAGAAAGGCAGGAGATGGTTCCGTGGATTGAACACTAGGCCTGGAGACAGGAAGTCCTGGGTTCAAGTTGGGCCAGTCACTGGGTCTGGGCAAGTAACTAAGTCCCAATTGCTTAGTCCTCCTGCTCTTCTGCCTTGGAACTAACAACACTAAATATTAATTCTAAAACAAAGAGAGACAGAGAGGGCAGAAAACAGAAAAGGAAAATATAAGAGAGTAGAACCAAGGGGAAAACACAATTAATAGTCATAACTGTGAATGTGAATGGAATAAACTCATTCCAAAATGAATGAAGATAGTGGAATGAATTAGACAGCAGAACCCAATAATATTTTATTTATAAGAAACACACTTGAAACAGAAAATATGCACATAGATTTAAAATAAAGGACTAAAGCAAAATCTATCATGATTCATCTGAAATAAAAAAGAATCATGGTAGCAATCATGATATCAGTCATAACAAGAGCAAAAATAGACTTAACTAAAACAAACAGAGAAAATATATTTTGCTGAAAAGTACCATAGATAATTAATATCAATATTAAACAAAGGCACAAATGGAATTGCATCTAAATATTTTTAAAAATTAACTAAGTTAGAAAAATAAAAAAATTTCAATTAAAAAAGTTACTGGGGAAGATAATGGGAGAGATCATGAATATTTTCTCACAAAACAATGAGAAAAAGTGAAAGACAATTAGAAAGTTTGGAGAAACTAAGCAAAATTATTTCTGGGTCACTTAAGAGTGAAACAGGAAGGAGGACAAGAAATAAGTGAATAATGGAAAAGATCTGTCAGCGTTCTACAACATGTTATTTTTTTTCCATCAGTGATATCATAGTCATCATCTTTGGATTGAACATCACAATCCCTGATGAGTTGCATCAAGAAATAGAAGAGCACTAAAGAGAACAAAGATTGTAAGTAGCAAACCCAGCATAGACAGAGAAAATCCTTCCTGGAGAAAATATCATTCTGTTGGTATTGTGAAATCAAATCTCAAAATATCTGATAGGGAAAGACACTGAACAAATGGAAAAAAATTCATGGCTGAAGAAAGTGAATTAAGAAAATATCAAAAACTACTGATGTGTTTGCCTTTCTTATCTCTACAAAATATAAAAATAATTTACCTACATATTAAAAGAAACTTTGAGGAAAATATGAGATTGGAATAGGCAAGTTTCTATAAATAATATTCTACAACAGATTGCATCTTTCTGGTCACACAATTAGGTAGAGTACAAGATCCCACTCTGTTTATCATTTGTTGATTATAAAAATAATTTGACTTGGCAAAGCAAAATGCATCTTTGAAGGCTCTCCTACAAAAAGGCATCTCCCACTTATATATTAAACTCATAAAAGATTTCTTGATAGATATACTGTAATAACAAAGATAACTTTCAAGAATTTCTAATTATTATTATCAAGCAAGATTCAAAATAGGAAAACATATGCTAATGAAGGTGTTTACTGTTGCCATGGATGATGTCCAAATGAAAGAGGGATTGCTTACGGATAATGAAGTAAATATTCCAAAAGTTCTTTTTTTTACAGATGACTTTGTGCTGATTGTACCAATCCCTAGAACAACACTAAGTCTGCTAAATGAGACTCATAATCACTAAAAATAATTCAACTCAAAAATCCACATAGGAAAAACTAGTGGATGAATGCTTAGTGTCCAATCTATGATTTACAGATGGAAGTACAGTCCATAATTAGTTGATGTATGTATATAAATACACACATATGTAAATTTTAAACAGATGAAATTACCTGTACCCAGAATTAAATAGAAGTGGAAACAAATTGCCTGTATTATTCCTAGATAATTAAACATTGTTTTTAATAATTCCATCTTCTCATTGAAACAAAACTGTCCATTAAGCATCACTATTCTTTTGGTAGGTAGACTGACAGACAGATAAAATATTTATTAATGGCTAACTAGTATCAGGTACTGTGCTAAGCATGTTGAATAGAAATACAAATAAGCAAGATAGTCCATGCCCTCAAGGAAATTGCATTCTAATAGGAAAAGACAAAGTATAAAATGTTGAGTCATATCCATGGCACAGTGAGAAGAAAATGAAGTTAAGTGACTTGTTCAAGGTAATATAAGCTAGGAACAGAGCTAGTAAAAGATCCCTACTTCAGAGATTGGTTAAGTCCTACTAGCATTTGATGCACTGTGTGTCGATCACTAATATGAGAGCTATAATAGAATGTTTGTGACAATGTGGATATAGTGATGGACTTGGAAACAAGAAAATGTGGGTTTACCACATATTAAAAAACTGCTGGGAAAACTGGAAAACAATATGGGAGAGATTGGGCCTATATCAACATCTCACACCCTATACCAGGATAAACTCAGAATGGGTGAATGACTTGAATATAAAGAAGGAAACTATAAGTAAATCAGGTGAGCACAGAATAGTATACTTGTCAGATCTATGGGAAAGGAAAGATTTTAAGAGTTAGAAAAAGTTAGAGTTAGAAAAAAAATGACAAAATGTAAAATAAATAATTTTGACTACATTAAACTAAAAAATTTTTGTACAGACAAAGCCAATGCTACCAAATTTAGAGGGGAAGCAACAAATTGGAAAAAAAAATCTTTATAATAAAAAACTCAGACAAAGGTCTAATTACTCAAATATACAAGGATCTAAATCAATTGTACCAAAAAATCAAGCCATCCCCCAATCAATAAATGGGCAAGGGACATGAATAGGCATTTTTTAGATAAAGAAATCAAAACTATCAATAGGCACATGAGAAAGTGTTCTAAATCTCTAATAATCAGAGAAATGCAAATCAAAACAACTCTGAGGTATCACCTCACACCTAGCAGATTGGCTAAAATGACAACAAGGGAGAGTAATGAATGTTGGAGGGGATGTGGCAAAATTGGGACATTAATGCATTGCTGGTGGAGTTGTAAACTGATCCAACCATTCTGGCTGGCAATTTGGAACTATTCTCAAAGGGCTTTAAAAGACTATCTGATAATATGCTCGAAATCCAAGTGACCCTGAAGAAGATAAGAACAAAATGGGTTATAAACTAGGTTCCCACATAGAAATTAAATGGTTCTCAGATATTTCCTACCATTTCATATTCTGCTCCACAGAAGCTCTAAGAAAAAAGCCTAAAGCCGCTAAGCTAGTGGATAAACCTCATTATTACATTGTTCTGTCTTTCCTTCCCAACCAATTCCCCTGTATTGGGTGTTACAGGTAATAGAAACTGCATTCATGTACTTCTTTACTGGTACCTAGATTCAAGTTAGAAAAATCTCTCTGTAATAAAAGAAATATAATCCAGACATAGTCATTGAGAGATAATTACGTTATTGAAGGACAGGGCAGATAACTGTGGAGCCACACCTGACTTAAAATCATTCTTGATGATTTTTTTTGAGAGAATTTTGTCAATATTTTATGTTGCAGTATGATCTTGGAAAGCCATTTTCAGAAAAATAAACTTTGACATAATTTTAAAACAAAAAAAAAAAAAAAAGACTATCTGCCTGGGCTTCCGGGTTAAGATGGTGGCAGAGTAAAAAGCAGCTCTTAACCTCTCCTGACCGAAACACACAAGACTCCTCAAGGAGACATAAAAACAAACCCAGTCAAACGGAGGGACCCCACAACAGGGTGCAGTGTGGAAGGTACGTGGAATTGGGACATTTCCATGCTATAAAGGGGTGAAACAGCTCTCACTAAATCGCGGGCTGAGCAAGCCCCCCACCCCCCCCACACACACACACCACCTATAGTGCCAAAGCCAGATAAAAAGAAATAGAGCAAGTTTGGGGCACCCATTGAGTCATTGGCAGCTCCAGGGCCTGTTCCTGAGAGCAGCAAGATTTAGGTCCCCAAAAAGCTAAAGAACGCACACGAACTCTGAGCACAGGCACAGAGCTTGGGCGCAGGCAGACACAGGCACACGTGTGAGCGTTTGCAAAGGCTCTGAAACCCTGAGTGGGGAACCAGCGCAGATGGGTATACGACTGTGGAAGCAGTGCCCTGAGACTTGTAAAGGAGCCTCCAGCAGAGGACCAAGCAAGGGGGTCCACCAGGGGGCTTGACCTTGAGAAAAACCAGAACTCAGACCTCAGGACCCAAAAGACTGCAGACAGACCCTAAGCGCGAGGATAAAGCTAAGAAGCTGCTGAGATAACAATGGCTACCCAGAATCAGGAAGCTCAGATGAGAAAGATTAACAAGAAAAAGAAATCTTTAACACTCGACAACTTTTACACAGAGAAAATCCAGACAACTGAGCAAATAGAGGGGGAGAACAAACAAGCATCCGGACCCTCCCAAAAATAATAATGAAAACTGGTCACAAGCTCTTGAAAAGTTCAAAACTGAGATGACAAGAAAGATGGAAAAGATTTGGTTAGAGAAATGGGAAATAGCTCAAAAGGAAATCAGGCAAGAAACTAACAGTTTAAAAGGCAGAATTTTGCAATTGGAAAGTGAGGCTCAGAAATCAAATGAACTGATAAGCAAAGTGACCACCAGAAATGACCAGATTGAAAAGGAAAACCAAAAGATGATAGCTGAAAACCAAAAGATGATAGCCGAAAACCAGTCCCTAAAGGCTAGAATTGAGCAATTAGAAGCTAATGATCTCTCAAGACAACAAGAACAAATAAAACAAAGTCAAAAGACTGAAAAAATAGAAGGAAACATGAAATATCTCAATGAGAAAGTGACAGACCAAGAAAACCGGTCTAGAAGAGACAATTTGAGAATCATTGGACTTCCAGAAAAACCAGAAATTAGTAGAAACCTGGACTCCACACTAAAAGAAATTATTCAGCAAAATTGCCCTGAAGTCCTACAACAAGAGGGCAATATAGACATTGAAAGGATCCATAGATCACCCTCGACACTCGACTTAGAAAAGACAACGCCCAGAAATATAATTGCCAAATTTAAGAGCTTCCAAATAAAAGAAAAAATCTTACAAGAAGCCAGAAAGAGACAACTCAAATATCAAGGAGCACCAATCAGGATCACACAGGATCTGGCAGCCTCCATGCTAAAAGACCACAAGGCTTGGAATATAATATTCAGAAAGGCAAGAGAGCTGGGCCTGCAACCACGGATCAACTACCCATCAAAATTGACTATATACTTCCAGGGGAAAGTATGGGCATTCAAAAAAATTGAAGATTTCCAAGTATTTGCACAAAAAAGACCAGGGCTAAATGGAAAGTCTGACATCCAACCACAAAAATCGAGAGAAACATGAAAAGGTAAATAAGAAACAGAGGGGAAAGAAAGAAAACTCATAACTTTTAAATTTGCCTTTTTAAGGGCCTCAGTAAGATCTAATTATCTGTATTCCTATGTGGAGAAATGCTATGTAGAGTTCTCGGTAGTGAACTCTATTCACTATTATAGTATTCACTATTATAGTAATCAGAAGAATAATTCACAGGGAGAGGGTGGAATACTAAATGGTCCAAGATGATATGGGGGGTGGGAAAGAGGGGGGTGAATAGTAGGGGACACCAAGAGAAACTTGAGTGAATAAGAAAAATAGGATATTATATTACACATAAAGAGGGCATGGGAAGGAGAGGGGACAAATACTATTATAAGAAGGAGATGAAGAGAGCATTAAGAGGTAATATTTAAACCTTACTTTCACTGTAATCAACCCGGAGAGGGAAGAGTAGCTATACTATCCATTGGGATATAAAACGCTTATCTAACCCTACTGAGAAAGTCAGAAGGGATAAACCAAGGGGAGCAGGGGAGTGGGGAGGTCAAAAAAAGGGAGGGAAGAAGAAGGGGGAGGGAATTCATTAGGCCTTTAAAAACAAAAAGAGAGGAATAATAAGGGAGGGGGTAGAAAGGGAAGTTAGTCAAGGGAGGGGATAAGGGATAGGGTCTTAAACCACTGGTTTAAAAGGAAATAGTTTAAGGAGAAGGGGTAGGAATAAGGGAGGATACGAAAATGTCAGTGAATGCACAACTTATACTTATAACTCTGAATGTGAATGGGATGAACTCGCTCATAAAACGGAAGCAAATAGCAGAGTGGATTAGAAACCAAAATCCTACCATATGTTGTCTACAAGAAACACATATGAGGCAGGTGGACATACACAAGTTTAAGGTTAAGGGCTTGAGCAAAATCTTTTGGGCGTCAAATGAGAAAAAGAAGGCAGGAGTGGCTATTATGATTTCTCACAAAGCCAAAGTAAAAATAGATATGATTAAAAAAGACAGGGAAGGTCATTACATCCTGATTAAAGGCAGTATAAACAATGAGGAAATAACACTGCTCAATATGTATGCACCAAGTGGCATAGCACCCAAATTCATAAAGGAGAAACTGGCAGAGCTCAAGAAGGAAATAGATAGTAAAACCATACTAGTGGGAGATCTAAATATTCCTCTGTCAGATCTAGATAAATCAAACCGAAAAATAAATAAGAAAGAGGTAAGAGAGGTGAATGATGTCCTAGAAAAATTAGATCTAATTGATATGTGGAGAAAAATAAATAGGGACCAAAAGGAATACACCTTCTTCTCAGCTGCACATGGCACATTCACAAAGATTGACCATGTTATAGGGCATAGAATCATTGCAAACAAATGCAAAAGAGCAGAAATAATAAATGTAACCTTCTCAGATCATAATGCAATAAAAATAATAATTAGTAAGGGCACCTGGACAGGAAAATCAAAAACTAATTGGAAATTAAATAATATGATTCTTCAAAACCAATTTGTCAAAAAAGAAATCATAGAAACAATCAACAATTTCATTGAAGAGAATGACAATGATGAGACATCCTACCAAACTCTGTGGGATGCAGCCAAGGCAGTACTCAGGGGGAAATTTATATCCTTGAGTGCATATATTAACAAATTAAGGAGGGCAGAGATTAATGAATTGGGTATGCAACTCAAAAAATTAGAAAGCGAGCAAATTAAAAATCCCCAGATGAAAACTAAATTAGAAATACTAAAAATTAAGGGAGAAATTAATAAAATCAAAAGTAAAAGAACTATTGAATTAATAAATAAGACTAGAAGCTGGTACTTTGAAAAAACAGATAAAATAGACAAGGTACTGGTCAATCTAATAAGAAAAAGGAAAGAAGAAAACCAAATTGACAGTATTAAAGATGAAAAGGGAGACCTCACCTCTAATGAAGGGGAAATCAAGGCAATCATTAAGAACTATTTCGCCCAATTATACGGCAACAAATATAACAATTTAGGAGATATGGATGAATATTTACAAAAATATAAATTGCCTAGATTAACAACAGAAGAAATAGAATACCTAAATAATCCCATATCAGAAAAAGAAATTGAACAAGCCGTCAAAGAACTCCCTAAGAAAAAATCACCAGGACCTGATGGATTCACAAGTGAATTCTATCAGACATTCAAAGAGCAACTAATCCCAATACTACACAAATTATTTGATATGATAAGGAAAGAAGGAGTCCTACCAAATTCCTTCTATGACACAAATATGGTACTGATCCCAAAGCCAGGTAGACCAAAAACAGAGAAAGAAAACTATAGACCAATCTCCCTAATGAACATAGATGCAAAAATCTTAAACAGAATACTAGCAAAGAGACTCCAGCAAGTAATTAAGAAGATCATCCACCATGATCAGGTGGGATTTATATCAGGAATGCAAGGATGGTTCAACATTAGGAAAACCATCCACATAATTGACCATATCAACAGTCTAACAAACAAAAATCCCATGATTATCTCAATAGATGCTGAAAAAGCCTTTGACAAAATACAGCATCCATTCCTATTGAAAACACTGGAAAGTATAGGAATAGAAGGTCCTTTCCTAAAAATAATAAACAATATATATCTAAAATCATTAACAAGCATCATATGAAATGGGGATAAATTAGAAGCCTTCCCAATAAGATCAGGAGTAAAACAAGGATGCCCATTATCACCTCTATTATTCAACATAGTACTAGAAACACTAGCAATAGCAATTAGAGAAGAAAAAGAAATTGAAGGTATCAAAATAGGCAATGAGGAGACTAAGCTATCACTCTTTGCAGATGATATGATGGTCTACTTAAAAAATCCTAGAGAATCAACTAAGAAGCTAGTAGAAATAATCAACAACTTTAGCAAAGTTGCAGGATACAAAATAAATGCACATAAATCATCAGCATTTCTATATATTTCCAACACATTAGAGCAGCAAGAGGTAGAAAGAGAAACACCATTTAAAATTACCCTAGACAATATAAAATACTTGGGAATCTATCTACCAAAACAAACACAGCTATTATACGAAAACAACTACAAAACACTTTCCAAACAAATAAAACTTGAGCTCAACAATTGGAAAGCCATTAACTGTTCATGGGTAGGATGAGCTAACATAATAAAAATGAACATCCTACCCAAATTAATTTACCTATTCAGCACCATACCTATCAAATTACCAAAAAACTTCTTTACTGAATTAGGAAAAACTATAACAAATTTCATTTGGAATAACAAAAGATCAAGAATATCAAGGGAAATAATGAAAAGAAATGTTAAGGAAGGGGGCCTAG
This sequence comes from Gracilinanus agilis, assembly GCF_016433145.1. Lineage (NCBI taxonomy): Eukaryota > Metazoa > Chordata > Mammalia > Didelphimorphia > Didelphidae > Gracilinanus > Gracilinanus agilis. Next base: position 491,410,609 of record NC_058132.1, read on the forward strand.
CATTACCAGATATCAAACTATACTATAAAGCAGCAGTAATCAAAACAATATGGTACTGGTTAAGAGATAGAAGGGAGGATCAGTGGAATAGACTTGGGGGAAGTGACATCAGCAAGACAGTGTATGATAAACCCAAAGAGCCCAATTTTTGGGACATGAATCCACTATTTGACAAAAACTGCTGGGAAATTTGGAAAACAATATGGGAGAGATTAGGTTTAGATCAACATCTCACACCCTACACCAAGATAAATTCAGAATGGGTGAACGACTTGAATATAAAGAGGGAAACTATAAACAAGTTAAGTGAACACAGAATAGTATACCTGTCAGATCTCTGGGAAAGGAAAGATTTTAAAACCAAGCAAGAGCTAGAGAAAATTACAAAATGTAAATTAAATGGTTTTGATTATATTAAGCTAAAAAGCTTTTGTACAAACAAAAACAATGTAGTCAAAACCAGAAGGGAAACAACAAATTGGGAAAAAATCTTTATAACAAAAAACTCTGACAAGGGTCTAATTACTCAAATATACAAGGAGTTAAATCAATTGTATAAAAAATCAAGCCACTCCCCAATTGATAAATGGGCAAGAGATATGAATAGGCAATTTTCAGGTAAAGAAATCAAAAGTATCAATAAGCACATGAGAAAGTGTTCTAAATCTCTAATAATTAGAGAAATGCAAATCAAAACAACTCTGAGGTACCACCTCACACCTAGCAGATTGGCTAAAATGAAAGAAGGGGAGAGTGATGAATGTTGGAGGGGATGTGGCAAAATTGGGACATTAATGCATTGCTGGTGGAGTTGTGAACTGATCCAACCATTCTGGATGGCAATTTGGAACTATGGCTCAAAGGGCTATAAAAGACTGCCTGCCCTTTGATCCAGCCATACCATTGTTGGGTTTGTACCTCAAAGAGATCATAGATAAACAGACTTGTACGAAAATATTTATAGCTGCGCTTTTTGTGGTGGCAAAAAACTGAAAAAGGAGGTTATGCCCTTCAATTGAGGAATGGCTGAAGAAATTGTGGTATATGCTGGTGATGGAATACTATTGTGCTAAAAGGAATAATAAACTGGAGGAGTTCCAGGTGAACTGGAAAGACCTCCAAGAACTGATGCAGAGCAAAAGGAGCAGAGCCAGAAGAACATTGTACACAGAGACTGATATACTGTGGTAAAATCGAATGTAATGGACTTCGGTACCAGCAACAATGCAATGACACAAGACAGCTCTGAGGGATTTATGGTAAAGAATGCTACCCACATTCAGAGGAAGGACTGCAGGAGAGGAAACATAGAAGATAAACAATTGCTTGAACACATGGGTTGGGGTGGACATGATTAGGGATGTGGACTCGAAACTACCACACCAATCCAACTATCAACAATTTGGAAATAGGTCTTGATTGATGACACATGTTACAACCAGTGGAAATGCGCGTCGGCCATGGGTGGGGGGAGAGTGGGGGTGAAGGGGAAAGTAGGGGCATGAAGCATGTAAACATGTTAAAAATGAATATTAAAAATGTTTAAAAAAATAAAAATAAAAAAGATCATTAATAAAAAAAACAAAAAAATAAAATAAAAAATAAAAATTATTCAAAAAAAGAAAAAAAAGACTATCTGCCTTTTGATCCAGCCATAGCACTGCTTGATTATAGCCCAAAGAGATAATAAGGAAAGTCTTGTACAAAGATATTTATAGCCACACTGTTTTCGGTGGCAAAAAAAACTGGAAAATGAGAGAATGTCCTTCGATTGGGAATGGCTGAACAAATTGTGGTATCTGTTGGTGATGGAATACTATTGTGCTCAAAGGAAACTGGAATGACCTCCAGGAACTGATACAGAGTGAAAGTAGCAGATCCAGGAGAACATTGTACACAGAGACTGATACACTGTGGTACAATCGAACATAACAGACTTCTCTACTAGCAGCAATGCAAGAATCCAGAGCAAGGCTGAGGGACTTATGAGAAAGAAAAGTAGCCACATTCAGAGGACGAACTGTGGGAGGAGAAACACAGAAGAAAAACAACTCTTTGAACACATGGCCTGATGCGGATATTATTGGGGATGTAGACACTAAACAATAATTCTAGTCCAATTACCAATAATATGGAATTAGGTCTTGATCAATGATGCATGTAAAACCCAGTGGAATTTTATGTCGGCTAAGGGAGGTTAGTGAGGTTTGGGGGAGAGGGAAAGAACATGAAATATGTAACTATGGGAAAATATTCAAAATTTTTAAAATTTTTAAAAAAAGAAAGAAAATGTGAGTTTAAATCCTACCTCAGGCATTTACTAGCTCTGTGATCCTGGGCAAATCATTTGGAACCTTAGCTTCTTCATCTGCTAAACTGGAAGAATAAGGTACATAGAGGAGTGTGCTTGAGCCAGCTCATATCAGCTCACAAGAGCAAATAGTTCAGCTTCAAAGTATGCATGTCTACTTTCTTTTCAGAGAACCAATTGTTAAATATTTGCCATCACACCCTGTATATATACTTCACAAAGTTATTGTGAAGATCAAATGAGATAATGTATGTAAGTTGCTTTGCAAACATGAAAGTTCTACTAAAATGTTGGCTGTTATTGGTAGATTCACTCAAAATAATCAGGAGTCTAAAACATGAGTTTTAATAAAATATTTTATAAGGCAGAACCTGAAATGTTAAGAAATACCATGATTAATTTAATTCCTTTGGTCCCATATCCCTTTTCCTCCATTGGGGGATAACACTGTGACAACATCAGTAAGTGGTTTGATCTTTTGGATCAAAGATGTTACAGAAACCCAAAACATGAGTCATGATTCCATGTATAAAGAATTTGGAAGGGCCTTAGAGAGAACCAGAGAAAGTGGGGGAAAAACAACTTTGTTTCTAATGATAATGCACTCCTTGAAGTGGATCATTAATCTAATGGACAGAAAGAAAAATGTTTTCAGTGAAGCTGCCTTATTCATTTTTGCCTCTCCCTGTTCCAGAAGTTTTGGATGGAACATCATCAAAACAACCACTTGGGAAAGATTTTAAAAATAATACAAAGCTGCCAGATAAAAATGTGGACAGATCCAGACAGATCTGTTGACCTACCATTTCAAAGTGCTACAACATCAAAAGTGAATTGAGACAATTATTTTTAAAATCAAGGGAGGGAAGGGCTTTAGTCTCTGGAGAAGAGTCTAATGAGCAGAGACCATCTGGTATGACTTTCAGTTTGAGGAATTATGGAGATTCCAGAAAGAACACACAGGCAGACACTTTAGAAAACAAGAACTTAAAGGATATGGTCTGCATAAAAAGTTTTTATTAAGCACCTACTATGTGTGTACTGTGCTAAATGCTATGGATAAATGTAACAACAAACATAAAACATCCACACCCTCAAAGAGTTACAGAATTGGCCTTACATGTGTACATTGCTTTATGGCACAGCTGTATAGCTAGGCTCCAGTTTACCAAGCAGCTTTACATACAATCATTGATGCCATTCCCCCTACTTTCAAAGACCTTTCCCTGCTATTGCTCTGGGATCTGAAAAACCTTGCTCTATCTGGTTTCTACTTTTTGCACCTTCCCCCTATATGCTAGAGTTGTCATAATGCTGGAGACTTATTCTACTTCCATTCCTGTGCTTAATTCTCCATCCTTTCAGGGTTCAAAGGGGCTAGAGGCCTTGAAGCTCCAAGATCAGATTTTAGAGATACTTGGGATACCTGGTAGCTGGTAATTCAGTGTTGCTAAAACATGGGTTTTCATATTCAAAAAGCTTCAGAGGAACTCATATTAAAGGTGTCAAGTCTTGGTGATTAGCACCAGGCACCGTTAGTCTAGGTCAGTGATTCCCAAAGTGGGTGCTACCGCCCCCTGGTGGGTGCTGCAGCAATCTAGGGAAGCGGTGATGGCCACAGGTGCATTTATCTTTCCTATTAATTGCTATTAAAATTAAAACAATTAATTTCCAGGGGGCTAAGTAATATTTTTTCTGGAAAGGGGGTGGTAGGCCAAAAAATTTGGGAACCACTGGTCTAGGTGTAGGAAATTGAGTGAATCTGCTAAGGGTCAAATGTGCAGCCATAGGCTAAATCTATCTGTGTGACACATTTCTAGCTCAGATTCCCTTTTTTTGTCTACTCTGCCTGGATTATGGAGAAAAATAGGACAGAGGGGAGACAGAGAATTTACCCTTCAGAACCCAGCAAACACTACAAATAATGGCTTGATTTATTATTTTGTGGATTTTTTAGACTTTAAAAAGTGATGGAGAAAATGTTAATAATTCAGATTAGACTTTAAAAGTGTGTTCTGCTAAACATTTTTTAAAAAGAGAACTATTTGTTTAACATTTACCAGGAAACTCCTGTATAGGACCTGTTGAAGACTAACACACAGATACCAGGGAAACACAAACACAACAAACAGGACATTTATTTTGAGATGTAGCCAGGTATCAAATACAAGAAATAATGCCTGACCACTATACATAAGCTAGGACCACTTCTCTGAATCATGTCTGGACATATGCTCCCAGTCACTACATAGTAAATAGCATCAAAGATTAACTAGTTTGACATCTGTACACCAGCACTGTTCTCCAACGAACTACATTCTAAATCTTTATAACTGAGGTGTGGTTGGGGCTTCTGGAATTTATTTTTAGTATATAGCTCACACTGTGTTACCCTCAGTCTTGTTACTAACACAGAGATTTTAGGAGAACTTGATGTTCAAGGTTACTACCAGTACTATGATAATTTGTGTTATAATTCATATGGTTGAGTTGCCAAAGGAATGGAGAGTTTAAAGGGGAGGGAGATGTTATATGAAAGCGAAGGAAAAGAGTGAGCTATTAGGATAATCCACAAAGGGGAGCCCCCTTTCAGGCTTTTGAAGTTTATATCTATATATAAAAAGGCCAGGAGAGCTTATCTTGTCTCTGAGCCTTTCTCTAACTCTTTATGAGGAAATAGAAAAGGTTTGGGGTTTGAAAATTAAGGAATCACAAACTCTAGGCCTATTTGCTGGATTTTTTGTCTTGTATATAATAAAGTAAAATTGGGAAGTATGGGGAATACTCACCATAAACTACAGTATGACTTCCCTGGAGACCACAAACATAATGACTAAGAAGTTTAGTTCAAAGAAATCTTGAATCTTCAGCTAGATAGGAAGAATCCATTTTTTGTTCTAAAGAGCTTGTCACTTGAGACTGAGAATCTTATGCTGGGGAATTTAAAAGCTCATTGCCAAGACTCTGAAGGATACAAAAGAAGGAGAACCAGAGGGAAGACTTTTTGTTAGTCCTTGTCAAGGAATTCATCCTTTTCTAAAAGACCTGGAAAAAGTTTGTGGGCTTTAAACTAAAAGGTCTCATGGCAGCATCCACTCTTCCATTAAGGAAGAGATAGCCAAGGATTTCAGCTCATCCAGATGCTGGAAACAGTAGTGACTATAAGATTTTAGTAGGCTAGGTACAGTATGTGTATACACTAATATATACTATATGTATAACATATAAAATATATATTATATAAGGGCAACCAGGTAGAACATTGGAAAGAGTGCTGGGCCTGGAGTTAGAAAGACTCATTTTTCTGAATTCAAATCTGGCCTCAGACACTTACTAGCTGTGTGACCCTGGGCAAATCACTTAACCCTGTTTTCCTCAGTTTCCTCATCTGTAAAATGAGTCGAAGAAGGAAATGGCAAACCACCCCAGTATCTCTGCCAAGGAAACTCCAAATGATTTCACGAGTTGGACACGACTGAAAATGACTGTACAACAGCTCTATGTGTGTGTGTACACATATCATATATAATAAAACAGTATAGGCAGCTAGATCTCTCAGTGGATAGAGTGCTAGTCCTGGAGTCAGGAATATCTGAGTTCAAATCTAGCCTTAGATACTCACCAGCTATGTGACCCTGGATAAGTGACATAGTCTCTATTTACCTTAATCCACTGGAGAAAGAAATGAGAAGTCATTCTATTATCTTTACCAAGAAAACTTCATATGGGGTCCTAAAGAATCAGGAATTAATGAATGGCTGAACAATAAATATATACTATATGTATGTGTGTAATGTATATAATATATACAATATAAATATTATGACAAAATCATTATATAGTGCCTAATATATTTTATATGTGTATTATAGATACATTTTATGTGTGTATATCATATATACTATACATACACATAGCATATATACAGTGCATATTATATATACTATAATATATATATATGTACCATATATCTCCTAGAGTTCCTTGCAGGAATTTATTTATATTTAAATATATATACATATACACATATATGTTTTGTGTGGGTTTAAGCATTTAAAGTTTTTACATGCTTATAATTGTGATAATAAGTATGTCACACTGACACATCACTTTAAGGTTTGCAATTCTTTCATCATATTTATGTTTTTTTGGTGAATGACTATTAAGCTAATATTATTTTGTTATTTTATATGTGGGCAGGTTCCAATCACTTCTGGAGAAACAAACTCATATATTAGGGTATATTTCTACCAGGTGTCTTTATAGGACCTACTTAAGTTGTGACTGCAGCTATTTACTTCAGAGTGTCTGACCTTTGGTTGTTATTAACTCCTAGAGTTATGTGCACAATAAAAATAGCTAACATTTATATAGCATTACTATGTGACAGGCTAAATTCTTTACAGATATTTCATTTGATCCTCACAACAACCCTATAAAGTAGATGCTATTATTATTTCCATTTTACAGTTGAAGAAACTGAGGCATACAGCAGCTAAATGACATACCCAAAGCCATATAGTTAGTGTTGGAGGCTGTACTTGAACTCAGATCTTCCTGGCTGCAGGCCCTATATTCTATCCACTCTGCCATCTAGCTGCCCTTATAAGGATATAAAGTGGTTTTTTTTTAATTGTTGGTAGTTTTTTTTGTTTATTTATTTATTAGCCTTTTGTAACTGTAAGTACTTTCCTCCCTTACTCTGAGGATATTGTAAACATATCAATTTCATTTGTTATAGAATATATATATCTATAGATATATGTATATCCAAATTAGTAGGTAAGGTCTTTATTTCTCTATTGAGATTTTTAGGAATTGGAAGTTTTCCTCTCTCTCTTCTGTGGACCATTGATGAGCATCTCACATGTAAAATCCCAACCAGGTTAGAAGAAAAGAAAAAGTGAGATAAAGCAATTCTGCTCCAGACCTTAGCAGCTGTATGATGCTGGACAAGTCACTTAACTTCTTTCAGACTGTTTTTTAATCTCTAAAATGAGAGGGATGGACTTGATAGATTTTAAGGTCCTTTCCTATTCACCTTTATAAGCCTTTGATTTTTCATTTGAGGGAATAACACTAGGCTACTCAAATTATCTTGACTATATAATAATCAGAGAATTAATAATCAAGAATTAATTGTCTCTTTCTTTTTTGTTTCCATGCTTAAACCAACCACGAATATCTTACCCCATTTTTTCCAATAATATTCATAAATTGTCCATCTGAACAAAATAGCTCTATAGCACTTAGCATCATAGAGAAGAACCTCCTTATCCCTTTGTTGGCCAGTCTTAAGAAAATCAGGATCTGCTCCACTATCCAATTCTCATTCCTCTTCAACCAATTACTGTGATTAAAGATCTCGAGTGTAGTAGCTCTGGAAGAGGAGATAGCAAAAAACATCTACCTTCCCACTGATCACTGTCTTGGAACTAACTCCCTGTCAAGGAAAGTGAATCTCTAACATAAGTCAGAGATAGGATTTTATTTTTCTCATGCAAAAAAGAAGACTGGAAAGCTATTTTGGGAATAGACACAATTCAGTATTAGGATTGTGGCATGCAGGATTGTACTACGGTCAGCTGATTGTTAAATTTTCAGTGGGAGCATTTGGAAATTGGCAAATGCTACAGATCAAGGTTTGATTTATTGTTTTGTTGACTGGACTTAAGAAAGTGATAGAGAAAATGTTAATAATGTGGGTTAAACTTAGTGTGTCTGGTGTACTTTTTTTTTAGAGAGCTGGTTGTTAAAAATGTACTAGCACAACCCTAGCACCATTGCCCTTCTGTTTGAAATCCTCCTGAGACCTTGGTTCACCATACAGAATATCCTTCAATAAATCTTTTTTGGATGTGTAAATTTTGTACATGGACCTTTTGGGTTTTTTTCCTTTAATATAGATCATATAGATAGCTCTTTCTGCAGGAGCCATAAAGTCAATGTTTTTTCAGGCGCTGTTACAGGAGCGTGCACTGTGAGCACTGTACGGCTCTCACGAAATTCCATTTTTTAAAATGTGGCATTTATGGCTCTCACGGCCAAAAAAGTTGCCGACCCCTGGTATAGATACTGAGATGCTACATACTCACTCTTTTAGAGAGGCCGTTAAATATAGAAACTCACTCAGAGCCCTCAGCTATGAGTGAATAGCACTTAATGTGGCAAGATGTGCCTGGTTGGGCAATCAGAAATGTGTAAAGATTATATTTTATCTAAAATTCCTAGGATGACCTTCTGCTTATACTCACTTTGCTTATAGACAGCCAGTAAATCTACCAATAAGCAATTATTAAGCATTTTCTTTGTGTGAGGCACTATACTAAACTTTAGGGATACAAAGAGAAGCCAAAACAATTCCCACTTTCAGGGAGCTCAACATTGTAATGGAGGAGACAGTACGTATAATACCTATAGTATGTCTAACATGTATAATATATATATATATAACATATAATAGAGTAGAGAGAGACTTGAAGCAGAAAAGTCATCCAGCAAGATTTTGTGGGCATGAGGTAAAGAGGGTCTGCACCAGAGTGGTGGTTGTATTAGAGAAGAAAAGAGGGCACATTCAAGAGATGATGTGCAGATGTAAATGACAGGACTTGGCAGCAGAATATATATATATGGGTTGAGTGCAAGTGAGAAGTGGCAAAGCAGTTGTGAGCCTGGATAACTAGAATGATAATGGTGCCCTCACAGTAACAAGGAAGTTAGGAACAGAAGAATGTTTGGGAGGAGAGACAATAAAGTTTGATTTGGACATATTGAGTTCAATAGGTCTGCTGGACATCCAAGTTGAGAAGTCCAATAATCAGTTAGAGATGCAATACTGGAGATCAGGATAGAGGTCAGGGTTGGATAAATAGACTTGAAAAGCATTTGGAGAGAAATAATAATTGGATCCATGGGAGCTGAGGACATCACCAAAGGAGATAGTATAGCAGGAAAAGAGAAAAAAGCCAAGACCAGACCCTTGATGGATAGCCAGGGTTAATGGGCATGACCTGGACAAAGATCCAGCAAAAGAGACTGAAAAGAAGCAGTTAAGGCAAGTAAGAGGAGAACTAGGGGAGACCAATGTCTTGAAAATCTAAAGAGAAGTTGGGAAAAGAGGGTAATTGACAGCGTCTGAGATTACAGAAGGTCTAAGAAAGATGAGGATTAAGAAAAGGCCCTTAACAGTTTCCTGAATTTATTAAATTACCACTTCTATTAAAACTACTGAACTTAGTATTACTAATAGAAAAAACTTATAGAAAATATTTTCATTAATACTTAATCTATCTTTAAGATTATAAAACTTTAATATCACCAACCACAACTTAATCTATTCCTCGTATCCCCAAACTTCATTCTAATTTTTTTTAATTTGTTACTCTGAATCTTAGAGTTGAGGGATAGGTTGTTTTCTTAAAATTTTGTTAGCTTATTTCTTCTGTCAATCTAATTTGGTTATTATAACAAAGTACAATATTTTTTATCGTGGAAAAAAAAGATTAAAGAAAGGAAAGCCTCATGAAACAAGAGAAAAGAAAATCTAATGAGAAATGTCTTGCTTAATCTCATTTAACATGTCCTTGGTGGTATAGAATAATATTCTCAGGCTTTGATTCTATGTTTAATGGAGGGAACTGGTCATAACCTGCCTGTCCTTGGTTCATACTCAATGTATTTTGGCTACTACCAGCCTACATGGAAGAGGTTGGGGAGCCTGGTGGGATATCACATAATAGAAGGGGAGAGGCTTAAGGCTTTACTCACTACCCAGACCCATATGTGACCAAGAATATGGGCCTCTGTCCCAAAAGTTGGGCTCTTTGGGTTTATCATACACTGTCTTGCTGATGTCACTTACCCCAAGTCTATTCCACTGATCCTCCCTTCTGTCTCTTAGCCAGTACCATACCGTTTTGATGACCGCTGCTTTATAGTATAGTTTAATATCTGGTACTGCTAGGCCACCTTCCTTCACATTTTTTTCATTATTTCCCTTGATATTTTTGATCTTTTGTTATAGTTTTTTCTAATTCAGTGAAAAAGTTTTTTGGTAGTTTGATAGGTATGGCTCTAAATATGTAAATTAATTTGGGTAGAATAGTCATTTTTATTATGTTAGCTTGTCCTACCCATGAGCAATCAATATTTTTTCAATTGTTTAGATCTAGTTTTAATTGTTTGGAAAGTGTTTTGTAGTTGTTTTCGTATAATAGCTGTGTTTGTTTTGGTAGATAGATGCCTAAGTATTTTATATTGTCTAGTGTGATTTTAAATGGTGTTTCTCTTTCTACTTCTTGCTGCTCTAATGTGTTGGAAATATATAGAAATGCTGATGACTTATGTGCATTTATTTTGTATCCTGCAACTTTGCTAAAGTTGTTGATTATTTCTACTAGCTTCTTAGTTGATTCTCTAGGATTTTTTAAGTAGACCATCATATCATCTGCAAAGAGTGATAGCTTAGTCTCCTCATTGCCTATTTTGATACCTTCAATTTCTTTTTCTTCTCTAATTGCTACTGCTAGTATTTCTAGTACAATGTTAAATAATAGAGGTGATAATGGGCATCGTTGTTTCACTCCTGATCTTATTGGGAAGGCTTCTAATTTATCCCTATTTCATATGATACTTGTTAATGATTTTAGATATATATTGTTTATTATTTTTAGGAAAGGACCTTCTATTCCTATACTTTCCAGTGTTTTCAATAGGAATGGATGCTGTATTTTGTCAAAGGCTTTTTCAGCATCTATTGAGATAATCATGGGATTTTTGTTGGTTAGATTGTTGATATGGTCAATTATGTGGATGGTTTTCCTAATGTTGAACCATCCTTGCATTCCTGGTATAAATCCCACCTGATCATGGCGGATGATCCTCTTGATCACTTGCTGGAGTCTCTTTCCTAGTATTCTATTTAAGATTTTTGCATCTATGTTCATTAGGGAAATTGGTCTGTAGTTTTCTTTCTCTGTTTTTGGTCTACCTGGCTTTGGAATCAGTACCAATATTTGTGTCATAAAAGGAATTTGGTAGGACTCCTTCTTTGCTTATTATATCAAATAATTTGTATAGTATTGGGATTAGTTATTCTTTGAATATTTGACAGAATTCATTTGTGAATCCATCCGGCCTTGGCGATTTTTTCTTAGGGAGTTCTTTGATGGCTTGTTCAATTTATTTTTCTGATATGGGGTTATTTAGGTATTCTATTTCTTCTGCTGTTAATCTAGGCAATTTGTATTTTTGTAAATATTCATCCATATCTCCTAGATTGCTATATTTATTGCCATATAATTGGGCAAAATAGTTTTTAATGATTGCCTTAATTTCCTCTTCATTAGAGGTGAGGTCTCCCTTTTTATCTTTGATACTGTCAATTTGGCTTTCTTCTTTCCTTTTTTTTATTAGACTGACCAGTATTTTGTCTATTTTATCTGTTTTCTCAAAATACCAGCTTCTAGTCTTATTTATTAATTCAATAGTTCTTTTACTTTCAATTTTATTAATTTCTCCCTTGATTTTTAGTATTTCTAATTTAGTTTTCATCTGGGGATTTTTAATTTGCTCGCTTTCAAGTTTTTTGTTTTTTTTTTTATACCCTTACCTTCCGTCTTGGAGTCAATACTGCGTATTGGCTCCTTGGTGGAAGAGTGGTAAGCGTGGGCAATGGGGCTCAAGTGACTTGCCCAGGGTCATATAGCTGGGAAGTGTCTGAGGCCAGATTTGAAACTAGGACCTCCCTTCTCTAGGTCTGGCTCTCAATCCACTGAGCTACCCAGTTACCCCCTTGCTTTCAAGTTTTTTAAGTTGCATGCCCAATTCATTAATCTCTGCCATCCCTAATTTGTTAATATATGCATTCAAGGATATAAATTTCTCCCTGAGTACTGCCTTAGCTGCATCCCACAGAGTTTGGTAGGATTTCTCATCATTGTCATTCTCTTCAATGAAATTGTTGATTGTTTCTATGATTTCTTCTTTGACTAACTGGTTTTGGAGAATCATATTTCCAATTAGTTTTTTATTTACCTGTCCAGGTGCCCTTACTAATTATTATTTTTATTGCATTATGATCTGAGAAGGTTACATTTATTATTTCTGCTCTTTTGCATGTGTTTGCCATGTTTCTATGCCCTATTACATGGTCAATCTTTGTGAATGTACCGTGTGCAGCTGAAAAGAAGGTGTATTCCTTTTTCTCCCTATTTATTTTTCTCCACATATCTATTAAATCTAATTTTCTAGGATTTCATTCACCTCTCTTACCTCTTTCTTATTTATTTTTTTGGTTTGATTTATCTAGATCTGAAAGAGGAATATTTAGATCTCCCACTATTATCGTTTTACTATCTATTTCCTTCTTGAGCTCTGCCAGTTTCTCCTTTAGGAATTTGGATGCTATGCCATTTGGTGCATACATATTGAACACTGTTATTTCCTCATTGTCTATTCTGCCTTTTATCAGGATGTAATTACCTTCCCTGTCTTTTTTAATCATATTTATTTTTACTTTGGCTTTGTCAGAAATCATGATCGCCACTCCTGCCTTCTTTTTCTCATTTGAAGACCAAAAGATTTTGCTCAAGCCCTTTACCTTAAACCTGTGTATGCCCACCCTCCTCATATGTGTTTCTTGTAGACAACATATGAGAGGATTTTGGTTTCTAATCCACTCTGCTATTTGCTTCCATTTTATGGGCGAGTTCATCCATTCACATTCAGAGTTATAATTATCAGTTGTGTATTCCCCAACATTTTGGTATCCTCTCCTAGTTCTACCTCTTCTTCTTACACTATTTCCTTTTAAACCAGTGGTTTGCTTTAAGCCAGTAACCCTTGTCCCCTCCCTTGATTTACTTCCCTTTCTACCCCTCCCTTGTTATTCCCCTCTTTTTTATTTTTGAGGCCTAATGAATTTCTTCCCCCTTCTTCTCCCCTCCCTTTTTTGACCTCCCCTGTTCCCCTTGGTTTATCCCTTCTGACTTTCTCAGTAGGGTTAGATAGAGTTCTGTGTCCCAATGGATATAGCTACTCTTCCCTCTGAGGGTTGATCCCACTAAGGGTAAGGTTTAAATATTACCTCTTAATGCTCTCTTCCTCTCCTTCTTATAATAGTATTCATCCCCTCCCCTTCCCATGCCCTCTTTGTATATAAGAGAATATCCTATTTTTCTTATTCATTCAAGTTTCTCTTGGTGTCCTCTACTATTCACCCCCCCCCTTTTGACAAAAACTGCTGGGAAATTTGGAAAACAATATGGGAGAGATTAGGTTTAGATCAATATCTCATACCCTACACCAAGATAAATTCAGAATGGGTAAATGGCTTGAATATAAAGAGGGAAACTATAAAAAAAATTAAGTGAACACAGAATAGTATACCTGCCAGATCTCTGAGAAAGGAAAGATTTTAAAACCAAGCAAGAGTTAGAGAAAATTACAAAATGTAAAATAAATAATTTTGATTATATTAAATTAAAAAGCTTTTGTACAAACAAAAACAATGCAACCAAAATCAGAAGGGAAACAACAAATTGGGAAAAAATCTTTATAACAAAAAACTCTGGCAGGGGTATAATTACTCAAATATACAAGATGTTAAATCAATTGTATAAAAAATCAAGCTATTCCCCAATCAATAAATGGGCAAGGGACATGAATAGGCAATTTTCAGGTAAAGAAATCAAAAGTACCAATAAGCACACGAGAAAGTGTTCTAAATCTCTAATAATTAGAGAAATGCAAATCAAAACAACTCTGAGGTATCACCTCACATGTAGCAGATTGGCTAAAATGAGAGAAGGGAGAGCAATGAATGTTGGAGGGGATGTGGCAAAATTGGGACATTAATGCATTGGTGGTGGAGTTGTGAGCTGATCCAACCATTCTGGATGGCAATTTGGAACTATGCTCAAAGGGCTATAAAAGAATGCCTGCTCTTTCATCCAGCCATACCATTGTTGGGGTTGTACTTCAAAGAGATCATAGATAAACAGACTTGCACAAAAATATTTATAGCTGTGCTTTTTGTGGTGGCAAAAAACTGGAAAATGAGGGTATGCCCTTCAATTGGGGAATGGCTGAACAAATTGTAGTATGTGCTGGTGATGGAATACTATTGTGCTCAAATGAATAATAAACTGGAGGAATTCCATGTGAACTGGAAAGACCTCCAGGAATTGATGCAGAGTAAAAGGAGCAGAGCCAGAAAAACATTGTACACAGAGACCAATACACTGTGGCAAAATAGAATGTAATGGACTTCTGTACTAGCAGCAATGCAATGATTCAGGACAATTCTGAGGGACTTATGGAAAAGAACACTACCCACATTCAGAAGAAGAACTGCAGGAGTGGAAACACAGAAGAAAAGCAACTGCTTGAACACATGGGATAAGGCGGACATGATTGGGGATGTAGACTTGAAACTACCACTGCAATGCAAGTATCAACAATTTGGAAATAGGTCTTGATCAATGACACATATTAAAACCAGTGGAAATGGGTATCGGCTATGGGGGGAGGGGGGGAGGCAGGGGATGAAGAGGAAAGTAAGAGCATGAATCATGTAACCATGTTAAATTTTCTAAAAAATAAAAATTATTAGATAAAAAAAAAAAGAATATGGGCCTCTGCTCTTTGTCTCTTTGTAATTGTTCTTTCCTGGTCTTAGGTAAAGTAGTATTGAGGTAGGCTGTAATTTTATCAGCTTCAAAAGACTGGGAGAGTGAGTCACCAGAGGGTTGGGAAATTGGAAGCCATGTTAGATATGGACAGTTGAGCCAATGAGGAAAAAAGACTTAACAATCTGTTTGACCCTGAGACCAAGAGGGTATGATAGCAACTTATCTATCAACCATTGTACATTTGGAAGTGAATTTGATTGGGGTAAATATTCTGTTGCAATTACATTAAGTTTGAACCCTCTATCCCCAGGAACCACGGGAAAATCTGTCCTCAGGTGTTGAGAGGAAATGGTTTGTATTCCAGTCCTTTCTAGATCTTCACAGTAAATATCCCTATAGAAAAACAAAAACCAAAATTAATTGGTATTAACTAGGATGCTAACACTGGTGATTGATAGTAAAGGAAACACATTAGAATGAGTGATTTAGCTGATGGCATTAGAGAAGAGACTCCCATACCTTGAGTGGTAGCCCTAAACAATTAATGGGAAAATATTTTGTTCTGAGAGCCCAACTCCACTGTGAGAGTGGGAGTTGTTATAAGGATCCCTAGTTTATAAAAGGCTAAAAATGCTTCAGCATTCCTTGATTATGTTGTTCATGGAAGGAGCTTTTTCCAAACTGGAAAAAAAATCCTCTAAAATCAATCTAGTTTGAAGCTTACTAACATTTGTAAGAAAACTAAGAGAATTGAAGGGATTAAGACAGCAAGTGGTCTACATCGATTTCGGAGCTAGCTTAGTTTCCTTTCTATTCAATTATGGGCCCCATCCAAATTCTGTACTGTGAAAAAAGGTAGGAACTGAGAGGAAATATTATTATATTGTTTGAACCTAGTCTTGCATTACTGGGAAACTAGACTACTTATACCCACTGTTTAGAGACCTTTAAGCAAGGACCTAGATTATGCTGACTAAGAAATGCAGTCAGAGGGGCAGCTAGGTGGCTCAATGAATAGAGAGTGAGATGGGAAGTCCTGGGTTCAAATATGACCTCAAGACACTTCCTAGCTGTGTGACCCAGGGCAAGTTACTTAATCCCAGTTGCCTAGCCCTTACTGCTTGTCTGCCTTGGAACTGATAATATCAGTCCTAAGACAGAAGGCAAGGGTTTAAAAAATAAATAAAAGAAAGAAACACAGTCAGATCCTAAGACTGATATAAAGAGTTTTCTCATAATTGTTGCTTATGGTCTTTATAAGAATAAAAGGAGAACTTTACAAGTAAATTTGAAATAGTTCTATTTAGCCAAGATGCAGAGTGTGTCAAGGAATTTGGGCACTATCCTAAAAAGCAAGAAAGAATAATAGATAGCTAATCGCTTCAAGTGGAGGAAGTTGATGTGCTTTGACTAACCAGTCCCCACGAAAGAAATTTGGGGAGCCTAGTGGGATAACATGTAATGGAAAGGAAAAGAGATCTAAGGCCTTAAATCACTCCACCTAGACTGATAAGTGACCAAGAATATGGACTTCTGCTTTTTATCTCTTTGTGTTTGTTCTTTCCTGGTCTTAGGTAAAGCGGTATTGAGTATGACTTGGAAAATCCCTAATCTTACCTAAATATAGTAGTATTGAGCTAAGGCTAGGCTTTAAAAAATGACATGGTGCTATGGATTAAAGTCTGTTTACAGCGAATTGGTAAACAATTAATAAGATTGACCTGAGGAATGAAAGCAAGCTCAAATTCCCTGGCTCAAATTCAACATCTGCAGGAAAAAAGCCAAAATAAAATGGCAAGTATAAAATAGGATTTAAAGGGGTCATTGTTTTCTGCTACAGAACTGACTCCATAAAGCATCCTGTTGTGGTTTCACTTTGGGATTATCTTTTGATGAGTCAACAATAGGTTCCAGTTCCAAGAATTACAGCAATATAGAGGGACAGTGACAAGCAATTCAGTAACAATGTGTGCTGAAATAAAGTGTTAGTATTACCATTGTCTGCCAATTTACTGAGGCTTTGACAGTTCAGAGAAATATTTTCAAGAATTTGTATGACAAAAGCATACATTCTTATTACTCTTGAATAGTCCCCCTCATATCTCTCTATTTCTTTGCGAGATGAAATTGTCAGCAAGAAAAGTCAAGATTTTATCCAGTGTCCTGCTTCTAATGAAATCAGATTTCCTGAAAATATACAGATCATCAGAATAATAGTTGGATATTGTTTTGACTTCACATCAGTTCTGTGAAACATATACAAGAACATAACATCTATATCTTCCATTTGGTTGGAAAGTCTGAAGTACATTTACAAAATGATGGTGCTTGTATTTCTTGCTGTCTTTATGTTCATTCACAGGTAGGAGTCTACAGAAACAGAATATTTCATACACATTCAAGTGTGGTCACTGTATTTTTTTTGTATTTTATTGTCTTTGCTTAACTTTTTACTTTGTTTCAAGGGAAGGTTCAATTTAGGAAAAGGGAGGGCTCATAGCTAGGAATGCTTTGGTAGAAAAACAAAAAGTATCCACTATGCTTTTTTTTTTTTTTTTTTTAAAGAAATGGTGATCACATGGAGTTAGGAAAGGAATAAACATTTATGTAGCACCTAACTTTAGGAAATAACTTGACTAATTCTGATGGAAAAGATGAATGAGATGGATTAGATGATTGTATAATTAGTATATCAGTATAGTTAGTGGGGAATTTGCCAGGGTCCAAAGGGTAGACATTTATAGTTTAAGGAATCACAGAATTTTATTTAGACAGAACCTCAGTGACCATCTAGTCTAATCTTACCTGAAAAATGGTCATCCAGCCTCTGTTTAAAGATTTCCAATGAAGAGACACCCACTAACTGCTCAGCCCATAACATTTGTGGATAGCTCTAATTCAGTGGTTCTCAACTTTTCCGACCCTAAACTCCTTGGCTTTCAGTAAAGCTTTCTATACCCCTAAATCAGTAAGAAAGAAAATTAATTCTGGAGTTTGCTGTGTATCCTATATGCACATAAGAAATTTTAAAAAAGATTAATTAACTTCCCCATACCATCTATTCAATTATAGAAGGAAATGAATTCTAAAGTTTATCATGAATATGCACATAAGAAATAAGATGACATTAATGAATTGCAATAGGATAATATAGTAATGTGTCAAATATGCCCTATAAACATCCTAATTGAGCTTCTTTCATCATTTGGAGTTATGTGCAAATCTATGTTAGGAACTCCTCTTTTTAGGAAGATTTTCCTGATGTCAAGTCTAAATTTGCTTCTTAGAAAGTTCCACCCATTATTTCTGGTTCTGGTCTCTGAGACAAAACAGAACAAATCTAATCTGCCTTCTATGTGACAGATTTTCAGATACTTTAAGATAGCTATCATATCTTCTTTGAAACTTCTCTAAGCTAAACATTCTCAATTCCTTCAATCAATGGAATAGACTTAAGGCCCTTCAATATTATGGTTGTCCTTCTCTGGACATTCTCTAGCTTATCAATGTGCTCCCTGTAAGAAATTAAATTTAGGATTTGACTAAATATGAGAATTCTAAAGTAATATTGTGGTCACCAATTTAAAATATTATGGCTCAAGTCAAAATGACTTTTAGTAGCTTTTATTTACAGAGGTAGAAAGAGTGAAAGTAGAGAAATGTAAGAAGAGGGTACAGAAAATGTCTAGCTTATCACACTAAATGTTGCTCCAGTGTCTGGTTCAGCCCCAGCAGGGCTCAGTAACCCTCAGCCAGAGGATCCGGTGGTGTCTTATGCAAGGGTTCCACCAATGCAGCCTCCTCCAGGAAAGGAAGGATTCTCCAGAACTAATCTCTCCAGAAGCCAGGAAAGGAAGGCCAGCTATTCAATCACTCAAGACAAAGTTCAAAGGAGAAGGTCCAGGAGCTGTCCTCCAAGAAGCAGTCCAAAAGCCAAAGTCAAGGTTCTAGTGGAAGGTCAAGTCCAAAGCCAACTCCAAAAGCCAAGTCACCAGGAGAAACTCCCTGGACAGGAAATTCAGGACTTTTTATAGTCCTTTTTCCTCATCCCTTCTTGTCCCTTCCTCCACTTTAAGGGAACCAATTACAGTTTTTCAATTTGCCTAGCACTGCCCAGGGGCAGGGCAGTTGCCTCTGGAGTCATCACTCACTTTATTAAGTGACTTACGAACTCTCTTAGTATTAAGTAGGGGTGTTTAAGTTTTTGACCAATTAATTTAAAAATTACTGATTGATAGACAAAGAAAGTTTGATTTACTCTTCACACCCCTAAACTGTAAATTTACAGAGCAGGTCTTAAATTTGACTAAGTTAAAGTATGTGCATGTAGCAGAGATGAGAGGGGAAGCAGTTCATTCATCCAAAAATCAAAAGCTATTTGGGGAATTTAAGATATTGTCATATATCCATATCCACAGTATCCTTGAAACATTTTTTTTCTGTTCTATAACATTTTCCTACACATGTATGTAATCCAAAAAAGGTATGTATAATGAAGTGTTAAAGTTTTATCAGTTGTTTTACATTGTCTGTTTCTCATAATTCATGGGATATATAAAATAATCTATGTGTTCTCTGACCAGAGCATTGTAAAGCAGAATCATCACGTTGTTTCTTCATCCATATATGTGACTGTACTCTGGAGTCCCCCCCCCATTCCCCCATCTTTCTCTCTTTCATCTCTGTTGAATATAATTTCATTAGCCTGTATGAGTACAATTATACAGATGACATTCAGATCCATACAACTACCTCAAATCTCTTTATAGATCTCCAGTTGCATATAATCAATTGCCTATTGAACATCTACAACTGGATGTTCAATAGATAACTCAAATTCTGAATGTCTAAAACATAATTAAAATCTTTTCCCCAAAACCCTTCTTCCTGTTTCTGTTAAGGATATCAATCATCTTTCTAGTAATTCAAGTTCACAGCTCTTCCTTCCCTCTTTCTCATTCCTCAAGTCCAAACAGTTGTGAAGTCTTATTGATTTAACTCAGTGATTCCCAAAATGGGCGCCACCACCCCCTGGTGGGTGCTGCAGCTATCCAGGAGGGCGGTGATGGCCACAGGTGCATTTCTGAGTTCAATAAATAGTTTCATAATTTCAAAGTTCAATGTTTCTAATTTACATCTTTCTTTACTATATTTTACAAAAAAGGTAAAACAGTAATACATATATCTTTCCTATTAATTGCTATTAAAATTTTTTTAATTAATTTCCAGGGGGCGCTAAGTAATATTTTTTCTGGAAAGGGGGCGATAGGTCAAAAAAGTTTGGGAACCACTGATCTAACTCTATATGGTATCTTACATCTGTCTCCTCTTCACTCTCATAGCTACAGCAAAGGTTTAGGCTCTAAATATCTCCTGTCTAGGCAATTTAAATAACTTTCTAATTGTTCTCCCTGCCTTCAATCTCTTTCCTCTATATTCCTTAAGCCTCGGTCTGATCAAGTCATTCTCTTGTTCAGGAAGCTCCAGGGGATTCTTCTTGCTTCAATTAAAACTACTGTATTTGGTTTTGAATGCCCTTCATAATTTAGTTACAACATGCTTTTCAGACTTGACACATTCTTCTTCTGTGTTTCAATGGCTGGTCTACTTGGGGGGAGCAGTTCATGTACAGGGCATTCCACCTCCCATCTTCATGCCTTTTTGTCAGTCCCCTATGTATGTAATGGCCTCTCTGCCCAACTCTACCTTATAGAATTTCTAGCTTCCTTTAAACCTCAGCTCTGTGCCACTTTATGCAGTCTACCCTATTTCCAATTAGAGATATCTTGGAATGTTCAAGGAAGGGGTTGAATAATGATCTCCTAAAGCTGTATTTATAGATTTGCTTGAAGGACCTTTGAAGTCTTTGGTCATTGAGAGGACCACTGGCCTAATCAATAAATTGATATTCTTACCCCCACTGCAAAAAAAAAGGCCATTCTTATTCCCTTCCCCTTCAAAGTTTCTAGTGCCTTCCTTCCAATCAATTACTTTGTATGGAATTTGTACATATTTTATATTTATTTATCTGGGTTTATGTTCTCCATTCTTTCTTCATTGGGGTAAGGAGTTATTTTGAATTTTTTACCTTTTGTATCTCCAGTAAATGGATCTGTACCTGGCAAGCGGAAGGCTGTTAGCAAATGCTTGATGAATTGAATTCAATTAGAAGCTATCAATCAATTATCAATCATATATTAAAGATTTGCTTTACTCTAGGCACTAGGCTAGGTGCTGGGCATAGAAAGATACAAACAAAAAAGTCCCTGCTCAGACTGCTTACATTCTATCAGGAGAGACATTCGTGCTGAGAAATATATATAAAATAAAACAAGGTATATATGGCGAGAGAAGCTAAATGAAGGAATTTATAGTTGATTCTAGCTGCTCTGGAATTTATTAAACAGGGAATAACACAGTCAGACTTGTCCTTCAGGAAAGTTACTTTGACAGCTAATTGAAAGGTAGATTGGCAAAGAGGAGAGGCTGGTGTAAGAAGCCCAATTATAATAACCTGAATTAGGGTAATAGGCACATGAAGAGAGATATAAATATAGATGCAAGAGATATTAGGGAGATAGAAATGACAAGATTTGGCAAATGATTGAGTAGTATAAAGCTAGGGGAAGTTAAGAGTCAAAGATTATGCCAAGGTTGTGTACCTGGGTGACTGAAAGGATGATAGTTGCCCTTGACTGAAAGTATGAAATGAGGTAGATTTTGGGGAAAAGATAACTAGTTAGGTTTTGCACATGTTAAGTTTGCATATATGAATACTAAGTGATAAATAATTGTATAAAATGATAGATTTGGTGATATTAAATGACTAGATATTTATCTATATGAATAGATGACATCTAGTTTGAATGTACAATAGATAGTTGGAGATGCATGCTTTAGTTCTCTCAGTGCAGTCCATAAAAGGTCTCTGAGAACATAAACTATCTGACTTTTTTATTTGTATTTTTAGTTCCTGGTACACAGATGCTTTAAATATGTGTTGATTAGTTGATTAGCTTTTTTGTTTTCCATAACTGGAGGATCATGTTATATTTCAGAGTCCACTAAACACCCTCCACTCTTTTTATGGGAAAATGCTATCTAAACATGCCTCCCTTGACTTACTTGTGGAACAGATTTTTCTAATCCAAGTTTCAGACATTATGTTAGTCCTATTAACTTTCATCTCATTAAGTTCCACCCAATGCTTTAGTCTGTCCAAGTCTTTTTGGATCTAGACTCACTCATCTGGTATTTTGACTATCCCTCCCAGTTTTTTGTTATTTGAAAATTCAATAAACAAAATAAAGAGCACTAAGGCCAACATAAACTCCTGAGATACTTCATTTTAGACCTCTTGCCAAGAAGGTAACAGCAAATCATTAATGACTACTCTTTGAGCCTAGCCATTTATCCAATCCAAATCTATTTAGTTGTTCTATTTTCCTCCAGCATCTTTCCATCCTCTCCACAAGAATGTTAATGAGATGCTTTATCAAATGCCTCAAAATAAAGTTATGGGTCAACCAAAAGACAACAAAGGGTCTTGTGGTGTGTAGCATATTACCATTGAAGAATTACCCACAAGAAAAGATCTAAAAGATATCATCAGAAAAATGTACCACCAGAAAAGGAAGGAGATGGGTCATGAAACAATAGATAATAGATGGACATTTTTCATTAGTATCTATAGAATTTCAAGAGAGTTGAAAGGCCTCAAACATGTGAAAGATTCATGAGAAGACATAGAAAAGCAACCCATAGCATGCAAATGTGTGGTTGGGTTAGGATCAACACTTCTTGAAGGACTATTAACTTTAATATTAGCAGAGATCCAGTGAAGTATCAAAGGCATATATTGCCTTGTTAGATGAAAAAAAAATGAATTAACATATAAAAACAAGGACTCTAAGACCAATAAAGCTGACAAATCACCAACAAATTTAATATAAAAAACTGGAGATAATACAAATTGTCAAAATTGGAAATTGGAAAAGAGAGATTATGACAAATAAATTAAGAAAATCATCAAGAAATATTACACACAGTGATATAATAATAAATCTGAGAACTTAGATTAAATGAATGATTATTTGCAAAAATTTAAATTAACTGGAAAAAAACAAGAAACAAATAATGTGTGTATACTGATTCCAGAGGAAAAAAATAAGAAAATTCATCAATAAATTACCCTTCAGAAAACAAAAACTCAGTATGCATTCAGACAAAAATGCATACACACACACACTAACGCATATGGAGGGATTCGCAGATGAATTTTTCCAACCCTTAAAGGAATAAATCATTCCTATATTCTGTAAGTTACTCCTAAAAAAAAGTACTATTACCCAAATTTTTATAAGCCCACTAAAGATAGGTACTATTTTCTGATTCTGCACCAGTCTCTTAAATTCTTATACCTTAATTTCCTCATATGTAAAATGAAGGGATTGGGCCATATAGTCTTTAAAGTACCTTCTAGTTCTAAACTTATGATCCTGTGAATGAAGTTGTGAACTTTTCTGAAATGTACATTGAAATACAAGTTGGTGAAATAATAGTTTTGAATTTTTTAATGTAACCTGATTCCCACAGCTCCAGGTTTGTTATACATGATACTCATTGTCCAGCCAACTGGCCTCTAGACAGTCTCCACACACAATCTGCTATGTTCATACCACAATTAGTCTAACCATTTTCCTAACTGATGGGTACTCACTTTGATTCCAGGTTTTGAGCACCAAAAAAGTATTGTTATGAATGTGTTATGGTGAATATTATTATTACTGTTATGAATGTAATATACATATGTGGCCTTTCTTTGTGTCTGTCTTTGGCCTCTTTGGGATATATACTTGACCAAAAAGTATGAACAATTTAATTCCTTTTATCATATGATTCCAAATTATTTTCCAGAATGTTTGAATAAAGTCACAATTCCATTAACATTGCATTGCCTATTTTCTTAAAGCCACTCCATTGTGGACTATTTCTCTCTTTTAATAATCTTTGCCTACTTGAGAAGTGTGATACTGAACTATAATTGTTTAATTTGTATTTCTCCTGTTAAAAATTTAAAGCAATCTTCCATGTGGTTTTGTTCAAAGTTTGTAATTCTTCTGAAAAATGAAGCTTTTGATCTTAAATCTTTGCATCAATTCCTTAGCTATCATATTTACATCAAAGATTATTGATACAAAGATTTTCCCTATTTGTCAGTTTTTCTTTTTATTCTAGACATACCTGTTAATGTCAGTTACTTGATGACAGCATTTCACGGCAAATTTACATGAATATAAATATTACATGTTCACAAATATATTATGCATAACATCTTAATATATGCATGCTACATATAGATGCACATACTATATATGTAGATCTAAACACATATATACACACATCTACATATAGTGCTCTGGGCCAATTGTCTGATAGTTTGGGCTCCATAATAAAACAAAATGAGACATCGGATGGGTCATTCAACAATTAACAAAAGGAGATTTGTTAGCCATGCCAGAGAAAGGATACTCAATAAATATATGCATTCAGGAAAAAGCTTCCTGGCCTCTGAGTTACACATCATGCTACACCAGTCAACCCTTACAGTGAAGCAGGAGAATCTTTCGGTTGTTTTGTACTCATGAGCAACAAATTATATCAATAGACAACTTGAGCCTTTAGTGCCCTGAGCTAATCAAACCTCAAGGGCAGTTTCAATACCTTTAATGGAAAAAACAGTCTAATATTCATGGAAGTGGGAGATTAGGGTATTATTCCCAGCCCATAAGGACATGAATTAGGACTTTTAAATCTACGAATGCTAACTTTCCTTTTAATGAATAAATTAACATGGTTTAGTGGAAATATACCAAGGGAAAGGTGCAAACCCTTTGAGAAAAAACCTTGTTGTCCTTTCTTCAAAAAACTCTGTTGGCCTCCTTAGAAATAGTAAAGTTAAAGAGATAAAAGAACTTTGATAGGAATTTAGTTTCTACTGATGGTGTATTCTGCCTGCATAAGCAACTACCTAGAGACCCAAATTAAAATATGGACCTGAGGAGCATCTTATCTCTTCTCCAGACCTCCTGAGACCTCTACTGGCTGAAAAGAATATACTATATTCTTCAATAAACCTCATTTAGACTACAAAAAGTTCTGTATATATTATCTGTTTTTTCCCCCCCGAGTAAGATGGTTAATTAAGCATAAAATCATTCAGTTAGGGGGAAATTGCCCCTAAATGTAAGAAGTAACATAGATGGGATAATATTATAAAGTTCTAGTTATTTCTATTGAGACTCCCAGAATAACCCTAATTCATTTATCATTGCATGGATTTTTATAATGCACGCTCCAGGATAACTTCTCCCAACTTCCAGTTGCATTGATTGGTCTCTAGATCATGGCTACTATGCCACCTTGGAGCTCTAGGGGGAAGCCTGTAGGGGTTGAAGATTTCTTTTTAATGCTACATAGCTCAGGGGGGCCCCCCACAGATGTTTTTCCCTTCATGATTGTTGGTTGGTATCAATTAGCTAGCTGGACTTAGCTTTTAGAAAAACTTATAATGTTAAGATAGTAATATAGAAATAGTTATTACAAAAAAATCTGCCCTTTTTCCATGCCCCCCATGTGACACACTGCCCACTAGAACATAGAATCCATGGGAAAGTAGGTTCAAGTTTAGAATACATGTGGCAAAGGGTTAATCCATAGATCCTGGTTACTGGAAGTCTTCTTTCCCTTGTAGGGAAACTTATTAAGTTTTCCTCAAGTTTGTTATATCTTTTCTTCTGGTCTCCTTTAATAGCCTTTTGAATCTCTCTTTTCTCACAAAATCATGTATTCTTGACTTCTGGGGCAACTATTGCAACCAGTTAATGTTACCCCAGGAATAATGCTAGGATACTGATGAGAAGAATGGAAATCCAAAATCCTATGGCTCTCTGAAGTATAGAAGATCCTCCTTCAATTAAGGAGAAGGGAAAATAAGGTTGAGGTGCTCTCCTCTTGACACTGACCTCCCCCAAACTGATCTTTCCCAAGAGTTTAGTTGGAATACTTTCCTGGCTCCCCACTCACTCAAGTTCCTGATTCTAGCTAGCTCAGGAGTTTTATATAGACCCAAGAGGGATTGGTTAAGCTCCTCCCAGCCATTATGAATAGAGTGCCCAAAGGAGAAGTCTAGACCTTCTTCATATGTAGTAAACAATCATTCTGTGTTCTCATCTAATAAATCTGGAGTGCTTAAAACTATGCAAAGACTTTAGTGACACCCTGTATCTTAAGGTTAAATGAAGTAAGAGGGGGCAGCTGGATAGTTCAGTGGAATGAGAGTCAGGCCTAGAAACAGGAGGTCCTAGGTTCAAATCTGGCCTCAGCCACTTCTCAGCTGTGTGACCCTGGGCAAGTCACTTGACCCCCATTGCCTACCCTTACCACTCTTCTGCCTTGGAGCCAATACACAGTATTGACTCTAAGACGGAAGGTAAGGGTTTTAAAAAAAAATTAAATGAAGTAAGGCAATTTCAATTTTACTCTCATAATTTGATATAATCAAAACTATTTTATCATTTACCTTTACTTATGTCCTGCTTGTTTAAGAAGTTTCCCCCTAAAAATAAAACAAATGTTGCCAAGATTAGAAAAAAGCAGAAAATTGGGGGGAAATATTTTATAGAAAGCTTCTTGGAGGGAGGTCTCATATTGAAAATATTTAGAGAACTTTGTCAGATTTGTAAGAATAAAGGTCATCCCCCAATTGATAAATGGGCAAAAGATATGAACAGGTCATTTTCGGATGAAGAAATCAAAGAGAGAGATATTCAAAAAATGCTTTAAATCACCACCAATTAGAGAAATGTAAACCAAAACAATTCTCATATATTATCTCATACCTATACAATTAGCTAAAATGACAAGAGGGCAAAATGAAAAATGTTGGAGGGGATTAGGAAAAAATGGCAACACTAATACACAGTTGGTGGAGCAGTGAATTGATACAACCATTTTAGAAAGCAATTTGGAACTATACCCAGAAAGTTATAAAACAGTGTATATTCTTAGACCTAGCAATACCATTTCTGGGTCTGTTTTCCAAGGAAATTGGGGAGAAAAGGAAAAGAATCTATGTATTCTAAAGTATTTATAGTAAATCCTTTTGTGGTGGCAAAGAATTGGAAATTGGGGGATGTCCTTTGTTTGGGGAATGGCTAAACAAATTGTGATATATGATTATGAAGGAATACTACTGTGCCATAAGAAAAGATGAGCAGGTCAATTTAAAAAATTGTAAAGAACTTTATGGGATAATGAATAGCAAAATGAGTAGAACCAAGAGAACATCATACATAGCTACAGATTTAATGCTGGAAGAATAAATTGTGACTGTTATGTACAGAGAGTGAACTGAAAGGTGGAAAGGTCATGCAAGACATAATTTGTATGAACATATCTGTCTCCCAGATGATGCTTTCTGTGATGCTGAAGGTGGGGAAGTAGGGGACTGGGACACTTGTGGATAAATTCTACTAATTAAAAAAAAAAAAGAAAATTTCCCTTAGGCATGCCCATTAATTGGAGGAATGATTAAACAAGTTATAGTACAGTATATGAATATGATGGATTATTATTGTGTTATAAGAAGTTGATTACATTAATAATAAGAAATTACAAAAGGGATGGTTTTAGAAAAACCTGGGAAGACTTAGATGAACAGAACTCAAATAATGCAACCAGAAGGGCAATATACATAGTAACAGAAATATTGTATATGTAAACTGAGGCATAATCTCTCTGGAATTTAGGCCCTGAAGGGAAACACATCTGAGGGGTACTGGGCCAAACACAGACTCCTACAGGGTCCAACTCCCTTCGTTCCCAGGAGGAAGACTCCCTGAGAGATGGAAGCACAAGCCTTATGAGACTACAATCTCTATTTCCAGGAGGGAAAGAATACCCTAGAGATACAATGCTTTTAAAATCAAGATAATCTTTATTAATCAAGGACTTCTACAGACTTGTGGAGCAATTCAGCCTGTTGCCAAGTCATTTAAATCTTAAGATGGCAAGCAGCTGAATACTTTTCTAACAAAAGGAGATAGAAAAAGGAACTAGAAGGGGCAGATCCAGGGAGGGATCTGGTAAATATTTGTTATGACTGAACCGTTTCAAAGATCAATCAGAAGATGGGTAAACTAGGTGGTTCAGTGGATAGAGTGCAAGGACTGGAGTTGGGTGGGCCTGGCCTCAAATATGATCTTAGACACTTCCTAGCTGTGTGACCCTGGGCAAGTCACTTAACCCCAATTGCCCAGTTCTTTCTGTTCTTCTACCTTAGAACCAATACTTGGTATCGATTCTAAGACAGAAGGTAAGGGTTTAAAAAAATTAATCACAAGGGAGGAATAACCTGTCCTGAGTTAGGTTCATATGAACTGGCTGATTAGCAATCAGAAGGCTGTCCTGATGCTTAGACACATGTGCCCTGCCCAATTAGTGTTCTTAAATCTTCAAAAATTCTTCAAGGAGAGATGCCTTATTGATAAGGCCATCAAAAGCAGATCCTTTCCTCTATATAAACAAGAACAATCCGATTACAAATGTCATTGTTGTTGAAGACTTGTTATGCTACCCTCACATGAATACTACCATAAGAAAGGTTAGTGTAGAAACAGATGTTTAAAACCCAAGAAAAGTGTACCCCCCAAAATCATTTGAACACTCTATACTTGCTTTTCATCCACAATTCAACTGCCTGTCATTCAAATCTTTCAATAAACCCTTTTGGAACATGTGCAGGAGCATGCTGGAACTAGCTTGTACAAGCTTGAAAGGGATGATGGTTAAATTTTTACTATGAGCATTTATACCTTAAAAATCTATAGATGCAGGGGGCAGCTGGGTTGCTCAGTGGATTGAGAGTCAGGCCTAGAGATGGGAGGTCCTAGGTTCAAATCCAGTCTCAGACACTTCCCAGCTGTGTGACCCTGGGCAAGTCACTTGACCCCCATTGCCCACCCTTGCCATTCTTCCACCAAGGAGCCAATGTACAGAAGTTAAGGGTTTAAAATAAATAAATAAAAATCTATAGGTGCTACAAATCCGGTATCAGTGTGTTGATTTGTTTGATTTTTTTGTTTTGTTTTGTTGAATGTGAAGATTTAAAAGTGATGGAGAAAATGATAATAATGTAGATTAATCTAAAAGTGTGATTTACATAAATTTTGAAAGATGGTTGTTAAACATTTGCCAGAACATCCCCTAAATATATATGAATTCTCTTTCAAGTTGGAGGTAAAGCTTACTACACATTAATTTTGAAAATATTTGCTGATATGTTGAAGAATGGATAGGAGAGCCTATTCACATTTGTTACCCTTGAGGTTAGCCCCATAAACCTAAAGTAGAAGCAGACAAATGGTACTGTTTGATTAATTTCTTCTTAACACATTTCTTGAGTGCTACTTTGATGTAAGCAATTTTCCAAGATTCCTCATATCTAATTTCAGACCTAAGGCTTAGGGTTAATAGCAGCAGTTGAAAGTAGAAAAGCATCTAATCTTGTAACCAGAAATCTCTCACTGGTATTCATTTCCTATATCCTGTAATTCAAACCTGAACACTGGTTTTCTTGATCCATCAAGCTAATGGATCTGGTGTCAAAGGTCTCACCAATTAAAAGTAATAAGCCCTTCTGAAGATAACGATAATTATCCAAGGTAGTTCTAACCTAGTTGTACCCTGTCCTACCACAGACCAAGTTCATGTCTCTATTGGCACTGAGTTGATGGTTAAAATGAAGGTCTACTTACTTCCCAAAAGACCCCTTGCATATTTCAAAGTCCACCCTGCTTTCTCTATAATTAGCCTTATTATTTAGAGACTACTAATCAGAATTAGAGGAGGAAGTTAATGAACTAATTTCCAAGAATTATTTTTCCAATAAATACCTTATTTTCCAAGTATCTCGGGAAGTGGGAAGACTTCTAGGTTATATGTAATTTGCATAAAGTATCAGCTTTATTATCTTAATTTCTGATTATCTTTCTTGTAACTTATACTCACTTCCCAAAGAGTTAACACAATTTTTCCTTTGTCACTGTGCACAGGTAAACTCAAAATGAATAGTCTTTGGATTATACCAATCATTATGCTCCAATTTTCCAATAACTGGACCACCACAGTGGTCATTCACTTCAACAAAGAGTTACATAATTTTACCTAAGCTTACACTTGGTTTGGTTGCTCGCAGGTTCAATATTAAATACAGTACTACTAGATGTAGTACATTCATATTCTTAGGGAATTTATAATATAATAGATATGAGGGGTGGTAGTAAAAGGCAGCATATGATGCAGTGATAAGAATGTAGGTAGGTGAAGACACAAGGTGGAAAATTTAAATACTCTGGAGAAAAAAAAGCCAATATAACCTTATCCTTTCTCTTTCTCCCCTTGCCAAAAAGTCAATTGATTCCATATAACCTATCCTCCTCCAAATATAACCTTTGGGTAGAAAAACAACTTTGGACTCACAAATATTAAATTAGTTCAATCAGGAAAGTTTCTCAATATTTAATACTCTATGTAGCTCATATTTTGCTTCCATTCAAATAAGTTCAGGAACATTTGAATTTCTTTTATTTCTGGCTTTCCCAGAGGCATATGAGACAGCAACACAATCTGAAAAACATTTGTTAGATACCTGTTGTGAGACACAATCTGGGGATACAATTATAAGAGGTAGTTCTTGTCCTTAAGGAGCTTACATTTCTATCAAAAACATCTATAAAAATGGGGGATAGGTGGGAATAATATTTATGCTACCTTCAGGCCTAGAGACGGGAGGTCCTAGGTTCAAATCTGGCCTCAGACACTTCCCAGCTGTGTGACCTTGGGCAAGTCACTTGACCCCCATTGCCCACCCTTACCACTCTTCCACCTATGAGCCAATACACAGAAGTTAAGGGTTAAAAAAAAAATTATGCTACCTATATATTAGAGTTGTTGGGAAGAAAGTGCTTTTAAAAAAAAGTGTTTTGTAAATATGAGTTTTTTATGTTTCTCCTGAAAAATTGTGAGTTGGGAAAACAGGGTTTTAATCTTGGTTCTGACACTTCTAAACTGTGTTCTCTTTGTGCTCATCTTATCTTTAGCCTTAGTTGAGAAGAGGAGTTAGACCTTTTTCTGACCTTTTGTACCTTGTATATCTGGCTTGCAATTTTACTCTGAAGGTAGGCTACTAAGGACCAGGTCAACTTTCATTGGTCCTAATTTGACTTCTCCCTGTTTGAGATTTCTATCTCCTGCTTCTACTGATCACCAGCCTCAGGTGTGAAGAATTAGAGTCTTCTCTTTGTCAGGCCTTCCATTACCTGCTGTACTGTCACCTGCCTAGTCTTTGGAGTCAGAGGAATAGTGAAATAAGATATCTTATCTCACCATCTAACTATGTACCTTCCATCTTTTGCTGCTCTTGTCTCCTGCCCGATATCTAGCATGCTCTGGGAAAAGAAACGATGCTTTCCACTCCATTGTGAACATTTTCCCACCTTCTCATACCCTACACATCCTAGTGATTCAGAAATCCTGAAGGTCATCATTCAAAACCAATTTCTCATTTTGTACTACTCATTTCCTTATTTCCATTCCCTTTAACCATCTCTCTACAAAGTCCCAATCAAATCATCCATTCTCTTCACTGCATTAGCTACTCCTCTCTCCCCATTTTGAGCCTTTGGTGAACCAGTTCAATTCTATATTATCCTATTCTCTTGACTCCCTGGCTCCCTTATCATATGTTTGAATGCACCCTGTAAAATCTCAGCCTTTCACCTCACTAACTGCTGCTACTTTTCCTTCCTACACAGGTTCTGACTGGATCCACTAGAAATTTAGGTTACACAGTCTCAACTGGGTTTTCACTGCTGATAGGCAGTACCTCCCTTATCAATTCAATATCTCACTCTCTACAGGGGCTTTTCCAAACCTTTTCATCCGTGTTCATACCTGTCATGGATCTCCTTCTCCTCACCTGATCAGCTAAGATCTCATATTTTACAGAAAAAAAAATTAAGTCATTTCCTATGAGCTTCCTCTTTTCTCATCTTCTTCATTTCATATCATTCTGAAGCCTTCTGTCATTATCTTCTCCTTCACCTCTGTCTCACACAAAGATGTTGCCTTATTCCTTACCTTATTCCAAATTCTTCCACCTACACAAGTGATCCTATTACATCCCATTTCGTCCAACAGATTGTCATCTCTATTATCCCAATCCTCTCATTTATCTTCAGTCTCTCTGAAGCTGCTCTCTCCAGTTACCAATGATCTCTTAATTGCCAAATCCAATGGCCTTTTCTCAATTCTCATTCTTCTTGACTTCTCCGTAGCCTCTGACATTATCAACCTCTTCTCTTTGATACTCTCTTCTGTGTTTTTTTGGAACATTACTCTCTCATAGTTTTCTGCTACCTGTCAGACCTCTCCTCTAGTTCCTTTTCTGGATGCTTATCCAGGATGAGGATCTAACTGTAAGGGACCCACAGGGCTTTATCCTGGGTCTTCTTCTCATCTACTTTATATTATTTCACTTATTGATCTCATGAATTTAATTATCATTTCTAGGCAGACAATTCTCAGATCTACCTATCTTGCCCCAGCCTCTCTGATGACTTCCAATCTTGCATCTCCAATTGCCATTCAGACTCTTAAAGTGGATGTATGGTAGATATTTTAATTCAACATGTCCCAAACTGAACTCATCTTTCTCCTAACCTTCCCCCTCTTCCTAACTTCCCTATTACTCTCCAGAGCAATATTCATCTGCCCATTCTCTCAGACTCAGATCCCCAACTCCTCACTATCTTTTACCTCCTCCTTGCATATATGCAATCTGTTGTCACCGCCTGTCACCTGTCACTTTTATCTCTTGAATGTATGCCTCCTTCTCTGACAGTCCTCTGGTGAAGGCCCTCATTGCCTCACCTTTGGACTATTTCAATAGCCTGCCTCATCTCTCCTCATTCAAATCCATCATCCAGCCAGCCATCAAAGTAATTTTGCTAAAGATCAGATCTGATCGAATCACTGCTTCCTCCCTCTCACCCCACTCAATAAATTCCAGTGGTTTCCTATCATCCGAATCAAATTCTCTTTTGTCTTTCAAAGTCTTTCATAACCTAGCACTCCTCTTCCCCAACATGCCAATCTTCACACCTTATACTCTGCCATGTAATCTGTGATCTAGTGACACCCAATTCCTGGCTGTTCCATAAACAAGACACTTGACTACTACTCTTGACCACAGGCATTTTCTCTGACCTTCCTAACCCCATACCTCATTTCCTCCCACTGACTTCCCTGGTTTCCTCCAGATTTCAGCTAAAACCCCATCTTGTACAGGAAGCCTTTCTTAAAGCTTCTTAATTATAGTACCTTCCCCCAATTATTTACTTCCTACTTACCCCGTGTATAGCTTATTTGCACATACTAGCTTGCTTGTTGTTTTCTCCATTAGATTATGAGCTCCTTAACAGCCCCAACTGTCTTTGAACTCTTTTTGTATCCCCAGAACTTAGCACGTAGTAGGTGCTTAATAAGTGTTTATTGACTGAGATATTTTATCTTTGACAAAGCACTTAACTTCTCAGATTTAATTCCTCATTTATAAAACAAGAACAATAACCAACTCTGCAGTACTATAGTGAGATCTGCAGACATTAAAGCACTATGTGTGTTCATCATGATCATTATATTGCTGCCACATTTTATGTCCACAACCCTTCCCCTCAAGAGGTCTGTGCAGTGGTGTAGAGCAAGATTGGGGCAGATTTTTTTCTGTGGCCTCTTCGAATCCGTTATTGTCCCTGTCTCCTCCCCCTGCCCCCACCCCCCACCTGCACATACACAGGTCTTGGTACTAAGCAGATCCGAATAACTAGTATGACTTCGCACGAGTCATTAACCAACCTGACTCTCATTTTCCTTATCTGTAAAATGGGCACAATCCTCTAAATGGAGGTGAACGTGAATTAAGTCAACAAAGATCTGTTAATGGCTTGCTGCAGAGCAGGCAATCACTGAAATGCGGGTAACTGCTTGCATTGTCCACATCTGAGAGATCGTTACAAACTTTATAATACAGTGTAAAAACGAGGTGATGACACCGACTATTAGCTCAGGCGACCCCCAGGTCTTTTTGAATTATCGCATCCTCCTCTCCCTCCGGGACTCAGCTAGGTGGCTTAACAGATAGTTTGGGTCTTCGAGTCAGGAAAACTATTTCCCTAAATACAAATCTGGCCCTAGATAGATGTGACCCTGGGCAAATCACTTAACCTTGCCTGACTCAGTTTCTTCATCTGTAAAATGCGCTGGAGAAGGAAAAGACAAACCACTTCGGGATTTTTGCCAAGAAAATCCCCACCCAATCTGTCTAAAACAACTGGACAAGACTGGGTGAAAGTCATAAATTATTCCTCCAGCCAAAAGGGGCGCTCAACTGCGGCGCCGCTGGCGCGCCCAATTGCGCAGTCGCTCTCCCCGGGAATGGAGGAAGTGGCGGTACCACCCGTCCCGCCTCTTCCCGAGGCCCCGCCCCCCAGGATAGAACACCACCCCCCTCCTCCCGCCACCCTTCACCCCTCTCCACCCTTCCCTTCTTGCCTCAGTCCCTCTCCGCCCTCTCTTCCTTGTCCCTCTGCCTTTTCTTTCTGGCTCCACCCCATCCTCTACTGCTTTCTTCCCAACCAGCCTCCTCCCCTGTGCTCCATCCCTGCCCTCTAACCACGCCCCTTCCATTACGTAATTTTCTTTCTTAGCTCCCCCTCCCTTCCTCCACTTCGTATCCTCGATTCCAAGTTCTGTCTCCCTCCTCTTTCCAAACTTGCGAGTTGTGCTTTACGACACTGTCGTCTAACGGCGGGTCTTTACGGCAGCGAGAAGCGGCAGGACGGCCGCGGCCGTGGCAGCGGGAGCGGGAGTTTGGGCGTCAGTGGCGGTGGCGGCGCCGGGCGCAAGCGG
The DNA here is from genome assembly GCF_016433145.1 of Gracilinanus agilis. Classification (NCBI taxonomy): domain Eukaryota; kingdom Metazoa; phylum Chordata; class Mammalia; order Didelphimorphia; family Didelphidae; genus Gracilinanus; species Gracilinanus agilis. The sequence goes on from NC_058132.1 coordinate 491,445,580, forward strand.
CGGGGCCGACGGAGCCGGGCGTTTAGGCC
>NC_058132.1:491450094-491507909 GCF_016433145.1 Gracilinanus agilis
TGCCCGGTGGCGGGGGGAGCCCGGCGCCCTGCAGTCTCCTGGCCGCCTCGGAGCCGCGGGGGGGCGAGGAGGCAGCGGCGGCGGGGCCCGGGTCCGGTGGCCCCGGGGGCTCCTCCTGCGGTGGGGTCGGGGGCTCCGGGCCCGGCGGCGCCGGGAACAGTAACAGCGGCGCCCCCGGGGGCAGGATGAGTTTGTCTCCGAAGGAGCTCTCCAGCCTGCTGGGGATCATTTCGGAGGAGGCCGGGGGTGGCAGCACTTTTGAGGGCCTGTCCAGTGCCTTCCACCACTACTTCAGCAAGGCCGACCACTTCCGGCTGGGTTCGGTGCTCGTGATGCTGCTCCAGCAGCCCGACCTGCTGCCCAGCGCGGCGCAGCGCCTCACCGCCCTCTACCTGCTCTGGGAGATGTACCGCACGGAGCCCCTCGCCGCCAACCCCTTCGCGGCCAGCTTTGCCCATCTACTCAATCCTGCGAGCCCCGGCCGGGGTGGCCAGGAGCCTGACCGGCCTCCGCTCTCAGGTATGGAGCTCCACTGATTTCTTAACCCCACCCCATATCAGTGTGAAGACCCCCGAAATGGGGGTGTGTCCTTTGGCAGAGTGATTTGGAATTTGAGGATCTTAGTTTTAATCTTGGCTCTGTTTCCTGGGTGATTTAGCCTATCGTTTCACCTCCGCTGGGCTTCAATTTCTTCCTCTCTATAACAGGGGTTGTGCTACCTCAGGAATGCTTAATTCTTTTTTCGGGTCGGGAACCTTTTGCCGGACTCGTGAAGTTAATGGATCCTTCTAAGAAGGGTGCTCTTAAATACCCCAAATAAAATCATAAGATTACAAAGGAAATCAATTATATTGAAATACAATAATCGCAGTTCCCAGTTTGGACTAGATCTTTTCCAGCTCTATGACCTCAAATGAATAGTGTTTTGACTAAAGCTTTTCACCCTTTAAAAATCCCTTTTTTCTCCTCATTTGGATGAAGTACAGCATTCTTTTTGTAAGGGGAGATATAATTTAGAGGGGGCATGTTGCAGCAAGCAATGTTTGGTGGGCATCTGCCCCATTCCAGTTCCTAGCTGAATGAAATTATCAAGACTGATGAACTTTTTTTTTTTTTTGGATGAATATCTTCCCCACTCCAATAAGAATTGGCTCAGAATTTCCTTGTCCTTTGAAGAGACATCTCAAACTAATCTTAGAGACCCATCTCTGACTTGAGAATTGATTCCAGCTTCATAAAGTATATTTAGTACCACTATCTGGCATTTTCTACATCTTCCAACATATCAAAGTGACACAGTAAAAATGGAATGAGGATACAGGTTAAAAAGTAAAGGCATTAGAATCAATTAACAGTCTCCTCAAAGACCTTAACCCCTCCCCCCAATATCTTCTCTGGAAGGCAATAAAGGTGGCTCTTGTTCCAGACTCATATTTGAGTGCCTCTAACACTAATTTCTAGAAAATGGTTCTTCTGTTCTAATTGCCTTTGAATACAAATCTTACAAGGTTTCCAAATTTTGAATTTCATTCAAATGGGAGGTGAGAGTAATTTGGAGGACAGTAGTCATAGGAAAATATAAAAACAGAAAAGAACTTTTCCTTTCTGCAAGTTGGAACAGACTTAAGACATTTGAGGGAAAAAAATATTTAAGGACCTTTATATGTCTACTTATACAGTATCTCAGCAATCCATGTAATAGTTTTAAATTAGTTTCTTTGCTAGGTGGAATAGGGCAAGGGAAAATGTTCAAGTAAGCACAGGTAAGGACAGTAGATGTCTGTCTCCCCTCTCTAATGTCTTTAAATTTATTATTTTCTTGAGTCACCAAGTCCTTAAAACATTCTTCTCCAATATGATGTTTTGGATTCGTTTCTCTGTTTTTTAATCTTTGCAGTTTTGATCACCATGGGCAATTTGTTTCATTTGCTGAGTCATCATCTATATTCTTCCCCTTAGTGTAGGCATACCATAAGGCTCAAGTATCATCTCTATGCAGATGACTTTTAAGATTTCTATATCCAGTCCTAGCCTTCTGATTCAATGATTCTGCTGAACTCCATTCTGGTATCACTAATTGTTCTTATATAGCCCGTTAAAGTGTTTCACATATGTTGCGTCCTTTGATCTTTGCAACAACCCTGTACAGTAGGGACCGTTATTGTCCCCATTTTACAAAAAAGAGCTTGGGAAAGATTAAGTGACTTGTTCAGGATTGATTACACAAATATTAAGTGTCTGAGGTGAAATTCAGATTCTGGTCTTCTTGACTTCCAAGTCCAGGGTTCAGTCCACTGTGCTACCTAGCTTTTATTAGAAGCACTATCTCTGACTTCCTGTCACACAGGCATCTCAAACATAGCATGTCTAAATGAGACCTCATTATCTTTCTCTCCAACTCTCTCTTTCCAGCTTGTATTTCTGTTTCTGGTGCCACCGTCCTTCTAGTAACTCAGTTTTAAAACATTGGAATAATTCTATACTTGATTTTCTCTCTAATCCTCCATTTCCAATCACTTGCCAGATCTTGTCAATTCAGTTTCCACAACATAAATCATATTTGTTCCATTTTTTTCTCCTCTCATATATCTGATTCAAGTCCTCATCTTAATTGAATTATTTAAGCCTCTTCCTTGTGGAATATTGGTTTCTCCTCTCCATTCAATCCCCCGACAGCTGCCAAGATAATCTTCCTCATCTACAAGTTTTACCATTTAAACCTTGTACTCAAGAACTGTCAGTGCTTTCCTATTGCATTTAGATAAAATACAAATGCCTCACCTTGGCATTTAAAATTTTTTTCCCAAAATCTCTTGTTGCTTAACCATATATGATTCTTCTGACCCCCATTTGGAGTTTTCTTGGCAGACATTGGAGTCATTTCCTTCCTCAGCTCATTTCACAGATGAGGAAACTGAGGCAAACAAGGTTAAGTGACTTACCCATGATCACAGCTAATAAGTATCTGAGGTTGGACTTGAACTCAGGAAGATGAGTCTTCCTGACTCCAGGCCCATTACTCTAGCTATATCACCATCTATTTAGCTGTCTTGAATGTCCGACCATATCGACTTAAAATAAACTCCCTATTACCCTCCCTTCCCCATTGCCTCCAGGTTTAAATACAAAAATCCTTTTTGGTTTTTAAAGCCCTTTATAATTTTGTGCTTTCTCCCTTTCCTTTTTTATTTCATATTTTATTTCTCCTTCACACACTCTATGTGCCAGCCAAACTGGGATTTACTATTTCTGGACTGGCTTTTCTTCCTCCATTTCTGCCTTTTTAGATGTTGTTCCCCATGCCTGCCATATACTCTTGTCATTACCATCTCTAGTTTCCTTCAGGGCCCAGCTCATGGACCATCTCCTACAGGAATACATTTTTTCCTTTTCATGTTATCATGTATATACTTGTCTGGTTACATTTTGTGTCCCACTAGTAGAATCTAAGTTCCTTTTGGCAGGAACTGTTTTTCATTTTGACTCAAGGACCCTAGTATCTATCTCAGTGTTGTGCATTTAGTAGCCACTTAATATCTGCTTGTTGGAGTAGATTGGATGCCTTACCTAGGTGTTCTAACTGAAGATTCATCAAGAAAAGTAAATGCCTCAAAAAACACTACTTTATATATTTAGGATTTGTCAACTAGTAAGCATTCATTAAGTACCTACTATTTATTGAATACCTATTAGTAAACATTAAGTATCCCAGGTACTGTGCTAGGCACTGGGGATCCAGAGATAAAAATGAAACAGTACCTCCTTTAAAGGTTATATTCTGTTTGGGGAATTAACAGACACCAATATGATAATTAAATATAAAACTTTATATATAAAGTAATTTCGGACAGGATGAGTAGTGACATCCAGAAGGATCAAGAAAGGCTTCTTTGGGCAGCTAGATGGCTCAGTGGATTGAGATCCATGACTGGAGATGGGAGAACCTGGGTTCATATCTGGCCTCAGACATTTCCTAACTCTGTGACCCTGGACAAGTTACTTAACTCCAATTGCCTAGCCCTTACTGTTTTTCTGCATTGGAACCAATACTTATTATTGATTTTAAAACAGAAGGCAGGGGTTTAAAAAAAAAAGATTTATGTAGGAGTTTGGTTGAACTCAGAAGGAACTTAAAGATTCTAAAAAAAAGAGGGAGGTAGGGAGGGATTAGATTCCAGCAGAAGAGAGAAGCTAAAATGTCTGATATCAGAAATAGCAGGTAGGCCAGTTTAGCCAGAACATAATGCATGAAAAAGACTAATGTATAATATTTGGAAAACATGCTTGTAAAAGACTTTAGTGTCAAAAGGAAGAGTTTTATTTTAAATTAGAAATGACTATAGTTTTTTGAGCCATGGTCAGACAGCAGCTGTGTGGAGGTCAGAATAGAAAAGAGTAATTTTTATTTAGGTTAGCATGAAACAGATTGACTCTACCCAACTTTTAACCCCCACAGATAAATGGAAAAGCAGAGTTTAAAGAATTTTAGGAGAATTCTTTTAAAATTATACTTTCTCATTATGTTCCTAGTGGAAATAGCCCTGGACTAGGAATTAGGAAACTAGTATTCTAATATAAACTCTGTTGCTTACCAGCCAAGCTGCTTCACCACTTTGGACAATTTCCAAAATGATTTGAACTAAGACTTCTCAGGTACCTTCCAACCCTGAATACTAAGATCTAAAGCTTTTTCCTAGCTGTTAAGTTTTATGATTTGATAAAAAATTTCCAAGTCACCTTCATTAATGTAGTCTTAAGTCTAATCTTCATTTTTTTAAGCATCATGTGGTGAGGATGTAGGGATCATATTCATGTTTACAGTCATGTCTTTTTTTAAACTAGGTTACTGCATGCCACCTATAAAAGGAACCACTGTGCAGTAAGGGTAAGAATTGATTGCATGGGTCTAGATTTAAGGTTGTTCTTTTAGAAAATGAGCTTGAGACCTGGGCCTCTGGTTTAAAATTTGGAAGACTTTGACACCTATGAAATTTCGACCCCCTTAGTATAAATCAGAAATTATAGTCCATAGATTGCTTTTCTGGGACTAAAAACCCCTTGATCCACTTTAATATCTTGTTTAGGATGAGAGATGGTAGGAGTTCTACCTTCCCCCTCATGTGAATTATTTGTAAACAGTGTGGTCTAGTGGACTGAGTACTGGACTCTTGGAGTCAAAACCAAATTCTTTGCCTGACACTTAAGAGCTGTATACCTAAATCAGTTAACCATTCTGAGCTTCAGGTTCTAAATCTGTAAAATCAGAGTGATATACCTGTAGTATTTAAATTCACAGTATTGTTGTGAGATCATATACATAAAGGGCTTTGGAAATCTTAAAGTGCTACAAACATACCATAGTAGGCGCTTAATACATATATGTTTATTGATTCAAAGGGATAAGAAACAAACAAGACATCTTTTTACATGTTTTATTCAGTGAGGCTTTCTACACCTTCACTTCCTCTTCTTTAGAAGCAGTGGCACTGGTATGGACAACTTACCTTTGCATTTTGAAATCTTTTGTGGACAGCCACTGATCTGCATAGTGCTCTTGAACTGTGGTTGGTGTAATTCCAGTATTAATCTCAGTATTTTTTTTCCTGCCAGAACTTAAATCAACTAGGGTGTCTTGTACATAATTATTTCCCAAATCTTTGTGTCTCTGACTTTAAGGACTTACTACAATGGGAAAAAAACATCCTGTAGTTGACTACAAAGTAGTATCTATGTTATTAAATTCAAAGATAAGATTTTTAAAAGAGGTTGAGGACTTTGAATATGATATGATAGAATTCAGGTTATGTAGAGAAAGATAAGAACAAAAGTTCATTTTAAAAAATTTTACTTTGAAAACAGACTTTGATGAAGATGATGAGTTTCCATGATGTGTCTGGTCTTGAGAAAAAAATCCCTTCTCTAATCTATCTTTTTAGTATTCTCTCTGTAATTTTCCTAGTATATCTCTCTGACTGCATCCATTCTCTTCACTCAAAAACTTCTGTAGCTTTCTGTAACTTAACAAATAAAATATATCAAAACCTTTATTCAAAGCCTTCCATAATTTGGCTCTCGCCTGCCTTTGTAGCCTTATCTCAACCAAACTGAACTACTTACTGTTTCCCATTCTCTTTCTGTCCTTTGCTGTCTCCATTCCAATTTAAATCTGTCAAATATTCTCCCGTCCTTAAAGGTTTAAAGACATCTTCCTTCAAGTCTTCCTCAAAGTCTCTTTTTCCATACTCTAACTGAAAAGTAGCTTCTTCCTTAAATTTCTCATAATCTTTATCTGGCTTTTTCCTTTGGCATTTAGTCCCCTTTATCAATATTTATGTATATTTCATCTCATTGGATTGTAAGCTCTTTGAGAACAGTGTGTTTCCCATTTATATTTTGTATTCCTGTTATTAGCATTGTCTTAGGCTTGAAGCATTTTAACAAATGCTTGTTGGCTGTGATTATATTAATTCTAAGAGACTTGATTTTTTTCAATAATTTTATTGAAATCTTTTTATTTTATTTTTTTTTTTGCAGGATTTTTGCCTCCTATAACTCCACCAGAAAAGTTTTTCCTTTCCCAGCTAATGCTGGCCCCACCAAGAGAACTCTTCAAAAAGACACCTCGACAGATTGCCTTAATGGATGTAGGAAATATGGCCCAGTCAGTGGACATCAGCGGGCTTCAGCTAGCATTAGCTGGTAAGAAAAGAACCAGAATATAATCACTTCTTTATTGAATCTTGTAAAGATGAATTTAAATATGTACTTGGAGCACAATATCTTCTGTGAAAAAGAAATTCTTTAAATCTTCTGTGAAAAAGAAATTCTTTAATTTTTAGTCTTTAAATTCTTTCTTTTTAACAAGTTGTATGAGAGAATCCGTCTTAAATTTTGACTAAATCATTTGTTTTCTTGTTTGTCTTAGAAGAATCCTGGATATAGTTTAAAGTCTCCCTTTGCTAATAGAAACTTCCTTCACCTCTAAGTAATAACTTCTTGCCCTCATAACTTCTTGTTTTGCATTAGATGTATACATTTAAATGTCCTATTTTTGCCTAATGCATCTTCTTTAAAATAATATTTTGCATCTTTAATGAAGTCGATAGTAATTTAATTGCCATAAAAATAATATTTCCTAAGGCAATATACCAAGGTGTAAAGTGAAAACCATTTTAAAATCTTGGAAAAATTGTTAGCAGAGTTTGTATTACAAAAATTAATCACTAGTTAGTGATGCAAAATATACTATAAATGTCAGTTTTGTCAGTTCATCAAGAGAAGTCCTGGTCTTGAAGGGCATACATTACCATATTGCTACCACTAAATAAGCATGATATCATTTGAGAAAGAGAGTACCAACTAGGGAAATCAGAAAAGCTATCATCTAGGACAGTGAGTTAAAGAGGGGGCCAAAGGAAAGGAAATGCTTATCTGTCAGTCTGTTTCTAAGGCAACTCTTTTGAAGTTTCATTGTATTGTATCCTACTCATTGTGTTCGTCAGGTTAGGAATAATGTCACTGCTGGATAGAACATTTCAGGGGGCTGCATCTGGTCGGCTGATCATAGTTTGCCTGATTTAGGAAGTGGTATTTGAGTTAAGCTTTGAAGGAAAATAAAGGCTCCAAGAGGCAGGAGTAAGGAGAAAGTCTGTCTTAAGCATAGTATTCAAAAGAGGGAATGCCAGGTTCAGGAACAATAGGTTGGCCAATTTGCTTCCCTTCACACATCTAATAAATAAATGAATGAATGAATGAACGAATGAATGAATGAATAAATAAATAAAATAATCCCTTTCCTTCTGTCTTAGAATCGATACTGTGTATTAGTTCCAAGCCAGAAGAGTTCCAAGGCAATAGGGTGGGGGTTAAGTGACTTGCTCAGGGTCACACAGCTAGGAAGTATCTTGAGGCCTAGGTCTGGCTCTCAATCCATTGAGCTACTTAGGTGCCCCCCACATATATTTTAACCTATTTCAAATGTCAGGAAACTAAGGCAATGAGGCCAACAAAAATTATGTGAAAGCCAAGCTGAGAAGTTTATGTTTATCCTAGAAGTTAGTTAGACCACTGAAAATACATGAGCAATAGATGACAGAGTTATGTTTCAGACAAGGTTATTTTGGCAAATGTGTGGAAGATGGAGTGGGGAAGGAGAGTCATTGAGCATAAAATATATGTTGCAATTTGGAGGGTTTTTACCAGGTTTATAGATTACTCTACTACATTATCCTTTATCAAAAATTACTTTCTTGGAGATCTTTTTGCAAGTACTCAGAGCTTTTGTAATAACAGTGTTGTTTGTACTTGACTTTATTTTATTTTTAAACCCTTACTTTCCATCTTAGAATCCATACTGTGTGTTGGTTCCAAAGCAGAAGAGTGGTACGGGTTAGACAATGAGAATTTAAGTGACTTGCCCAGGATCACACAGCTAGGAAGTGTCTGAGTCCAAATTTGAACCCCTGACCTCCCATCTCTAGGCCTGGCTTTCAATCTCCCTAGCCATCTAGCTGCCCTCTATACTTAACTTGACTTTAAATTTGGGTATGTCTGATAGAAAGATTTACCTCAAACTATGAAATTATACAGTAAAGATCTGATCCAGGAATTGATCTTCAAACTTTGGTTTTAGCTCTTGTCACCTCTTCTGTGCTGAATTATTCACCCAGTGAAAGGGATTACTTTTCCTGGAATATAACTATAGTTAAATGATAGTGTTTAAAGGGACTTTTCCTCTTGAGAGAAAAAATAAGAATTGTAGTATATGTTCACAGAACAAGTAATTTGAGTTGTTAATAACTCAATAGAGGGATATTATTTGGTTTCTTCCCACCTATCTTCTTCTCATTCAGAAAGTAAATAATTAAACAGAGTAACAAACTTAACAAAGAGGAAGATTGGCCAAATACTGGCTTTCCTTAGAGATTTTTTTTTTATATTCCCATTTCTTTGTTAAATCTTATCAGATCCCTTTCCCCTACTTCACATCTTCCTTTTATTGTAAAGGCACCTGTTTCAGTGCCTTTGTTCAGATTGTTTGAGGTGCTAATTGATATTTGAGTGACAAGTCTCCTTACTTAACAGATGGGGACTATGCTGGTAGATGAGTTAGGATTAAGCAGGGAATCTAGTCATAGGAAACAGGCTTAAGAAAAGAGGTAGTATGATTAGGGGAGAAATGACTGTGTTGCCTCCCTATCCCCAATATCACATACTAACTATAGCAACAAAATAAGATACAATGTTGTTTTTACTTCCAGTGTTATCTCTTTATCTGAAATATTTAGTCATTTCCTCTTCCAACTCTTCCTCCTAGATTTCATCTTTTTCAGCTTCTACTTTACCACTATTCTAACAGGGTTAACTGCCTTCTCCCCATTAGTTAAGACCTTCTCCCCATTAACCAATTTATTTTCCATCATTGAGGAATGAAGTATTTCACGTAAGTGAATTTCCCTTCATGTAAAGTTTTGAGGGCTTTATTTTTTTTGGCACCTTTTTTTACAGTATTTTGAAATAATTTGTATATAAATCTTTTTGGCATATTATATGTTTCTTGACTTCTTAAATTGAATTAATTCAGTTTTGATGGCAAGATAAAATCATCTTGGTCATCCACTCTTTGAATTGTGATGGCCTACAAGCCTGTTAAGCAGTTTCCGTCACTGCTAGAGGCAAGCACATTGATAATAACAGAAAATTATAAAAGTCAACCTGGTCAGTCAAGACTTATTTACACATTATCGATAGTTACATGGGTATGGTCTTTTCAGGTCTACATCCCCAATCATGTCCTTCATCAATCCAAGTGTCCAAGCAGTTGTTTTTCTTCTGTGTTTCTACTCCTGCAGTTCTTCCTCTGAATGTGGGTAGTGTTCCTTTCCATAAATCCCTCAGAATTGTCCTGGGTCATTGCATTGCTGCTAGTACAGACGTCCATTACATTCGATTTTACCACAGTATATCAGTCTCTGTGTACAATGTTCTTCTGGCTCTGCTCCTTTCACTCTGCATCAATTCCTGGAGGTCTTTCCAGTTCACATGGAATTCCTCCAGTTTATTATTCCTTTGAGCACAATAGTATTCCATCACCAACATATACCACAATTTGTTCAGCCATTCCCCAATTGAAGGGCATACCCTTACTTTCCAGTTTTTTGCTACCACAAAGAGTTCAGCTATAAATATTTTTGTGCAAGTCTGTTTATCTATGATCTCTTTGGGGTACAATCCCAGCAATGGTATGGCTGGATCAAAGGGCAGGCATTCTTTTATCGCTTTTTGGGCATAGTTCCAAATTGCCATCCAGAATGGTTGGATCAGTTCACAACTCCACCAGCAATGCATTAACGTCCCAATTTTGCCACATTCCCTTCAGCATTCATTCCTCTCCCCTGCTATTGTTTTAGCCATTCTGCTAGGTGTGATAGTACACTGCTCAGACCCAATACCAACTGTCATTAGGACATGTACTTTGATTTGTTTTTTGGCAAGTCATCCACATTTTTTTCATCCATTCCCCCATGTTTGCGAGACCTGGCAAAGTATTACCACAATCTATTTTTGAGAAATTTAGTTGACAGCCAACTTTTTGTAGTTTTTCAGATCCTTTCCATGAGCCACACTGGCTTTTCTATTATTTGTCCAGATTTTTCTCCATTTAGGGAATTGATTCTGCTAACTTTCTATTCTCCTTGGAGAAAGAAGAGAATGGCTATGACCAAGAGTAATCCTTGCATTTATTATGGACTATGTGTAATCAAATATTGCTCTTTAAATACAGCACGTGATAAGCAGTGCTAATGCCTTTTTCTAGTGTGTTACATCTACCTCTGTAAGTGGCCTGTACTTGAGAAAAAGAATGTCAGCTACCAGAGTACCTGTTTATTTAGTGACTATTTAGGTTAATTGGATGGAGTACTTCATGTTTAAAATGGTATTTTTATCTTTACTTCCCAAGTCTGTTTTTTATGGTTTGGATGTATGTTCTTTATTAAGTGAAATTATCTGTTTAATGTTATAAACTTGTTTCAAATCCTTAGAGAACTATTTGTTGCAGATGATTTAAACTTTTATATTGTCCATTATACTATCTGATTAGGTGGCTTTCTTATGAAGATTCTAGGACAGTGATGGTGAACTTTTTGGGGTCCCCATTCCATGCCCCACCTATCCACCCCCAGACTGTGTGCCTATGCCCACCCCCAACTGTGTGCCCCACTCACCCCTGCATTTGGGTGTGGGGGCAGGGGGGGCGTGGTGGTGGGAAGGGACAGGCTGCAGGGTGGCCTGCTCCAGCTGGAGGTGGAGCAGAGGCTGCTGCTCTGGCCAGCAGAGATGGAGCCGCATAGCCTGAGGCTAATGTTGTGGCTGGTGGCACCAGGCTGACCAGGTTCATCCCCTGAGACTGTGAGGCTAGAATGCCCCACCCCCTGCATTAGCAGGCAGGGCCAGGCTTCCAGTAGGCCAAGCCAAGCCAAGGGCCTACAGGTACCCACATAGAGATCTCTAGCATGCTATCTTTGGCACACGTGCCATCTGTTCATCATCACAGTTCTAGGACATAGTGCCTTAAACTGGATTGCAGAATTGCAATAATATAGTACTGATAATCTTTAATAAATTGGTGCTGATGCCTGTTTTTGTTGTTCATCCACTTTGATTTAAGAAGCTTTAGGAATCAAAGTATTTCAATAAACTTTTGTACCGTAATTCTTTTCACTTTGATTTTGGATGCCAGGTTAGTGTTGACACTGAAGGCATGCCTTTAATCCCTATAAGAGGATGATTCTGAACAGTTTGAGGCCAAGTGAGTTAACATTCACACAGCCTGCATATTGGCTACTTGCATATACACAAATTGCTAATGGAAAAGGAAATATATGTCTTTTTTGGCATTGCTTTAACAGATAGTAAAAGAATACCAGAATGTGTGAATTATCTCAGGGCAATTAAACTTCATATATGGATCTCATGATTAGTATTCAATAGACTGGAAGTCAAATCTGAAATAGTTTTTAATATCTTATGATTTGTCATCTTCCAAGAAAGGCTTACAATACATCTAGCACAGCAATGAAAATGTGAATTAAATAAAGATTGAGAAATTTGGCAAGTTGCTGTAACTGAGCTTGTAGTCTTCCTTTACCTAGACTGAAGATTTCCCAATCCATTCATTTTCACAAGTGCAAAAAAGTGCAGCTGTCTGCTTTGGAACTAGCTACACAAAACATCTCTCTGGAGGTCTAAAATTCAGATGTATTGCAGTGGGATTGATTAGCTTCAAGCAACACTTTCCAGGCTGGTAGGCAAAAAATTTGACGTACCAATTACTTTTATTTATGAATCGTGCAATGCATGTGTTCTTAATTTTTTTTTCATAAAAATTGGAGAATATTAAAAGTTGTGGTACTTCTAGTAGGAACATCCTTTTGCCCATATGACAACTGACCAAATTTATTTTATGTTTTTATCAGAAATTACTGTCAAATACAAGCTATTTACTAAATTAGCCCATGATTTGCTAACTTGTTTTTTCTTTCCTCTTATTCTACCAGTAAGAATTATTTTAGGACAGCATTGCCCCTGTTTGCCAGTACCCTAGGAGGAGCATCATCTCCTTGAAGGCTATAAATGTTTCACTTCTGCCTGCTCAAGCTTATTAGACTCTAACTACACTATGAATAATAAATTATTAACTTTATACTACTTAAAAGACCTCATTCTTTTTTTTTCCTAGAACGGCAATCTGAATTACCGACACAAAGCAAGGCTAGTTTCCCTAGCATTCTCAGTGATCCAGATCCAGATTCTTCAAATTCTGGTTTTGATAGCTCTGTTGCCTCACAGATCACAGAAGCTTTAGTCAGTGGACCAAAACCACCTATTGAAAGTACGTATATAAATTAAATTATATTCATTTTTGTTGGGTTTTGCAGTGCTGTTATATAAATTTCAGTGCTTCTCAAGACATGTTTTAATAGTTGTAATGTGAAAATATACTGGCCCTGCTATTATAGGGATGTTGTAACAATTAGATATGATCAAATATTTGGGTGTTTTGTAAACTGAAATGTTTCTTAACTGCTTAAAATAATTTCTAGATTTCTCTAATACCACTGCAGACTTAATTCAATGACAAAGCAATATTGCACTAATTTTATAGTTCAGGTTAGCATTATAATTTCTCCTTATACTTATTTTTGGTACATTCAATTTTGGTCTCATCTCAATATGATTTCTCATTTTCAGAATTCTTTTATAGCTATATGGAGACTTGTTAAATTGCCAAAGATTACAATGGACTTTAATCATGTTTCTGCAAGAGAGCAAAAAAAAAAAGTTAATATAACAAAGTTTTCTTTTTTGAGTTGGTTTATCAGGGCTTGTTTGCCATTAGTTTACCTGCTTTTTCCACTAGATGGCAATAGCTGACAAATTTAAGATAGTCCAGGTGGGTTTTTTTTGTTGTATTTTTTTTAAGAGATGGGGATATTTTTATTTTTTAGGGAAAGTCATTTTCCCTTTAGGTAAATACAGTATGTAGATAAGTCCAAACTGGTGACTAGTGAGTTAAATTAGGTAGTGGCAAATAGTTTCATGTCATTATGGTATTTTAAGCTGGGCATATTCATTCATGTATGTGAAATCATGAAACTTATATAAATTGGCTTAACAACAATTCCTTGAAAAATTCTGAACATATCAGAGAGAGAATTTGTAAACCTAGCTTCCTAAGAACCAGCATAGATTGTTCAGGAAAAGGTTATTCCATACTAACCTCGTTTTTATTTTGAGAGAGTTTCTAAGCATGGTTAGTAAATCAGAAATTCATTTCATCATGAAATCTGACAGTATTTTCATTATTGTTATTGGCTAGAGAATATGAACTAAATGATAATAAGGAGGATAAGTGAATTCTGAAGTAGCTGAGCAACTGGGTCCAAAGAGTGATGATTGTCACGCCTTACCTAAAGGAAGGAAGTACTTAGTAGAATGCTCCAGGGATCTTTGAGCTGTACTTTTCTGCTTTTTTTTCAGGGACTTGATTGAAAACATTGATGGCCTATTTACTAGATTTTTTTTTTTAGATTTTTAATTTATGCACAGTCATCTTATATCTCTGCTTTCTTGTGTAGATAAACTCCTTAAGAAGGCCATCCATAATTGGTGCCTCTGCTTCCTTTTCTGTCACTTTCTTAAGTCTTTCTAATCTGGCTTCTTATCTCCAATTAAAGCTGCTCTCCAAAATTAGCAATGATTTCTTTTTCCCTCTCTTTTAAAATATCAATATGTTTTGTTTTTTACAGTACTGTGGTTTGCCCCAGTATCTTTTCTCCCTCTCCCCCAAGGTATTATCCTATTATAACAAATGGTAGTTGTTTTTTAAAATTTATTTATTTTTTAAGCCCTTATCTTTCATCTTAGAATAGAGAGGTAAGGATGGGGCAGTGGGGATTAAGTAACTTGCCCAGGGTCACACAGCTAGGAGGTATCTGAGGCCAGATTTGAACGTAGGACTTCCCATCTCTGGGCCTGGCCCTCAGTCCACTGAGCCACCCAGCTGCCCCCCAAATGGTATTTTTTTAAAGACAGAAAAAGAAGAGGAAAAATCAGCATAGTAGATCAATTAAAAAAATCTGGGAGCAGCCAAGTTTACAGTGATTAGAGCACCCAACTTTGAGTTCAGAGGAGCTGGGTTCAAAAGTGGCCTCAGATAACTTTCTAGTTGTGTGGCCCTGGGCAAGTCACTTAATCTAGTTTGCCTAACCCTTGCCCTTCTGTCTTAGACTTAAGGCAGAAAGTAGGAGTTTTAAAATCTATATGTGCTCTCACTTCTGCAAAGAGATGGGGTGGGAATATCTTCTCCTATCTCTTCTTTATTCTATTTTTTATTTTTGATGTATTTTAAAAATATGGAACACTCATGAATTTGCATGTCATCCTTGTGCAGGTACCATACTAATCTCTGTATTGTTCCACTTTTAGTATATGTGCTGCTGAAGCAAGTACCTATCTCTTCTTTCAAGATGTATTTGTTCTTTAAAGTTTTGCAACATTCACTTTTGGTTATTTTATGGTTCTTTCTTGGTATGTTGTTGTAGACATTGTTTCTATTGTTATCTTGACTCTGAGGATTTCATTCTGTATCATTTCAAATTTTTTGTAGATCTTTCCTTGCTGCTTCTCTGTGTTCACCATATTTGTAATTTCTTATAGCATAGTAATATTCTATGACATTCGTGTACTATAATTTGTTCAGCCAATTCCCCATTTGATGGGCATCTACTTAGTTTCTTATTTTTTGCTGTGACAAAAAATGCTGATATAAATTTTGGTGTATATGTATTTGGTATATATATTCTCCATGGGGGTAAGCTTACTGATGAGATCTTTAGACCAAAGAAAATGGATATTTTATAACTTTATCTGCATCATTTCAAGTTGCTTTGCATGGTAGTTGTATTGGTTCACAACTCCACCAGCAGTACATTAGTATGCCTGTGTTTCCCCACAACCCTTCCAATATTGATTATTCTATCTTTTATCATTTTTGTCAGTTTGTAGGGTATGAGATGAAACCCTAGGGTTCTTTTTAATTCTCATATTACTGTTGGTGAATTTGAACATTCTTCCATGTGGTTGTTAATCGTTTGCAATTCTTGTTTTTAAAATTGCTTATGCCCCTTGACTTCTTACTTATTGGAGAATGGCTTTTTGTCTCATATATTCTTGTGTGTGTGTGTATCTTGGATACCAGATTCCATTCAGAAAAATTTGATTTAAAAAAATTTTTTCCCATTCAACCACTTCCCCTCTTATCCTAGGTTACTTTTGTTTATGGAGGAGTTTTTCAGTCTTATGTAATCAAAAGTTATCTACTTTTATCTTTTGTATAATTGCCACTATTCCTTGTTTGTTTGTTTTTTTTTTTTAAGAATACATCTTCTGGGGCAGTTATGTAGCTCAGTGAATAGAGAGTCAGGCTTGGAGGTGGGAGATCCTAGGTTCAAATTTGCCCTCAGACACTTAACTGTGTAACCTTGGACTGTTCTTCCTTGGAATTGATACTTAATATCTATTCTAAGACAGAAGGTATAGGTTTAAAAAAGAAAAAGAATACTTCTACCTATAGCTATAAGAAATATAAAATCTGTTTCTCTTTAATTTTTTCATAATATGATCTTTAATATATAGATCATGTATCCATTTAGAATGTATTATAGAGGAGGCAGCTGGGTGGCTCAGTGGCTTGAGAGCCAGGCCTAGAGACGGGAGGTCCTAGGTTCAGATCTGGCCTCAGATACTTGTTTTTTTGACCCTGGGCAAGTCACTTAACCCCCTTACCTAACCCTTACTGTTCTTCTGCCTTGGAACCCATACATAGTATTGATTCCAAAATGGAAGGTAAGGATTTAAAAAGAAAAATAGAATGTATTATAAAATGTGGTTTAAAGTGTTGATCTAAGCCTAATTTCTCTCAATCTACTTTCTAGTTAATCTTAGTTTTTGTCAGATAGAGAATTCTTTCCTAATTAATTTGTTTTCTAATTTATTAAATCTCTTAATTGCCAAATCTAGTGGCCTTTTCTCAGTCCTCATCTTTCTTGACTGCTCTATACCTTTGATTATACCTTCTTTTCCTTAAAACTCTCTTCTCTCCAGGTCTTCATAACATTGCCACATCCTGGTTCTCCTACTTATTTTGACCATTCCCTTCTCAAGTCTTATTTGTTTAATTTTCATCTAGATCTTGTCCATTACTTGGATGTTCCCTCATTCTGTCTTGCCCCCTCTTCCTGCTCGATATTATCTTGCTTGGTGATCTCATCAGCACCCGTGGGTTTAATTATCATCTCTATGCAGATGATATTATTATATCTCTTTGTCTAGCCCTAACCTTTTTGTCTTTTAACACATCCAAAATAGTTGATTATCTTTTCTCATAAACCCTCCACTTTTCCTAACTTCCTTTTTACTATTGAGAGTACCACCATCTTCTCACTCACCCAGACAACCTAGGTATCATCCTTCATTCCTACCTCTCTTTCACTATATCACCATATCCATCCTGTGCGAAGTCTTGTCAGTTTTACTTTAGTAACAATTCTGACATGTTCTCTGTTCTTCCTTCTGGTATGGCTACAGTTTTGGAGTAGGCTATCAGTACTTCACACCTAATTTTTGCAGTGGTCTCATGGTTGGGTCTCCCTGCTTCAAATTACTCCCCACTTCATTCTATTTTCCAGTTAGCTGTCAAAAATTGATCTTCCTTAAACTCAGTTCTTAACATAGCATCTCCCTATGCATTAAAGTCCAGCATTATCCTTTTATCTCCAAGACTGAATTTAACATCCTCTGTTTGCCTTTCTTCTATTTCTAGGCTTTTTACACCTTACTCCTCTCCACATATTCTGCAATCCCATGACACTGGCTTCCTTTCTATCCCTTAAATATAGAAAATTCCATCACCTAACTCCAGATGTTTTCATTGGTTGTCCCTCATTCCTGTAATTCTCTTCTTTCTTGTCTCCACCTCCTGGCTTCTTTGGCTTTCTTTAGTTCTCCCTAAAGTTCCACATTTACAGTCTTCCTTAACCTTAATATCTTCCTTCTGAGATTATTTCCAGTTTATCCTATATATATCTTGTTTGTATTTAGTTTTTTTGCATGTTGGCCCTAGTATACTTCAAACTTCTTGAAAGCAGGGACTACTTTTTACCTTTCTTTGTAGCTCCAGCACTTCCATTAGTAGTTGGAACATATTAAGTGCATAATAAATGCTTATTGACTTGACTGACAGTACACAAGGATAGACAGGTAATTCATGTGAAAAATCTCTAGGAGTTTTAGTGGAATGCCAGTGTTAACACAGAAGTAAAAAATAGCTGTTATTGTTTTAGGCCACAACAATAAAGATGTAGTCTATAATGTAGAAGTGATTGTTTCACTATAACACGGTATCCTATATTCCTTAGTCAAACCATATTGAGAATATTGTGTACAGTGTGAAATGTCTCTCTTCACAAAGACACTGATAAAATGAAAGCTATGCAAGGGAGGGAGTTTGGAGCAGACATAAATCTATTTTTCAGAAACTTAGAGGATTATTTTAGGGCCTATTTGGATATCGAGGATAAAACTAAGAAAAATCAATTACTTTGAGGCAAATACAATATAAAGAAAGGTTTCCTAATAATTGGCACTCTTCAGAAGACTTGCATGTATCTAGGGGTTCCCTGCCACTTACTGAAGGTCTTTGGGTTGTAGACCATTTGTAGTAGAGTCAAGTATAGATTAGACTAGATAATTCTCCAAGTATCCAAGATTCATTCTAATTCTTGAGATTCTAAAGGTTTAGAAATGGTTCTTGCTTTGCAGGGAAGATTGGATTTAGATGACCTTTTCATTGATTGGGATTCTGTGATTCTGCTATTATAAGTGCTTGAGGATGAGGAAAGGATTCACTGAGGCAGAAATCTGTTTATAAATGGGACTGCACTTGGAGGAAAAATATAGAGAGGAGTAGGAATATTGATTTGGGATGGATAGGGTTCATGGGAAATGGATAAGGAATTCTTGAATTATTAGGTATTTGGGCAGCTTCACTCATCAGCCTTCTTTCCTTTATTGGATAATAGTAAAACTAAAGGCAAGAATTGTCCCTTTCAGGCCACTGCCCAATAGCAGTCCTGGTTAAAGAGAGAAAAACTACCATCTACCTTTGAGGAAAAAAACAGTGACTGGGTAGGATGGAAGGTCATTTAAATGCCTAGGTTTTTGTTTAAGATGTGGCCTTTGAAAACCTCATTAGCACCAGCACTAGGTTGGATAGAAGATTATTATAGATGAAGGGTAGGCAAACTACAATTCACAGAGCAAATTCAGCTCCACTATGAGCTAAGAAGAATGGTTTTTACATTTGTTGTATTTAAACAACTTCAGTTATGGACCATCGTTTGACAGACAGTAATACTGCTATCCTCAAATTTTGAGTGCAGGCCTTGTGATAACTTAATACTTTTGTAAGATTTGGTAGAAAGTCCATCTCAAATCAGCTCCATTTACTTTCACAGCTACTATAAATCCTTTTCTCTTTGAAGTTGTATGGCCAGGTCAAGTACTTATTAGTTGGGCATCAGCTTCATGGTTCATCAATGGAAAGATTAGTCCTCAAGTCACTTTTTTTTCCCAGTATAGTCATACAATCTATTTGCTGAGAAACAGAAAGATGTTTCCATCTGTATCCGTGAGATCATGGATCTTTGAAATAATTAATTGATTTCACCAGATAGTTATTAAATACTTACTATGCAAAAGGCATTTTATTAAGTGGTGGAGGTACAAAGACAAAATAACAGTCCCTGCTCTTCGGAACTTTGTAAGAAGATTACAGACTAATGGAGAGGATAAGACAAAGGCAAAGAATGACCATAATACAGAGTATAATATGACAGATGCATCAAATGTATCTAAAGAATTATGAGAGGTTAAAGTTGGGAGAGTAGAGATGGATCCTGCAAAAAACTTCAGGAAGGTCATGGCACAGGGTTGGACCTTGATCAAAGGGAAAGACTTCAGTAGATTAAGATATTAAGGACAGCTCATTCTGAGTATAGCATGGAAATGAGAGAATGCAGGAAATAACAAAATGGTGAATAAGAATGTTTGAAGGGAAGAGTATGTTGGAAATGTAGGTTTTGGAAAAGATTATAAAATGTAAAACTAAAAACATTTGTATTGTTTTTCCTATAATATTAGGAATATTTGAACAGGAGAATGGCATAGTTAGATTCTTATAATTGGAAGTATAGTTGGAATAGACTTTAAGCAGGGATCTCACTAGGAAGCTATTATGACTCTAGAAAAGGTAATGAAAGTCAGTACTAGATTGTTTGTAGTAGGTGAGGGCAGATAGAAGAGGTGGTTCAGAGGTAGAATTGGCAAGTAATTGCACGCACATGCACGCGCACTCACACACACACACACACACACACACACACACACACACACACACACACAAGGAGAANCGCACACACACACACACACACACACACACACACACACACACACACACACACAAAAGGAGAACTAAAGGGTGACTGAAACTTTGATTCTGCCTAACTGGGAGAATGTAAATAGTATTTTTTAAAATGAATATTAAGGTGGGATAACTCTGGAGAAAAGTGATGCATTGAGTTTTTAACATGTTGAATTTAAGATGATGGCAGGACATTAAAGGGGAGTGATCCATTAGGCAATTTAGAAAATATGATTTAAAAAGAAGTCAGGTCCAAAGACTTGGGGAGTCATCTATTTAGAGATGATAATTACAGTCATGAAAGTGGATAAAGAGAGACCAGAAGGCAAAACATTGAAGAATGGTTGAATTTAGAAAAATAAGAGGCATCAGTGAAAGACATCAGAAGTGGAAGGGTAATGTCATGGAATCCAAAGGAAATAAATATCATGAGGTAGGGAAATGGTTAACATTGTCAAAGAGATAAAAGAAGAATGAGGACTGAAAATAATCCATTGATGGTTTTCAATGTTTTTTAGTAAAACAAATAAAACTTTTAAATATGTAGATAAATTTTTATATTAGTTAACTCAAAAGGATATGAGGGGGGGCAGCTGGGTAGCTCAGTGGATTGAGAGCCAGGCCTACAGACAGGAGGTCCTAGGTTCAAATTTGACCTCAGACACTTCCTAGCTGGACAAGTCACTTAACCCCCATTGCCTACCCTTACCACTCTTCTGCCTTGGAGCCAATACACAGTATTGACTCCAAGAGGGAAGGTATGGGTTTTAAAAAAAAAAGGATATGAGGATGACACTCACATTGTATTGTCCCAACAAATTCAGAATTACAGATGTGGAACTATTATGCAGGTCCAGAATTAGCATAGTGCCTTGGAAGGTAACTACTGCTATACCATTGTTGGCTCTTCTAATACTGCAGCATTTAAATTCTTAATATAATTCAACTTGTTTTTCCAAAATATTTTGTTGTATTTAGTAACTTAAGTATGTTTTTATTTGTTGTTTTTTTTTTAAACCCATATCTTCCCTCTTAAATTCAGTACTAAGTATTGATTCTAAAGAAGAACAATAAAAGTTCTCTCAAGACCTGGAGAGAGACCTATTCCTAGATGGTGGCTTTCAGGTATCTAATTGAAAGAAATATCAGTTACTAAGTATTTGGGGGATAGTGTGCCAAAAGGTGCCTGCCACTTAGGTAGGGTCAAAGAGTCAATACATTTTAGACCTTTCCCTATCCTAGCAATTGACCCTAGTAAGTGGGAAGGTCTCACTAGTTTTGACTTGTCCCAAGAAAAGGCAGGAATGACCAAATGAAAAGTTGCATTTAAGATTCTAACCCTTGTACCAGCCTTGTTTACTAAAATAATAATAGGTTTTACATTTCTAGAGGACAACATTGCTGATAAATGTTGACCACTAAATGCACACGGATGTGTGAAAAAATATGGTATATAGGGTTTTTCAGTAAATAGAATTGGTTGTATGTATCTACAAACATCAGTTTTAGCATGAGCTAAAATATAATAAACAACTTCTTTAGATTAAATATGTTATAGTTACATCATTAAAACAGTATTCTACCTGTCCCAGGTTCTTTTGTCCCTGTAAGGAAAAGAGACACACATGAAAAGGGGATTCTGGAGTAATTATGTGAGTAGTCTAATGAAGTAAATGTCCTTATTAAAAAATTTAAAGGGAATTTTTAACAGTCCTTTTTTTTTTACTTTAAAAAGGTAGAAAATCCTAAGTTATTACTTTTATACTTTGTAGGGAGAGACTCTTAAAATAAAATGCTGGGTTTTGTTTTGAAGGTGCTTAGTAGTACTATTAGGAGGGTATGGTACTTTGGGTAATTTTTTAGTTGTAATAATACATTTGTGCTGATTTGTTCACAAATCATACCCATTCCCATTTGTGACCGGCAATATCCGTTTTCTGATTGAGATTCAGATTATAGTCATGGCCATGGAAGAGTGTAAATACTGGCTCTCCTGATATGATTACAGAAAATGTATTAACAAATTTCATAAATGATGAATCAAACACAGGTGAAATTTTTGTTATGTACAGTAGTGATTAAATTTCCTTATACTTGCTGAAACACTAAATAGAAGTCATATATTGTCTAAGTTGAGACAATTTCAGTGGGAAAATAACATTAATTTGTGGGACTATTGTGTTGACAACTTAAGTATTTTGACTGAGCATTTCCTTTCCTAGGTAAACTATTGATTGTCAAATATTTTTAAGAATGTAAATTTCAGAATGTTCTGCAAAAAGATAACATTTTTCTGATCTCCTGGTCAGAGATTCTTTTTTTTTTAGTAAATTTTAATTTTTAAAAAATATTTTTTTTTTACCCAATTACATGTAAAAACAATTTTAAAATTAAAAGAAAAACTTTTTTTGGAGTTCCAAATTCTTCTTCCTTTCCACTCTTTTTTCTTTCCTCTCTTCTGCCCTTCCCCTCTCCCCAAGATGGTAAGGAGTCTGATATAGATTTTATATGTGCAATCATTTAAACATTTTTCCATATTAGCCATTGCCAGAAATTCTAAAGGAAAAGATGACTCAGGAGGATTTGGAACCATTTAGAAAATGAAATTCTGATGATATAATTTATAATAAACTCATGAGTCAGAAAAGTAGGCTATAATAAAGTACCATTGTGATTTCATAGTTTGTTATCTCCATGAACTCATATTTTTAAAAAGGAGAAAAAAGGTACATCACAGAGGAGTTAATAAATGCTTATTTATTTATTGTTAATTACTTGAATACAGAAGAGTAGCCTAGACTTATAAGAATAGTGTCAGGAAAGGTAAAGCCCAGAATGAGTGAAGTCTTATAGAAAAACTCTTAAGGGCAATAAGATTGGCCTTTTGTTGTTGTTTGAAAGTTGTCCTCAAAGCAAGAAGAACAAGAAAAGGGATAGGAGCATTAACTGAAGATGTTAAGTGACTTAACAAAAACTTTGCTATTCAGTTTTTATTTTGCATCTGTCTTCTGTGTCAAAGAGACTTTTTTTTTTAAAGTGAAAAAATGTACATAAGAAATGTAATTAAAATGAGTTCAGGTCTCCAGGCCTACATGACTATGACTTGCAACACAGGAAAAGATCATGCAGATATGATTACAGAAGTTCTGTTAGATATCTTTGAGTAGTTCTGATAAATAGATGATGAAGAATTCAAAGATTAGAGAGAATAGTTCTCTTTGAAAAATATTGTGTGTGTGTGTAAGTTTCTAGAAATTAATTCAACTTGTTGTCAATCTTCAGGAACATTCTTGAACAGCTCGGTAAAAAGTTGAGAACACTTGGATTGCTTTATTCCTAAAAGCCAAGATGAGCTGTAGGAAATTATATAGAAATAACCTCATTTTCTTTTTCATTAAGAGTCCTAAACTTTCAGGAGGATAAATAGCATAGACATAGCACTTACATATTTCAGCAAGGCAGACAATATTTTCTTATAATATTCTTGTGAATGCAATAGAAACTAATAATATCAGTTCACCTTAACTGAATGATCAGACCCCCATGAAGCTAGTTAATTAATATTAACCTGGAGGAAGGTCTCTGATGTGCCATGTCTCTTTTCCATGCATGTCTCTTCTTAGCCCTGTCCTGGTTCATAAAAGACATTTAAAACATATTTATCAAATTTGTGGATATACTGGGATGGAACCTAATACGTTATATAAAAGAATTAGGATCCAAAAAGATCTCGGTAGATAAGAACAGTGGTCTTCAAAATAGTAGGAATATATTAAAGGAAAATGTTAATTTCTGTTTTTACCCCTGATTTCTGAAAAATCTATCAATGGAATATATCTTCATTACTAGAGGTATTACTATGTTGTTAAGTAAGTTGTATGTATAAATGTAATGCTAGAATAAATTATTTATTTGTTTGTTTTTTGAGGAGTCCAACCTTAACCCTTAATCAGAAGTTTAAAAGAAATGTCTTTTTATTACAGGTCACTTTCGACCAGAATTTATCCGCCCACCACCTCCACTCCATATTTGTGAAGATGAACTTGCTTGGTTAAACCCAACAGAGCCTGATCATGCAATTCAGTGGGACAAATCCATGTGTGTTAAAAATAGCACTGGTGTTGAGATCAAACGTATAATGGCTAAAGCTTTTAAAAGTCCTTTGTCTTCTCCGCAACAAACACAGGTAGGTGTTCAATTGCAAGCATATTGTTTTGTTTTCCATAGGCCTTTGGGATAAGTATTCTAGATAAAATGGTGGATTATACATGAAAGATACTTAAATTCATTGTGGTAGTTGAGACCTTATTGTTTAAGAGAAAGTAGACATGATCACTAGCTTTTTTTCCCTAAAATGTTCTTTACAAATTCATGCCATCCTAGTCAGTAAATTGATAAGATTATAGTGTCTGATGTTACATCGAATTTTCACAGACCTCTTCTAGTACATTGTGAATGGGAGAAATCATGTGAGCAATCTCTAAATCATTATTTTGAATTGGGAGTGGTTTTTCATTTTAAATGTGGCAGCCAAATGTTGGATTCAGTTGCTGATTCTTGTGTTCCACCTTCCCCAACTCTATGAACTCAGTGAATAGTTATCACCACTGAAGCAAAGCACAAAACTAACAGAGCATCCATTTTTATGGTTTACACTTTTCTTGGAGTAAGGAGTAATTGACCATTTTACTGTAGTTTTGTTTTAGTCCCCAAATCTGATTTACATGAGCAGAATTTAAGCAGTGCATGTGATAATATTGTTGAGCATTTCTTAAAGCATAAATTGCTTTAGGAAGTGGATAATTCAGATATGAATATATTGAACATTCAAATAATGGTTTTGTTGGGGCAGATGAGGTAGTGGCATAGTGGTTGTTAATGAGCTAGCCTCACAATAAGAAGAATTAGGTTCAAGTCCTTTTTCTGATGTAGCCTTGTAACCTATGGCAATTCATAAAACCTCTCAGGGTCTTGAGGCAATCCTTTAAGACTAGAAGTTGAAGAACTCATCTGTGTTGGAAGAGTTTTCTCACTAGGAAGACTCCACAAAATGAAATTATAAGCCTTGATAAAAAACAACAACAAAAAAACCAGCTTTTTAAAAGTATTTTAATTATATGGGAGATAGAATAGAAGCCTGACTTATTAGAAATTTATTTCATAAAGATACACTCTAGACTTAGGTTTTGTGGGTGTAAAGATGATCATTTGAACATTGTTAATAAAACATAACTTATTTTCATTTGGCTATTCTCTAGCTCCTTGGGGAATTGGAGAAAGATCCCAAGCTTGTTTATCACATTGGCTTGTCTCCTGCCAAACTGCCTGACCTTGTGGAAAATAATCCTCTAGTTGCTATAGAAATGTTATTGAAATTAATGCAGTCAAGCCAGATAACAGAGTATTTTTCAGTCTTGGTCAACATGGACATGTCTTTGCATTCAATGGAAGTTGTAAATCGGTAAGTGTTTCACTTTTATTAAATTTGAGGCCTGAGTCTTCTGTGCATGTACGTGCGACTCATATTTTTATGTAGATGCTTTAATGTCTAGGAGGGGGAAATTTATGGAGCTAATAGTTATACTTCATAGAAGAATTAAATACCTACATATTTTGCACTTTGCTAGAGGCAGCTGATTAGTGGATAGAGTACTAGATTGAAGTGAACAAAACCTAGGTTCAAATCCTAAGACTAGCTGTGACTCTGGGTAGGTCACTTTTATGTGCTTCATTCAGACTGATATACTTCTTTACTAAAGATAAAATCTGCATTCCCTCTTGTAATGAAATTACAGCTCCCTCAGGTGTTCATTTAATAACTTTAGTACTTACTGTGAAATTTAAATATACTTTTTTTTTGGTAAACATTTAATGAATACATATTTACTTATTGATTTGTTGAAATTTAGACATGTCCTTTATTAACAAGTACTGATAACCTAAAAGCCTTTAGTTCAGATAGTTGACACGACTGTACAACAGTACCATGTTGAAATTACATTTCCATTAATTTATTATAGATAATTATGTATTATAATTATATTACACTAATATTAATATTACAATTAATATTGTAGATTATAGATTTAAAAGGAAAACAGTATTAATAGTTGATACCAAGTTAAATAGGGTTCTAACTGATAAAGGATTCTTTCAGTAAAGTGAGCAAAGCAAAGAGAGCCCAAAACTCACACCTGCAGCACTTTACCAAAGCAAAGCACAAGCCCCCAAAAAAGAGCCCCTCAGTGTGGGTCTCAATCAAATTTATCTCCCAAGCCCCTGTATATCAAATGAGGGCATAACTTAAAAGGATGCTGTGAATGTAGCTCAGATGTGACCAGTTTTCCACCTGCATATTCCCCCCTGTGAATCTTTGGGAGACCAGTCTCCCCAATGGATCATTTTAAACATAATTAACAAAGGTATATACCAGTGATTCCCAAAGTGGGCACCACTGCCCCCTGGTGGGTGCTGCAGCAATCCAGGGGGGCTGTGATGACCACAGGTGCATTTATCTTTCTTATTAATTGCTATTAAAACTTAAAAAAAATTAATTTCCAGGAGGCAGCTGGGTAGCTCAGTGGATTGAGAGCCAGGCCTAGAGACAGGAGGTCCTAGGTTCAAATCCGACCTCAGACACTTCCCAGCTGTGTGACCCTGGGCAAGTCACTTGACCCCCATTGCCTACCCTTACCAATCTTCCACCTATAAGTCAATACACAGAAGTTAAGGGTTTAAAATTAAAAAAAAAAATTTAATTTCCAGGGGGCTAAGTAATATTTTTTTCTGGAAAGGGGGCGGTAGGCCAAAAAAGTTTGGGAACCAATGGTATATGCAATATTTACACAAGGAAAATACAACAACTTAGGGATAAAGAAACAAAAAGGAATCAAGAACAAAACCAATTAGGGGGCAGTCCCCTTTGGTACAATAAAGTACATATAAGCAAATGTATTCAACCCCCCCCAAAGTTCAGTTCTGAACATTCATTTTGTTCAGGAACTCCTGGAGCAGCGTGTAGTCTCCATAGGCCTCTAGGTGGTGCCTTCTCCAAAAAGGTCACTTTCTGGATTCTGGGAGGTAGTCTTTTGTTCTAAATTAAGCTGAAATTAAAAATAAAAATTTACAACAATAACATAATTGCCCCTCTCCCCCTACCCCCAGGAGAATAATAACACATTCCCCCCTGAGGAGGATAATGGGATGCATATAAGAATCACACATAGGGATACATGGTCAAGTCATAAGGCATATGAATCAATTATCAAAAACATCAAAGAAATTTTAAAAATTAAAATTAAAATAACCTCTGAGTGAAATATAGAATATTAAAAACTAAAAATTCTAGGGGGGAAAAAAAGAAAAAATTCACAAATCACAGCAGGTTCTTGTAGTGATCCATGTCCCATAATCCTGCCATGACAATTACTCACTAACCCACTTTAGCAATCTGGACTACAGTAAATTGTCACATTATGAAAAAGAATAGAAAAAGAGTCTAGATCTCAAAGGAAATGGGAAATAGTATTCACTGGTCTGACCCTTTTGGGGATAATGGAGCCAGAACAATTGCTGTTATATACTTGATAAAGAATGTGGTACACTTTAAGTGATCTAGTTTTTCTTTTTGAACATCTTAACTGATAGGCCTCTTTTTAGGCAGCTCATTAGGAAGTCATTTTTATTAAAAAAAAAAAAATTAAACCAAAATCTGATTCCTTTTTATTTTGACTAATTTCTTTTTCTTCCTTTGATCTGTGTGACAACTCTTCAAATACCACTTATTCTATCATTGGCTTTTGTCTTCTCTTCTTCAGGCTGAATGAGATATTCATATTTTTCCATACATTTAAACATATAAATCTAAGTTATTTAATTCAAAGGCATCTAGAATTTTCTATAGAAGAGTACTTCATTACATAAAGGTGTTTAATTACAATAAACAGTTCCTTAAACCAAATCATACGTAGCATCATTTTTAGCCCTGCCTTATGGTCCTAATTGCATTGGATATACTAAACTTTTTAAAATGTACTCCAAATAAACACAGTTTTCTAAAGGTAGTCTGAGCAGGATAATTCTCCTTATTCTAGAGACAGAATGATATATTGGAAGATAAAGTGGATTTAGAATCATTAGATCTGGTCCTAGATCCTTGATCTGCTATTCTATCGTGTGACTATAATGTCTCTGAGCCTGTTTTCTATCAGATGGACTAGATGATCCCAATGAGCCTTTCTAGCTTTAAGACCTATGGATAGATACTATATTTCTACTCTTATAGTTCATTATTCCTATAGCTTTTTGGATAGACTTTTCTA
Source organism: Gracilinanus agilis (assembly GCF_016433145.1). NCBI lineage: Eukaryota > Metazoa > Chordata > Mammalia > Didelphimorphia > Didelphidae > Gracilinanus > Gracilinanus agilis. Next base: position 491,478,457 of record NC_058132.1, read on the forward strand.
TTATTGCCTCTTCCAAGTCTAAATCCTATGAACTTGTCATACTAAATAAGTCAGCTAATATTTCCAAAATTTTTTTCATATGAACTGAGTTTATTGGTCTAAATAACAGACTATGTTCCTAAAATTAGATCTCTTTGAGAGGGAAATTAAATTTATATATAGGGGAACAAAGAATACCATTGAGCTTAAAAAGGTTTTTTTCTGTAACTGAAGGGAGCTAAAACAGATGAATTACTCTTATTTTACTTCCTTCCTCTTACTCTATTCTAGAGCATCCCTTTATCTCCTTATTGCTTTGTACTGCTTCTAGCTAGCTTTGAAGTGAGATACTGATCTGTAAAAAAACTGGGGCATTTGTTTCCTCCAATATGCAAGCAAGAGGGATCAGTTTACCTTATTGCACAAGGAAGCAACAGGTTTCTTTAGCTTCTATCTTAGAATCAAAATGAGTTAATCAGTTCCAAGGCAGAAGAGTAGTAAGATCTGGGCAACTGAGGTTAATTGACTTCCCTAGGGTCACAAAGCTAGAAAGTATTTGAGACTAAATTTGAACCCAGGTACTCTGGATTCTAGGCCTGACATTTTATTTGTTGAGCCACCAGCTGCCTCTTGCCCAGGGATTCTTAACTTTTTTTTTTTAAGACTCATTTGGCAGTCTGAAACCTTTAGACCCATTCTCAGAATGTTTTTAAGTGCAGAATGTAAAATTCAGAGGATTATAAAGAAAAGCAATTATATTGAAATACATATGAGTTCACGAATCCCATATTTTTATAGTAAACTAGTATTTTTGTTTTGGGGCTGGAGTGAGGTAGAGAGTAGACTGTCTCTCTAGACCTTTAATCACATGAACTTGATGATTACAGCCTTGAGCAAGTCACTTAAATGCTTTAAGCTCTGTTTTCTCTTTTGTAAAAAGGTAAGATATTTGAACAGCTTCTTTCATATTGTTTTAACAAGAAAATGTATTTTTCCAGACATTTAAACATATAAATCTAAGTTATTTAATTCAAAGGCATCTAGAATTTTCTATAGAAGAGTACTTCATTACATAAAGGTGTTTAATTACAATAAACACTTTGTAGAATATTATGCTAGGACCTGAAGAAGATAAAATGTTGAGAAAAGACAGCACATACTCTCATGAGACTTTCAGAAGATAAAACTAAGATATAGAGACAACTGTAGTATTAGGTACAAAACAAAGTGCTAATATGATTTTCTAGTGCTGGGAAAAGTTCGCCCCAACTGGGTGAATCATGGGAAGCCTTTTGGGAAAGGTAGCATTTGAGTTAGGCTTTAAAATGGTTCAGTGGGTAAAAGAGAGGGAAGGAGGACATAACTGGCATGCAGAAGAGTAAGCCAAAAGCACAGAGGCAATAAAATACAGGGTATATTCAAGCAACAGAAGATAGTCCTATGTGGCTGGGGCAATAGAAAGGCTGGTAGTGTCAAATTATGAAATGCCTTTAATGTGAGGCTAGGGAATTAGAACTTCATATAGAAGGCAAGAGGCCATTAGTGAAGTCTTTATAGGAGAGGATTGCTACATGTGAAAGACTTGGTTGATGTTGATAGAGGACAGGGTGAAAAAGAGAATGGAAGCAGGAAGACAGAAAAAGATAATGGTGGAAGAAGTACATGTAGAAGGGATAGGATAGGTGCTTGATGTTTTAGAAGTGGCATCAGTATTGATATTAGATATGAGGCCAGGGAAATGGAAGAGTAAAAAAATAGATTTTGACCATGGGGAGACTCAATAAAATATAATGCCATTGACACAGTCAAGTCAAAAAAAGGACCAATTTTAGGTGAAAGATATGTTTGGTTTGGGATGTTAAATTTGAGGACTTGGAAACACGCAAATGAAGATGCCTATGTAGGTAGTCAGGGATGTAGGTCTAATGAGTACTCGGGAGAAGTAGGGCTAGAGAAAGAGATTTGGAACTCCTCCCTGCAGAGATCAAAGCCATGGGAGTGCCGTAGTGCAATCTTAGAATGGGACCAGGGACAGAACCTTGGTAGGGAGAGGGGAACTCAATCTTAGATGTCTTGGAAGACTAAAATAGCTGACATATAGCACTTGAATGATACAAAGATCAAATTTTAACTTGATCTTTGAAGCAATCCTGTAAAACAGGTACTATTACAGTCTTTACAAATGAAGAAACTCAACTAAAAGTTAAATGACCAGCCCACAAGAACACACAGCAAATAGGGAACCAAACCAAGGTCTGATTCTAAGTCTAGCATTCTATCCCTTATACCTTGTTGAAGAAAGCTAGCCAAGTGTAGTATCTCACAAGCCAGAGGGAAAGTGTATTTAAATGAGGGCTATTCAAGCAGTGTCTACCCAGAGGATCAAGGAAGATGAGAACTAGGATCATCTGCAACCTTGAAAAAGCAGCTCCAATAAAAAGTTAATGCAGAAGCTTGGGTGATTGTTGAGGCATTAGGTGGAGGCAGCATCTTAAGAAGTTTTAGCTTCTTGTGAAGATGGAATGGTGTTTGACCACTCCTGTTTTCATTGTTAGCTCTTCATTCTCCAACCATGTCTAAAATGGAATTAACTTTTCCTTTCATTTTTTCCATGGTTACATGATTCAAGTTCTTACTCTCCCCTCCACCCTTCCCCAACACTCCCCATAGCCAGCATGCATTTCCACTGGTTTCTTCATGTGTCACTGATCAAGACCTATTTCCATATTATTGATAGTTGTACTAGGGTGGTCGTTTAGTGTCTACATCCCAAATCATGTCCACATCAACCCATGTGTTCAAGCAGATGTTTTTCTTCTGTGTTTCCACTCCTATAGTTCTTCCTCTGAATGTGGAGAGCATTCTTTACCATAAATCCCTCAGAATTGTCCTGGGTCATTGCACTGCTACTAGTACATAAGTCTATTATGAAATCATCAGCATTTCTGTATATTTCCAACACATTGTAGCAGCAAGAGATAGAAAGAGAAACACCATTTAAAATCACCCTAGACAATATAAAATACTTAGGAATCTATCTACCAAAACAAACAAAGGAATTATATGAACACAGCTACAAAACACTTTCCAAATAATTAAAACTAGATCTAAACAATTGGAAACATTGATTACTCATGGATAGGATGAGCTAACATAATAAAAGCGACCATTCTACCGAAATTAATTTACTTAATGTGCCTTACCTATCAAACTACCAAGAAACTTTTTTACGGAATTAGAAAAAGCTATAGCAAAGTTCATTTGGAAGAACAAAAGATCAAGCATATCAAGGGAAATAATGAAAAAAAAAACAGGAAGGAAGGAAGGTGACCTAGCAGTACCAGATATTAAACTATACTATACGAATTACCTTTTCCCGAAAAGCTGCCCTGGCTTCCACCATTCTTTCAGGATGCCTTGCAAACTGTTCCTTACCAATGAACCTAGTTACTGTTCCATTCCCTCTTCCTGTACCTAGGCATGCTGGTGCACATACTAAGAATGATGCCCGCCCCTCTCTTCTCCATCTTATTTCTTAAGATTCCTCATATTTTCCCTAGATCTCTCCTTTTGTTTGTATCATGCTTATTATAATACCTGTGTGTCCCCAACCCCACTTTATTTACTGAATTCCCTCAATAAATGAACAAGTCAGGCCTTGTGCTAGGGACAAGACGCGCACGTGCACACACACACACACACACACACTCCCTACTTTCATGAAGCTTATATTGAATCAGAAGAGACATGAGTCATCAACTAGTATTTAAGTAGCACTATATTCTAGGGTCTGTTTGTGCTAAGTGCTGAGCAAAAATAAAAAGATAATTCCTCTTTTTAAGGAGTTCAGTCTAATGGAGGGAAATGAAAGACCAACAACTATGTACATACCACACACACATTCTCTTCTCCCTCTCCCCTCTTTATCTCTGTTTGAGCTATAGCATGAGGGCCTAGAAGTGGCAATGGGTGGGCAAGCAAAATGCCAAAAGGTATTTCAGGAGAGAGCATTAAGCAGTTGAAGTCTTCCTGTTAGGTAGTACTACTTGAGCTGTATCTTGAAAGAAAGCAGTGGGGGCCAGAAACGTAAATAGAGAACCATACCTGAAAATGGGAGGTGCTAGGTCAGATTTGGCCTCAGACACTCCCTAGCTGTGTGACCCTGGGTAAGTCACTTTCTCTCAATTACCTAACCCATACCATTCTTCTGCCTTGCAGTTGGTACTTAGTATCGATTCCAGGATAGAAAAAAATATTTTTAACATGTAAATTTTATTTTTCCCTCCAATTACATATAAAATTTCCAACATTTTTCTTTTAGAATATTTTTCTATGGTTACATGATTCATGATTCTTCCCTTCCCTTTTCCCTCCCTCCTCTCGGAGCTGACAAGCAGTTTCACTGGGTCATACATGTATCATTGTTCAAACCTATTTCCATATTTGCAACAGAGTGACCTTTTAACATCAAAACCCTAATCACATCCCCATCACATTACGTGATCGGTCATATATTTTTCTTCTGCACTTCTGGTTCCACAGTTCTTTCTTTAGATGTGGATAATGGTCTTTCTCACAAGTTCCTCTGGATTGTCCTAGATCATTGTGTTGCTGCCAGCAGAGAAGTCCATTATATTCAATTGTGCCTCTGTGTACAATGTTCTCCAGGTTCTGCTCTTTTCGCTCTGCATCAATTTCTGGAGGTCTTTCCAATTCACATGGAATTCCTCCAGTTTATTATTCCTTTGAGCACAATAGTATTCCATCACCATCATATACCACACCATTTTCCAATTTTTTGCCATCACAAAGTGTGCGGCTGTAAATATTTTTGTACACATCTTTTTCCTTATTATCTCTTCAGTGATATGGCTGGATCAAAAGGCAGGCAGTCTTTTAAAGCCCTTTGGGCATAATTCCGAATTGTCCCCCAGAATGGTTGGATTCCAACATATTTTCTTTTCTTTCTTTCTTTTTTTTTTTTTTTTTTTAAATCCTTACCTTCAGTCTTGGAGTCAATTCTGGGTATTGGCTCCAAGGCAGAAGAGTGGTAAGGGTAGGCAATGGGGGTCAAGTGACTTGCCCAGGGTCACACAGCTGGGAAGTGGCTGAGGCCAGATTTGAACCTAGGACCTCCCGTCTGTAGGCCTGGCTCTCAATCCACTGAGCTACCCAGCTGCCCCCGATTCCAACATATTTTCACAAAACTTGGAGTCTTGAATTCTTTCCCTCTTCCTCAACTCTCCCCTTGAGATGGCAAACAATCACAGATTTTACATATACAATCATGTAAAACATTTCTCCATATTCTTTCGTGGACGGAAGCTTTGTTCTAGATTTAAACTCTTATTGGTTCTTTTTCTCTGGAAGCAGATGGAATTTTTTTTTAATCATTAGTCCTTTGGGATAGTTTTAGATCGTTGTATTGCTGAGAATAGTTATTAAGTTATTCAAAGTTGTTTGTTGTACAGTATTCCTGTTAATGTGTACAGTGTTTTCCTGGTTCTGCTTATTTTATTTACTCTGTTTCAGTCTTTCCAGGGTTTTTTTTTTTTTTTTACCTCCTCCTGCTTGTCATTTCTTACAGCACAATAAATAGTTTTAAATTATTATCACATACTTACTCTAATTTAGCCATTCCTCAATTGATGGGTATCCCCCCTCACTTTCCAATCTTCCCCCCAAATAGTTGTTCTAAATATTTTTATACATATAAGTCCTTTTTCTTTTTGTTTTTTAACTCTTTGGAATACAAAGCCTAGTAATGGTATTGCTGGGTCAAAGGGATGTACTGTTTCTTAGCCTTTTGAGCGTAGATTCAAATTGCTCTCCAGAATGGCTGAATTGATTCACGACTTACCCAACAGTGCATTAGTGTCTCAATTTTCCCACATCTCCAAATTTTGTCATTTTCCTTTTCTGTCATAATAGCTAATCTGAAAGGTATGGGATGGGACCTCAGAGTTTGTTTTAATTTGCATTTCTCTAATAGTGACAATTTTTTTCATAGACTAAAGAGAGCTATTCATCACTTGGGGAATGATGTAGTCTTAAATATTTGTCTCATTTTATAATATACTTGAGAAATGAGGTCTTTATTTAATAAACTTGTAAAAATTTTTTGCACAATTGTGATTGCTATGTATTCCTATTTCCTGTTTAGTTTCTAACAACATCCCCCAATTTGCCTTCTTTTCTATCAGCCCCCACCCCCACCCTCTCATTTCCTTCCCCTCCTACTTTCCTCTAGAGTAAAACAGATTCCTGTACTCTATTGAGAGTATATGTTCTTCCCTTGTTGAGCCAATTCCAATGAGAAGGTTCATGCATTCCTCTCTACCTTCCCCATCTCCCTCTCCCCCAAAAAGCTCCTTCATGCCTCTTTTATAAGAGATAGTTTACCCCATTTTTCCGTATCATCCCATTATATTCAACTCACATTCTTGTCCTCTATCTGAATATTATAAAGACAAAGTTCTTTGGAGTTATAAGAACCATCTTGTCATGTAGGGATGGTACACAGTTTAACCTTATTTGGATGTCTTTTGATTTCTTTTTCCTTTTTATGCTTCTCTGGAATCTTGTATTTGAGAGTCAATTTTCTATTCAGCTCCTTTTTAGTCTTTTTATCAGGAATGTTTGAAAGTCCTTTATTTCTTGAATACTCATTTTTTCCCCTGAAAGATAGATTATGCTCAGTTTTGCTGGTTTAGTGATTCTTGATTGAAATCCTAGTTGCTTTGCTCTCTGGAATATTCTATTCCAGGCCCTCTGATGCTTTAATGTACAAGCTAAATCCTGTGTCATTCACAATATTTGAATTGTTTCTCTTTGCTCATATTTTCTTCTTGACCTAGGAGTTCTAGAATTTGGCTATTTTCAGGAGGTAATTGGTGAATTCTTTCGATTTCTATTTTGTCCTCTGGTTCTAGACTATCGGGGCAGTTTTCCTTGATAAAAAAAAAAAAAAATTTAAACCCTTATCTTTCGTCTTAGAATCAATACTGGGTATTGGTTCTAAGGCAGAAGAGTGGTATGGGCTAGGCAATGGGGGTTACATGACTTGCCCAGGGTCACACAGCCAGGAAGTGTCTGAGGTCAGATTTGAACCCAAGACATCCCGTCTCTAGCCCCCTCCTTGATAATTTCTTGAAAGATAATGTCCAAGTTCTTTTTTTGATCCTGGGTTTCAGGTAGTACAATAATCCTTAAGATCATCCCTCCTGATAATGAACTAGAGGAATTCCATGTGAACTGAAACAACCTCCAGAAATTGATGCAGAGCAAAACCAGGAGAATTTTGTACACAGAGACTGATAACATTGTGGCACAATCTAATATAAGACTTTTCTACTATAAGCAATGCAATGACCCAGGACAATCCAGAGGAACTTATGACAAAGAATGCTATCCACATCCAGAGAAAGAACCGTGGGAGCAGAAAAAACAAAGAAAAACATGATCAATCACATGGTTTAATGAAGATATGATTAGGGGTTTGATGTTAAAAGATCACTCTACTGCAAATACGAATAACATGGAAATAGGTTTTGAACAATGATACATGTATAACCTAGTGGAATTACTTGTCAGCTTTTTTGGGGGGGGGAAAAAAAAAAAAAAATAACCATAGAAAAAAATATTCTAAATAAAAGGGGGGGGGAAATTCTCTCTCCTGGATTTATATTCCAGGTCAATTGTTTTTTTCCAATTAGATATTTCACGTTTTCTTTTTCTTTTCATAATTTTGGCTGTGTGATTATTTCTTGATATCTCATGGAGTTATTAAGTGTCTACTTGCCCAATTCTAATTTTTATGACATAATTGAGGTTTTGTACCTCCTTTTCCATTTGGCTAGTTTGTAAAAAGTTCTTCTTTTCCATTTAGCTAAGGAGTTCTTCTCTTCAGTGGATTTTTCTGCTTCTTTTGCCAGTTAGCCTAGTCTTTTTTTCAAGATATTAATTTCTTCACTATTTTTTTGTACTTCCTTTACCAAACTGTTGACTCTTGTGATGAAAATTTGTTAGCCTTGACCCCAAAAAATAAAATAAAAACAAAGTCTCCAAGCCAAAAAAAAGTTTGAGAGAGGGTTAGTCTCACAGTTAAGCCAGACTCCAGTCAAAAACAAGAGACCTCAAAAACTTTGTGAGTGGCCTCCTTATATAACCCAAACTTGTACTAAAGATACAATAATTTTTCAAATATATTTATAGTTACCCAAGAATCAAGTAAAATCAGAAAAAAAAAAAAAGAGAGAGAGAAGTGAAGAAAAATACATGAGGAGGAAGCAGCTGGGTAGCTCAGTGGGTTGAGAGTCAGGCCTAGAGATGGGAGGTCCTAGGTTCAAATCCGGCCTTAGACACTTCCCAGCTGTGTGACCCTGGGCAAGTCACTTGACCCCCATTGCCCACCCTTATGACTCTTCCACCTAGGAGTCAATACACAGAAGTTAAGGGTTTCCAAAAAAAAAAAAATACATGGAGTGTGTTGAACAACAACTTCACATAATACAGCATGGGGAGAAGTATCAGAAAACTTTATGCCTGCTATGTGGTTTTTCTTAGAAATGATTATTTTTCAGAATTAAGTGACAATTTAAAAAAAATACTTAGAATTGCATAGAGTTCCAAAAGAACTATCTAAAAAATGCTTTAGATAGAATCATATCTACAAATGATGTAATCATAGAGGGGTTAGGGAATTTCACATTCACACTCTTCATGGTTCTTGAGCTCCTCTAATTAATTCTTTTTGGACTTCAGGCCAGTTCATATTTTTCCTGTCAGTTTTGGAAGCAGCAGTATTGACTTTGTTGCCTTCTGAGTTTGTTTTGGTCTTTTAACTTAAAAAATAGTTAAAGTCGTTCTCTTTAACAATGGTGAAGAAAGCATTGTTCCAAGCTTCAGGTTCTTTGTGTAGCTAGCTGCCTTCAGAGATGGCTCTGGGATCTATCTGCTTTCAGTTCTTCCAAGGTGGTATAATGTAAGGGAGAGGTGTATTTAATACTCCTCTGACCTGTGAGTAATCCCAATCACTCTTTCCCTCCTTGAAACTGTGACTATGGTCCCCTGCTTTGCTATGGCCTTAAGCACCTTTTGTATGCTAGTGCTCCCCCTTATTGTGAAATCTACCCCAGGACTGCTGCCTAGATCTGCAACATGAAGGGAATGGCCAGTATAGAGACAGGACATGGAATGCTACAAGTTTGTACCATAAAGTTTTAGAAGCAGGCTTTTGCTTCCCCCTCTAATTTATTAAGTGCTTAATAACTTTGTTAAAAAGAAAAAGGATAATTGCTAGAACAAGGCAGTAGCCAGGAAGGAGACTTCTTGGTTACAGAAAGGCTTCAGTTAATTAAGGAGGTAGAAATGTCAATAACTATATTCACTGTTCCACGAATAACACTTAAGCCCTCCTCATCCTCCACATTCTGTTGAAACCTCTTACCTATACCCTTCATGACCCAGTTCAAATGTAACTTTTTCCATGTTGCTTTCCATCTTCATTTCCTCCTTACTCAAGATGTTTCCTTTATATTCCTTAAAAAGCTTTTATCTAATGTGTTTTTTTTTTACCTAGTAGTATGTCCTACTGAATTATAGGTATTAAAATGGTTTTAACTTGCCTCCTAGATTGTAACCTTCTCGAGGATAATAATAGTATTTCCCATTTGTTTCTCTTATTACAGCCTTGCACAAGGTAGATGCTTAATAAATATCTGTTGGATGAGCAGAATGCCCACTTAATATTACTTATGTCTTGAGAAATTTTCCTTACATGTCATTAAAATCAACAAATTAATAAAACATTGGGAATTCTTTTCATAGAATGACAAAAAATCTTAATAGGTTTTTGACTGTCTTTATTCTTACTTTTATATACTTTTTTGTTTTTCAACAGACTTACAACAGCTGTTGATCTACCTCCTGAGTTTATTCATCTTTATATATCAAATTGTATCTCTACCTGTGAGCAGATTAAGGACAAATATATGCAGGTGCATAACAAACTTAAAACTTCTGAAAACTTCCCCTGGCAAATGGGCTGTGCTAAAAAACTAAGCTTTCTGTTTCTATTTCAGAATCGTTTGGTACGGCTTGTGTGTGTCTTTCTCCAGTCTTTGATCCGCAACAAAATAATCAATGTGCAGGACTTATTCATAGAAGTGCAAGCATTCTGTATTGAATTCAGTCGGATACGAGAAGCAGCAGGCCTTTTTCGATTACTGAAGACATTGGACACAGGGGAAAATCCTGCTGAGACTAAGACTTCAAAATAGGTCTCATCAGTTCAGCCTATCAAGCTCTTTCTTGTTTAGTTGGTGTTTTGTATATCACTTGTACTATGTTTTCATTTTTAAATGTTAGAACCCTAAATGGATGGATGGCTTGGACTAATATGGTATAAACATTTTTGCCCATTTGAAGCAAAGCTTTGCTTTTGCTTTCTTTGCTACTGATTTTCCTTCTTTAAATGAATCTTCTGGATGAAATAGAACATTTCGTCTTTGGCTGCCTTGTTGACAGTGATCCATGGGAAGAATTACTATCCTGAACTACAATCACAAGTAAAAGTAGCTCTCCAAGCATTAGAGAGCAAGCTTCCGGTTTTGGTTTATAAGAACAGCTAACTACTTGCGATAAATCATGATTCAAGCTTCCCTAAACTCAGGCAAACTTTTAAGGAATTATTTAAATGGGAATAAACAAAAGACTACAGAATTTATGAACTGAATTGCTTTAAGGTTAAGTCACATCCTACAAGTGTAGCAGCTTTGATTTGTGATTTAATCATTCTCAGAATAACAAATTGAAGGATTATAAACTTTTCCTTAAAAGAAGTTGCTCATCCCACATTTTCAAATGCAGCTCTAAAAGTTTTCATTAAGCACACTATGAACTTGCTGAGGAAAAACTTGTATCTTTTACCCTTTAAGCTGCTTGGACTTTTAACCTGCTTTTGTGACTATCCATTCTGACTTTCCAATGTGGGTATTCATAAAAATGTTCCTATTTTCTAGATTGTTTTACCTGGATCTATTTTTTGTTCATGTTTTATCTCCAAATAGCTTAGTGCTACTTGCGTTAATAGGTTTGAATGAGGTAACATCAAAAGGAATCATCTAAGGAAAAGTAGAGCTCCTAAGTGTGATACTGTCATCCTGCCAAGGGACAACCAAGTTGGTTATTAGAGCTTGCTTCTAAGTGTCATCTTTTTATTCAGAATTTGGGAGAAAAGCAAGTTACATCCTCTTTGAAAAGAATGGAAGCATAATGCAACTGCAAGCTGGTATTTAAGCCCTAGTCTTATCTTACCTTTTGGGCAACAGTGCCTTACCTCAAAAAAATTCATTTTTACATATATAATTTGATTTGTATATCCCTTTACAAAAACAAACATCATACCTCATTTCAGCAAGGTGTAGTGCTTTTATTAAGAAATCCTACCTTGCCTGCCTTTCCTTTATGAGAAGGAAATCAAAGTAAAACTAAGGCAGCTATATCATTTTAAGTTAACCTGGACAGAAGTTCCATTCCTGTAATTTAATGGGGGGGAGGGGGCAATCTATATGGATTTATTGAATAAATAGCCTATTCTTATGAGGTGGGGGATATGAGTTCTTAACAATATTTTTGCTTGGAGGAAAAAATAAAAGGTTTTAAATACCTTTTTTTTTAAAAAAAGAAAAAGTGGTTTAACCTGAAGATTAACAACTTCTAAGTATACAGAATTTGTGATACAATGGCTGATAATTGCTTCCATATCTATTGTTTTAGGATTGTTTTTCGGTTTCTTTCTTTTTTTTTTTTTTTGAGAACATTTTGAGAAATTAAGGGAATTAAAATTTGGTGTGGAAGGATTGTTGCTAGATTCCTTAATATTTTCAAATAGAGTTCCTATCCTTTTAACTCAGCAGCCACCTGGCCACTTCCAAGTTCCTCTTCTCCCTTGGCCGAGAAGAACTCAAATTGTATTAATAAAATTATCACTCACTAAGATACTTGTGTGACCATTTATTCAGCTTTTTCAAGACAGTTTTAAGTGTTCACAATGTACACTATATTGTTGCTGTTGAAAAATAGTTGTGTGTACTAGGCCCAGGGTTGGGGGGATCTGGGTCCAAACCAGGCCAGAAACAGTTCCTAGCTGTGTGACCTCTGGGCAAGTCACTTATCTGCTCTTCTGCCTTGAAACCAGTACCAGTATCAATTCTAAGAAGATATGAGATTAATTTTTATATACACTAACTCACAGGGAGATAGGTATGCATTATATTGTAAAACAACAAAAAAAAAATTACAGTTCAGTATAAATCAATACTAGTTTACCCTTGACGAATGGTTGCCCTAAAAATAATCTAATCTCAAGTATACCCGGGGCTTTATATATGGATGAGAGCTCCATCCTTAGACCATTAGTTTGAGGAGGCAGGTTCTCCCTTTTGTTGAATAATTTTGCTTGATTGGTCTTAATGCCATTTCTCGTATTAGGAAAAATTAATACACTTTTATGGACTAAGGCATTTTTTTTGTGTTTTACCCTCTCCTTACACTGACCATTTTAAGAAATTATGTAGAAATCAATTTACATATATATGTGTATAAAGCTGAACTTTTAAAAAATTTGACCTACTTTTTATTGTGCCTTTTGTTTTCTAACACATAACCATTCCTCCTTTGCTCAGCAAAGGATCACATAACCAATACATTGATGAATATATGTATATTCTACATCAGTAATAGACAAACTATTCTCCATGGGCCAGATCCAGGCCATAGTTTTCCCATCACTGCCTTAAAACAATTCCCTAATCACTACATCTGGATGTGGGGGCATAGTGATTAGAGAATTGCTTAAGGCAGTAAAGGGCAAACTATGGCCTGGATCTGGCCCTCGGGGAATAGTTTGCCCATCACTGTTCTACATCCATAGTTCCTCCCCTACCTCTTCAGTGAAATGGCATATTTTTTCAACCCTTCAGGTCCACCCTTAGTAATTATAAAGCAGTTTTTTGTTCAGTTTACATTGTTATTGTTTTCTTGATTTAACTTAATTCACTTATTAGGTCAGCTTATGTTTCAATTCTTTATTCTATTTCTTATGACAACAGAAACATTTTTTTACCCCTCCCGCCAATTTCTTTAGCCATTCTGCAACTGACAGGTTCTTGCCTTGATTCCAACTCCTTGTTTTCGCAAAAAAAAAAAAAAAAAGTGTTACTATGAATACTTTGGTATATGTGGGACCTTTTTATCTCTGACATCCTCAGTATTTTAAATTAAGATGAAAGCATACAGATAACTATTTAATTCCCTCTTTCCCAACCAAATGTAACGGTATAGAAAGATGTTTCCTGCTGGAAGTATCCAAAATAATATTTGGTGTATTTTGTTGATCTAATAAAACATTTTATCCCTTATCTTCTGTCTTAGAATGAATACTGTATATTGGTTCCAAGGCAGAAGAGTGGTATGGGGAGTGGGGTGGGGTCAAGCTGACCGACTAGATGCAGCAAAAGTCCAGACCTCTGTAAAAACCCTTCCATACCAACCAAAAAGTGTTTTGAGGGGGACAGAAAACCAAATCAGGACAGACCTGGGAGACCCTCCTGCTGGATTCAACTTAAAAGGGTATGCAAAAAAAGCCTGAATTTTCAGGATTAAGGAAGAAGGAAGGTCTCAGGACCCCTCACCCACCTACTGTGCTGAGTCTCCAGAGGTAGCTAGAATCTTGGGGTGAGGGTGTCATCCCAGAGGGAGTACCTTGCTGGCACAGCTGTGCCAGGCTCAGGGTGCTGACCACAGTAGGCAAGGAGGCAGGTGGCAGAGAGGGCAGCTTAGTTGCAGCCAAAACTCTCCATCTTGCACACCCCTATCCCCCTTCTCCAGGTTTTGGCCTCAGGGTACATCCAGTTTCACAGGAAGCTCAATCTCCAACATCCCTCCCCCAACTGGCTGCACTGAGAGCACTGATGACTTAAACTCCCAACCACTACAGAATACTTTGATAACGGCAGGAAGTTCAACTCCCTTTAGCCTCCACACCTTCACTTATACTCTTAAGCTTCTGCAGCCAGTTGAGGAAGATCTAATTAATATTCCATCAGCCTAATCTAGTCAATCAGCAGAGCAGAGAAGAAGCCCCTTCAGGTCAGAATAGCCCAAACCCACAGATCCAGGAAATAAACAGAGGAGCAAGATTACAGTCAATGACAGGAGGGAAAAGAAAAAATTATGAGTAAACAACAGAAAAAGAAAAAAATTATAATCTACAGCTTCTATCCAGGTAATGAACAAAAACAAATGGAACAGAGGAGGATCAAGGAACACCAAGAAAAAATGCAGAAATTCCAGTAAATTAGATACAGGCTTTGAAAGAACTCAAAATACAATTCAAAAAACAAGAGAGGCTGAAGACAATTGGGAAAAGAACTTAAGCAAAATAAATCATCTGGAAACAGAGGTACATGAACTAAAACAAGAAAATAGTGTCTTGAAAGCCAGAATTGACCAGCTTGAAAATAAGTCAAAAGAAGGTGAGGGATGACCCACAAAGAAAATCAGACCAGAAGGAAAAGGATGACCAAAAAGCCAAGGATGAAATTTAGTTTTTAAAAATTAGAATCCAACAACTAGAAGCAAATGACTTCACAATGCAGCAAGAGTCTATAAAACAAAATCAAAAGAACAAAAAAATTGAGGAAAATATGAAACACCTCACCGATAAAACTATAGACCTGGAAAATAGACCCAGGAGAGGCAATTTAAAAATTATTGGAATACCTGAAGATCATGACAAAAGAAAAAGCCTGGACATCATTCTACAGGAAATTATCCAAGAAAACCGCCCAGACATTCTCAAACAAGAGGGAAAAGTAGAGATTGATTGAATCTGCAGATCACCTCCTGCATTTAATTCCCAATTGACAATGCCCAGGAATGTTATAGCCAAACTGAAGAACTACAAGACCAAGGAAAAGTACTACAAGCTGCAAAAAAGAAGCCATTCAGATATCATGGAACCACGTTAGAATAACATAGGACCAGGCTGCATCTTGTTATAAAATAAAGGGGAGAGAGAGAGAGAGAGAGAGAGAGTAGACTGGATACTGCCACTCTTAATTGGGTGACAGCAGTGGTAGTCCCGATATGTGGCTAGAGCAAGATCACCTAAGTCTTGCCACCTAGCTAGATGTTGTAATACCTCCCTCCTTTATAACAGTGCCCAGGCAGGATCCTTTAGGTCAATGGATGGTATCCCTTCAGGTCCCACCTGGGGTTGATTGATGATGGATATTGGGCTCTATTAGCTTTGGTAACAGTTATCTGACTGTGTTGCTCCCTTCCCAGAGAAGTGATGAAACAACCACTCCAGGAAGGTACTTGAATAACTTTATCTATATTTTAGCAAAGAAGGAGTATTGGGAAATGGAAAGAGGAATTGGGAAACCCTAAACTAATTTGATAATAGTAATCCCTCAGAGCTGTAGGCAGGAGAGTGATTCTGGCTTAATCAAGCTCCTCAGGCTCAGCCTGGCCATAGCCAAACCAGAGCAAGCCAGCTGCTGCTTGATGTCTTTCAGCTTCTTCCTGCTAGATGTTATGCCTTTCAGCCTTCAGGATCCACCCCTTTCTACCCTCTTCTTCTCCTACCCACTTCCCGGATTCCTCCCGGGCCCTGGGAGACCTAAATATCTAAAGATGTTTGAATTCCTAAATATCTAGGGGACAGTAGAATAAGAAGATTGATGGTCTGGGTACAGGTTGGCAATGTTAATCAGATACAAGACAGGAGCACTTGCAAGGTTGAGCCAAGCAAGCCTCAGATGCCTATAGACCAGGATCCACAGATCTCAGGTCCAAGGGAAATGAAAAGGAACCAAAAGCCAGGGCTGCCAGGGTATTTATACCTCCCCTGGCCAACCGCTTTCTCCAATGTCCTCATGGCCTCTGGGAACATTCTGATGTCCAACGATCTTCACCTGTCAATCAACAGTGAGACTCCCAGCTCCCAGAGATCCAATATAACAATTTACACTGAAGGACCAGAAGACATGGAATATGATATTTTGGAAAGCAAGGGAACTGGGGCTATAACCAAGAATCAACTACCCAGGAAAACAGTGTATTCTTGCAGGGGAAAGTATGGTCATTTAATAAAATAGAAGACTTCCAAGCATTCATAAAGAAAAGGCCAAACTCAAACAGAAAGTCTGATGCCCAACCACAGAACTCAAGAGAATCAGCAAAAGGTAATTAGGAAAGGGGAAAAAGAAAAAAAAAAAACAACTTTCTTTAAGAGACCCAGTAAGTTCAAATGATTTGTATTCCTATAAGAAAAGATATTGGTAATTCTTAAAAATTGTTATCATCAGAGTTGCTAGAAGTATACTTAGAGGGAACAGTGATAAACTGCATAGGATGAAATGTCAAAATGTGTGTGTGTGTGTGTGTGTGTGTATAAACACTAAGAGAAATGGGGAAAGAGACAAAATAGGATAAATTTATAATTCATAAAGAAGCACATGGGGGAGGGGGAGAAGACCAATACAATGGAAAGGTGGAAGAGGCTATAACCAAGAATCAACTACCCAGGAAAACTGAGTATATTCTTGCAGGGGAAAGTATGGTCATTTAATAAAATAGAAGACTTCCAAGCATTCATAAAGAATAAATTCCTGAAAGAAACTAGAACAAACCAGGATTTGGCTTTGTGGCCTAGGGAACATGAAGACACTGATCTTACTGTGGCAGCAAATATGAGGAGGTTATTAAAATGTAGGGCAGATCTTCTAGAAGCAGTCAAAATCCATGCTAAATTCCCTAATGCTTGGAATAAATTTGAAAAGTTGAGGCAAGGTGAGGACGAGTATCCAAGTATTTTTCTGGATAGACTAATTGAAAATTCAGAAAATTTTCTAGGGTACCATAGAGATCAAATTGCTAAAGCCTTACCCCATATAAGAAGACAATTCATCAAGGGGACAAGCATACCCATACAGATTTATTTTAAACAAAACTGCCCCAATGGGAAGATCTAAGTCTGGAAGAACTGAGACAACATGCTACCTATATACATGAGTCAAGAAACGGAGCAAAAGATAAAAACAGAACTAGATTCAGAGAAAGACAGAACAATATCAGAATTAAAGAGGCAATTAAAGGAGATGAAAAAGGATAAGGAGAGAGAAGAATTAAAAAATCTAGCATTACAAACTGCAAAAAATCAATTTTACAAACAAACAAACAAACAACAAGATACCAAGATGCTATCTTTGCCACAGTGGGCAAGAGCATCTAATTAGGCAATGCAGGTTCAGGAAACAAATAGATTTCTCTAAAGACAAGTCAAACAATTACTCAAAAAAGACATTTTATAATACCAAATGGGCAGATAGATCTCAGAAACAAGAAGCTGGGGTTCACAAATGTTGCAAACATGAATGCAAGGCTACCTCAAATAAACCAACACTTGAGGAAATGGAGAGCTACCTCAGGTTGGGAGTGAGGCCCAGACAGGCATGAAAATCAATCATTATTTCATCTAGTTTACAGAGAAATACTGTAAATAGAAAGAGTAATGAGCTCAAGAGAGATAAGGAAAAAAAAGAAAATGAGGCTACCATTCTGTGCATAGGCAATACTGATGACAATCAATACACACCATTAGAAGATAAAAACAGAAAAACCACTGTTGAGGCATTATTAATGAAGGAAGAGATAAATCAATTAAAAAGAGAAATCTTTGGGAAAAATAACACTCTTATGGGGAACACAGTGTCTGCACATGCTTTAATACAAAATGAAGATGTGGGACAAAAAGGCAACGAATTGGTTGGAGGCAAAAACAGAATGCCTAATACCAAACAGCCTAATCTTTATGTCAGGGAACAAAAGCCTACTCTGAATAAAGGAATAGAGAGGGAAGTACAGAGAGACAAAAGAAAAATCTCAAATATATCTCACCTCAGAGAAGTGTTCTGCCAAAGAGAACATGACACATTTTTACCCTCAAACCCACTTAACATAAAATGTAGCCAGAAAGAAAGTCAATTTCTAGCTCTAAAAACAGACTTAACAACCTCCCAAACCCATATTGGCAACTTTGTATCCACCCTTAACCCTGAGGCTTTTATTTTTAAACCAAGAAACCAAGTAGAAAAACAGCTTGAATTCAAACTGCTGCCAGACTAGAAATTTCTTAAAGCAAATCCCACCTGCAGCCTCAGAACTCTGAGAGGTTGAGAGAAAAACACCAGCTCTCTTGGAACAAAAGTAACAACCAAACAAGCCCAAAGTTAGAGCAGAGATATCCTGACATGATGGAAGGGAAGAATACTGCATCAAATCCTCTCCCTGAAGTTGTGAAAGGAGACTCACATAAAGCTCTAACTAGAGAAGAAAACAATCAGTTTCTAACTGAAGTTCCAAGTCAGACATATTTGCCAGCTTCTCAAAGTTCTAAGCCAGGCAAAGTCAATAGAGAAACAGATGAGCAGGTGGGAGGGGCAGAATCAAACTGCTTACACAATCTGTGCATGAGAGCTACCATGACAGAGGAAACAAATCCTTTGACCTTCCGTATATCACCTAATAGAGTAGCATTGAAATCTGATAGCACTGATTATAAGCCACAAGAACAACCAAATCAAATCAATTGCTTTCTTTGCATAACATTAATAAGGAGCCATTGATAAACTTGGAAATCAAGAGATCAATGGTTCAGGGTGTAACTGATACCAGAGCAGACCTAAGCACACTGCAGGAACTACTTAGGGACTATGAGATGCAAGTGAAAGGAGCCACTGGGATAACTCAATTAGCATCAAAATTTAAACCAAAAATGGTGAAATTGGGGAATTTGATCAATTCCTATTCTTATCATCATGCCCAAACAATTTAATAGGGAGGAACATCCTATGCAAATTAGCAGCCACTATCTACTGTGAGCCAAATGGTGAAATCTATTTGCAACTCCCTAAAAGATGACTAAAGCATCATCCTACATTGTGCTTAGACAGAACAAATGAATCAAACGTACTAGTACTGGAACAAGATACTATCTATAAAATCCCAGATACACTACCAAAAGATGTCTGGGCTAGGAAATCATCAGATGTGGGTAAAATCCTGTCAGCTAAACCTATTAAGATCAAGTGAATACCATCCAGAATACCTCAATTCAAATTAAGCAAAGAACCAGTGGCTTCCATACTATCCTGAGAACCTATATATTTGCCTTTAACAATAGCTAAGAAGTGTCTGAGGCCAAATTTGAACCCAGGACCTTCCATGTCTAGGCCTGGATTCCAATCCGCTGAGCCACCCAATTGCCCCTTAATTCATCTTCTTAAGCAATTAAACATATACTTAGCAGAAACAAAATAAGGAGAAGCTTAATTTCTTACCACAAACTAGGAAATTACATTATTAGTATTAGTCAAAAAAAATGTGTTCTAGATGTCTGGATAATCATTCTGTATCCATATAATAATAACTGGCTCTTTAATAAATAACTCACTATATAATATCACATCCAACTTCACTTAATTTTATGAATCTAGTTCTTAGACAGTAAACAAACGTGTATTTAATTAGCTTGACTTGCCAGCAAGTTGCTTTTATAAAACTCTATTAGGCTAGATACTGTAATAAGTATGAGGGAAGAGTGAATGAGCCTTCAGATGTTAATGGGGCTCAAGCTGCCAAGTGCTGGCAGACCAAGTCAGTATAAAGCAGCAGGAATATGGAAGTCAGCACTAGGACAGCTGCCTCAATCACATATTACAGAATTGCTAAGGAAGTAGCTAGATCCTTCTGAGCAGTTAACAGGAAACTAAGTATCTAGCTAAGAGGTTAAAGTAGTTTCCTGAATTGATAATGCTGGCTTATTCTGACTGCGATTTATATGAGATGTAATCGATTTCCAGTTAAGAGACAGTAGCTGATGTTTCTCAGTAGTCCAGCATTCAGCTGAGACAGCCTGCAACTGCCTCTTCACTTTAGAATCTTTCCTCAGACAAACAGGTCAGTAGATGGATCTTCTTTGATTAAAGTGATTTAATATAGGAGTATAACAAGGACAGTTGAAAGGCAAATAAAACTGAAAGGAATAAGGATCAGGATAAAGGGTTTAGGAGTTGTTGACCTAACTAGCTTTAACTAAGGTTCAGCTGGTATTGAGTACTAGCCACTTAGAGAATACTGGCAGCGCAGCTGACCTTCTGGCCTAGCTCAGAATAGTTGTCCGTTTGATGGTTGGCTCAGCTTGACTGGTTCAGTTTAGATGATAAGTTCAGTGATGTTCTTCTGATTGCAATTAACACAAACTTGTTTGATGATAGTTGAATGTTAATCGTTGATTGTTGGCAAAAGTTGATAGTTGATGAGCTAAGGTAACTGTCCCTGCAAAGTGATAGCTAATCCCTGACCTCTAAAACTAGTTATGAGAAGTGAAAAGTCTACCCAAACCTCCCACCTTTCAACTCATTGCTGAGTCCAATTGGATTAGTCAGACCCCCCCTTTTATAGGGCTTTTCCAACGGTCTCCCAGTCTCATGCCAGTGCATGCCAACTCTGGAAAGTTCTAAAATTCTGAGCTGTCAACTGGCAACTCCTAGCCTATCATGGCTGCTTGCAAAGCCTTATTTACAATAGTCCATAATTGCGAGTTCTACTTTATAAATATAAAATATTTCTAATGGGCTTTCAGAATAATGGCATTGATGTTTCTCTATCTTTATTACTTTGTTAGTTATATGTAAATGTATCCACTATTCAAAGAGAAATGAAATTAAATGGTGTTTTTATATTTTATGTGTAGAAAACAAATTCTAAAATTCATGAGCAAGGCAATAAATTTGATGGAAATAACTTAAAACAATAGTTTCCCCTCTCCTGTTCATCAATTTCTTTAAAAATGTAACTATCAGGTGCAGCTAGATGGCCCAGTGGATTGAGAGCCAGGCTCAGAGATGGGAGGTTCTGGGTTCAAATCTGACCTCAGACATTTCTAGTTGTGTGACCCTGAGCAAGTCAAGTACTTAACTTCCATTGCTTAACTTTTACTGCTCTTCTGTCTTGGAATTAATATTTTGTATTGATTCTAAGATGGAAGATAAGGTTGGTGTTTTTTTTAATATAACTATTAGACATGATTTATGCATAGTTAAGTGGTATAATCTCAGCTAATCCAAAAATTTCATCTTTAATTCCTAGTTTACTATGCCCATCTCAAGTATGGATGTAACAAACTTTCAAAATAAATTATAGGCAATATTTAATTTGTACATGGATTAACAACAAAAAAGGGACTTCGAATTTTTAAGATATGATTTTTTTCTTTAACATCTTTTAAAAAACTTTTTGTGAATTTACCAACACACATACCTCTTTATATGTGTATGTATATGTATAAATGCCATGTAATAAGTTGTTTCACATGCAATTTCTCTTTAAATACTGGATATGAGATACATTTAATTTAGGTACACTATTTCCCTGACCTTTTCCAACTGTTTCCTTCTACATCCCCAGAAACCTTTCCCTATAATACATATATTGACTTTAGCACAACTCAGTATACTGGTATATCTGTGTGCCTATCTCACTGCATCTCTAGCTCATCAACTTTGCCAAGAGTTGGATGGTACATTTCAACATTTTTTGAAGCCACCATTGCTTTACATCTTCAAAGTACCCGTGAAAGATAAAATATATATCACAATCTAAAAATATTCACATTCCCAAAGGAAATGTCTAAAATGTCTCCTTTATTAGATGTCTTTTAAAAAATTTTTATTTATAATATTTTTCCATGATTAATGATTCTCCCTCTCCTTCTCCTCCCCTCTCCCAAAGCTGACAAGCAATTCCACTGGTTTATAAATGTATCATTGCTCAAAACCTATTTCCATATTATTCATATTTGAAGTAGAGCAATCTTTTAACATTAAAACCCTAATCACATCCCCATCGAACCATGTGACCAATCATATGTTTTTCTTCCATGTTTCTGCTCCCATAGTTCTTTCTCAGGGTGTGGATAGTGTTCTTTCTCACAAGTTCCTTTGGATTGTCCTGGGTCATTGCATTGCTGCTAGTAGAGAAGTCCATTATATTCGATTGTGCCATAATGTATCAGTCTCTATGTATAATGTTCTCCTGGTTCTGCTCCTTTTGCTCTGCATCAATGCCTGAAGGTCTTTCCAGTTCACGTGGAATTCCTCCAGTTTATCATTCCTTTCAGCACAATAGTATTCCATCACCATCACATATCTCAATTTATTTAGCCATTCCGCAATTGATGGACATCCCCTCATTTTCCAATTTTTAACACCACGGTGAGGCTACAAATATTTTTGTACAAACCTTTTTCTTTATTATCTCTTTAGGGTACAAACCTAGCAGTGGTATGGCTGGGTCAAAGGGCAGCTCCAGAAGCTGTGACTGCTGTTGCCACCACAATGTGTGTGGGCTCCAGATAGACTGTCACCATACCTTCATCTTGGTGTTACAAATTTCTCTTGGCTACCTCTGATGTTTAGTTAGAACAGAACTATATCTCACTTCGATTTTTTGTTGGCTCTGCCATCTCAAACTTTGATTTGAGGTGTTATTTTGAAGTTGTTTGGTAGAAGAATAGGGGGAGACTTCAACTGGGTGGCTGTCTAGTCCACCATTTTCAAATTGAATACTTCTATACAAAAGTCTACTGTTTAAACTTGTACTTTTTTTGTTTCCAGCATATTGGAATGTTTGAGGTCTAAATTAATAAGGAAAAAACTTTAAAAAGCTAATCATACTGAGAAAAGGCTTCATGTTATCTCAGATTTAATCTGTGATTTCACTAATGTAGGCTCTCCCTCTAAAGTACATTTTGCAATCCATCTGCTTTCTGTTAAGAGTAAGTTTCTTCTAGTCAGAAAAAAAAAACAACTTTGGAATGCAGCAGACATGAAAATATGGATAAGTCTCCCTGAAGTTATCTCTGGTTTTTTAAGTCTAGTCAGCTAAGTCTCTATATACCTCATAAAAGTAACTAGCTATTTTAAGTTGAATATTGGATTTTACAAAAAGGCTTTACAACCTTTTAAAGCTTCTGTCAGCAAAATGTTAAATGCTTTAAGATAAATTGTAGAAATCTATATAGTAGACAAAGGTTTAATAGGAATAATTTTTACCATTTATTAGTTCATGTTTATGGATGTTGTATTCTGTAAAACATTACATAACAAAAAAAAAAAACCAATGAAACCAAAATTAGAAGGAAGGCAACAAAATGGGAGAACATTTTTATAACATAACTATGACAAAGGTTTAATTTCCCAAATATATAAGGAACTAAGTCAAATTTACAAAAAATCAAGCCATTCCCCAATTGACAAATGGTGAAGGAACATGAATAGGCAGTTTACACATGATGAAATCAAAATTATCAATAAGCATATGAAAAAGTGTTCTAAATCCCTCCTGAAGAGAGAAATGCAAATCAAAACAACTGAGGTACTACCTCACACCTAGCAGATTGGCCAATATAGCAGCAAAGAAAAGTGATACATGTTGGGATGTGGCAAAATTGGGACACTAATACACTGCTGGTGGAGTTGTGAATTGGTTCAACCATTCTGGAGGGCAATATGAAAGTATACATCTAGCAATACCACTACTAGGTCTGCATCCCAAAGAGACAAAAAAAATGGGAAAGGACCTGTTAGTAAAAAAATATTTACAGCTGCTCTTTTTGTGGTGGCAAAGAATCAGAAACCAAAGAGGTATCCATTAATTGGGCAATTAATAGTTGTAATGGAAAACTATTATGTCATAAGAAATGATGAACAGAACTGAGTTCAGAAAAACCCAGGACTTATATAAACTGATGAAAAGCAAAGTGAGTAGAACCAGAAGAACAGTGTATACAATAACAAATAAGACAATAAGAAGAAATATTGTACAATGATCAACTAGGAAAAACTAAACTATTATCAGCAAAACAAGATGCCAAGATAGCTCCAAGAAACACAATAAAGGAAACACTACGCAAGCCAAAGAATTAACTATTGCAATCTGACTGCAGATAAAAAAATGCCATCCTTCACTTTTTTCCTTCATGAGTTTTTTTATTGCAATATGTGAGGTGTGTCATCTTCACTCATATAATGAGGAATATGGAAATATATATTATATGAAAGCACTGGGATCAGAAGGGACAGAGAGAATTTGAAGTGCAAAATGTCAGAAAAGAATTGTCAAAATTGTTTCTACACTTAACTAGAAAAGAGTTTTTAAAAAAAGAAAAGAAAACTCACCCATGTATCTTAGATCAGAAGGTAAAAGAGAATACACTCCAAAGAGATTTCAGGTGAAGGAGAAAATATTACAAGCATCTAGGAAGAAACATTTCAAATATTATGGAGTCACAGTCAGGATCACAGAAGATTTGGCAACTTTCATATTAAAGTAGCAGGCATATGATATTCTAAAAGAGCTAGGATTACAATAAAAAATCATCTACCCAGCAAAACTGAGTATAATCCTTCAGGGGAAAAGGAGCTAGGTGGTCCAGTGGATACAGTGCTAGGCGTAGAATCAGGAAAACTCATCTTCCTGAGTTTCATTTGTGTATGGCCCTGGAAAAATCTATTTAACCTATTGGCCTCAGTTTACTTATCTATAAAATGAGCTGGAGAAGGAAATAGTAAACCATTCTGGTATCTTTGCCAAGAAAACCCAAAATGAGGTCATGAAGAGTTGGGACATGATTGAAAAACAAGCAACAAATGAAATAGAGAACTTTCAATCATATCTGATGAAAAAGCCAGAGCTGGGCCAAAAATGTGAAATTCAGGTAGGAGACTCAAGAAAAGAATAAAAAGGTAAAAAATGAAAAGAGAAATCATAAGGATTCCATAAAGTTAAAACTATTTACATTCCTATATGAGAAGATACGTATAACTTCTAAAAATTTTATCATCATTAAGATGGTTAAGAGGTATTTTACATTGAAATGAGAATATGGGTATATGAGTGAACTATGTTGGGATGATCTCCCCAAAAAATGGAAGGTGGGAGAAAGAGGGATACATGGAGGAAATTTTCTCACATAAAAGGGGTGCGAACTTTTACAATGAAGGAGAAAATAGGGGAATGTCAGACACTGTTTGAATGAGAACACTATAAACTCACCTATAAAATGGAAGCAGATAGCAGAATGGATTAGAAACCAGAATCCAAGAATGTTGTTTTCAAGAAGCACACCTGAAACAGAAAGGCATACAAAGAGTTAAAATAAAGGGCTGGAACAGAATTTACTATGTTTCAAATGAAGTAAAAAAGATAAAGGTAGCAATCATTTCAGGCAAAACAAAACAAAAACAGACCCAATTAAAAGAGATAATCAGAGAAAACTATATTTTGCTAAAAGGAACCATAGACAATGAAGTAACATAAAAATTTTTACAGCAAGTTTCTCTGATAAAGACTGCATTTCTCATATACTGAGTATAGAACTGAGACAAATTTATAAAAAATAAGAGACATGACTTCCGGTTAAGATGGCGGCAGAGTAAGGAGCAGCTGCTCGATCTCTCCTGACCAAAGCATACAGGACTCCTCAAGGGGAAATAAAAACGAGTCCAGAAGAGCAAAGGAACCCCACAACGGGGCGCAGCATTGAAGGTACGCAGAATCAGGGCATTTCCATGCTATAAAGGGGTGAAACAGCTCTCAACGCACAAGAGTGAAAACAGAACTGGGGCAACCAGATAATCACTGGCAGCCCCAGGGCTTATACCTGTGTGCAGCAAGAGGAGGGACCCCAGGTGGCTGGGGGGCACACGGACTCTCCCAGATTGTCCACGTGGGTGAAGGCACCGCCTTGGCTGGGACAAAGGCCTCTAAAACTCGGCCTTTCCCAAGAGCTGAAGGCATCGCCTCAGGTGCGAATAAAGATCTCCAACCCAGGCTTGGACCTCCAGTGAGGACCCCTGACCAGAGCCCGGCAGTGGAAGCAGCCCCAAAGACTGCTGAAGGAACCTCCAGAGGGGCAGACCGGGAACTACCAGGAGGCCTGAGGAGGCCTGACCCCCAGGACAAGGAGACCAGAGCCCCCGGGAGCTTGCAAGGGACAGGCAGACCCTGAGTGCAAAGACAAAGCGGAAAAGGGGCGGGGCTAACAATGGCCAGCAATAAGGAAGCCCAGAATAAAAAGACTATCAAGAGAAACTCTGGAACACTGGACAACTTCTACGCTGAGAAAATCCAGACAACAGAGGAGGGAAAACAAAAATCCAAACCTCCCCCCAAAAATGAAAGCTGGTCACAAGCTATGGAAGAGTTTAAAAATGAAATGCTGAGGAACATGGAAGAAATCTGGCAAGAAAATAACAGTTTAAAAGGCAGAATTTCGCAATTGGAAAGAGAGACAAGTCAACTGAAGACCAAAAATGACCAGATTGAAAAGGAAAACCAAAAAATTATAGCCGAAAACCAAAACATTAAAGCCAAAAACCAAAAAATTATAGCCGAAAACCAAAACATTAAAGCCAAAAACCAAAACATTAGAGCCGAAAACCAAAACATTAAAGCTGAAAACAAAACATTAAAGTCGAAAACCAGTCCTTAAAGGCTAGAATCGAACATTTAGAAACCAATGATCTCTCAAGACAACAAGAACAAATAAAACAAAGTCAAAAGACTGATAAAATAGAGGGAAACATGAAATATTTCAATGAGAAAGTGACAGACCAAGAAAACCGGTCTAGAAGACACAATTTGAGAATCATTGGTCTTCCAGAAAAGGCAGAAATTAATAGAAACTTGGACTCCATACTTAAAAAAATTATTCAGCAAAATTGCCCTGAAGTTCTACAACAAGAGGGCAATATAGACATTGAAAGGATCCATAGAACACCCTCTACACTGGACCCAGAAAAGTCAACACCCAGAAATATAATAGCGAAATTGAAGAGCTTTCAAGTTAAAGAAAAAATCTTACAAGAAGCCAGAAAGAGACAATTCAAATATCAAGGAGCACCAATAAGGATCACACAGGATCTGGCAGCCTCAATGCTAAAAGACCGCAAGGCTTGGAATACAATATTCAGAAAGGCAAGAGAGCTGGGCCTGCTGCCACGAATCAACTACCCAGCGAAATTAACCATATACTTTCAGGGGAAAGTATGGGCATTCAACAAAATTGAAGAATTCCAAGTTTTTGCACAAAAGAGACCGGGACTAAATGGAAAGTTTGACACTCAACCACAAATATCAAGAGAAAGATGAAAAGGTAAATAAGAAACAGAGGGAAAAGAAAGAAAACTCATAGTCTTTTAAGCTTGACTCTTTAAGGGCATAAATAAGATCTAATTATCTGTATTACTAGGTGGAGAAATGCTATGTATAATTCTCTGTAGTGAACTCTATACACTATTATAATATTCACTATTATAGCAACCAGAAGAATTCATAGGGAGAGGACAGGATACTAAATGACTAAATGGTCTAAGAAGACATGGGGGGGGCGGGAAAGAGGGGGGGAATAGTAGGGGACACCAAGAAAACTCCGAGTAAATAAGAAAAATAAGATATTCTATTACACACAAAGAGGGCATGGGAAGGGGAGGGGATGAATAATATCATAAGAAGGAGAGGAAGAGAGCATAATCAAACCTTACTCTCAGTGTAATCAACCTGGAGAAGGAAGAGTAGCTTTATTATCCATCCGGATAAAAAACTCTATCTAACTCTACTGAGAAAGTCAGAAGGGATAAACCAAAGGGAGCAGGGGAGTGGGGAGGCCAAAAAAGGGAGGGGAGAAGAAGGGGGAGGGAATTCATTTGGTCTTTAAAAAAACAAAAAGAGACAACAAGGGAGGGGGCAGAAAGGGAAGTCAATCAAGGGAGGGGATAAGGGATACCGGCTCAAAGCAAACCACTGGTGTAAAAGAAAATAGTGTAATAAGAAGGAGTGGGGGTCTAGGGGAGGATACAAAAATGTCAATGAATACACAACTAACAATTGTAACTCTGAATGTGAATGGGATGAACTCGCTCATAAAACGGAAGCAAATAGCAGAGTGGATCAGAAACCAAAATCCTACCATAGGTTGTCTACAAGAAACACATATGAGGCGGGTAGACACACACAAGTTCAAGGTTAAGGGTATGAGCAAAATCTTTTGGGCATCAAATGACAAAAAGAAGGCAGGAGTGGCTATCATGATCTCTGACAAAGCCAAAGTAAAAATAGATATGATTAAAAAAGACAGGGAAGGTCATTACATCCTGATTAAAGGCAGTATAAACAATGAGGAAATAACACTGCTCAATATATATATGCACCAAGTGGTATAGCATCCAAATTCATAAAGGAAAAACTGGCAGAGCTCAAGAAGGAAATAGATAGTAAAACCATAATAGTGGGAGATCTAAATATTCCTCTTTCAGATCTAGATAAATCAAACCAAAAAATAAATAAGAAAGAGGTAAGAGAGATGAATGAAGTCCTAGAAAAATTAGATTTAATTGATATGTGGAGAAAAATAAATAGGGACAAAAAGGAATACACCTTCTTTTCAGCTGCACATGGTACATTTACAAAGATTGACCATGTAATAGGGCATAGAATCATGGCAAACAAATGCAAAAGAGCAGATATAATAAATGTAACCTTCTCAGATCATAATGCGATAAAAATAATAATTAGTAAGGGCACCTGGACAGGCAAATCAAAAACCAATTGGAAATTAAACAATATGATTCTCCAAAACCAAATTGTCAAAGAAGAAATCATAGAAACAATCAACAATTTCATTGAAGAGAATGACAATGATGAGACATCCTACCAAACTCTGTGGGATGCAGCCAAGGCAGTACTCAGGGAGAAATTTATATCCTTGAGTGCATATATTAACAAATTAAGGAGGGCAGAGATTAATGAATTGGGCATGCAACTCAAAAAATTAGAAAGCGAGCAAATTAAAAACCCCCAGATGAAAACTAAATTAGAAATACTAAAAATTAAGGGAGAAATTAATAAAATCGAAAGTAAAAGAACTATTGAATTAATAAATAAGACTAGAAGCTGGTATTTTGAAAAAACAGATAAAATAGACAAAGTACTAGTCAATCTAATAAGAAAAAGGAAAGAAGAAAACCAAATTGACAGTATTAGAGATGAAAAGGGAGACCTCACCTATAATGAAGGGGAAGATCATCCACCATGATCAGGTGGGATTTATATCAGGAATGCAAGGATGGTTCAACATTAGGAAAACCATCCACATAATTGACCATATCAACAGTCTAACAAACAAAAATCCCATGATTATCTCAATAGATGCTGAAAAAGCCTTTGACAAAATACAGCATCCATTCCTATTGAAAAAATTGAAAAGTATAGGAATAGAAGGACCCTTCCTAAAAATAATAAACAATATATACCTAAAACCATCAACAAGCATTATATGCAATGGG
>NC_058132.1:491522497-491546023 GCF_016433145.1 Gracilinanus agilis
AACTATATTTATAGAACTGCTGATTTTTAAAGCTTATTGATGCCTGTTGTTTTTTGACTGAACTATGCAATTGTTTTTGCTTACACTTTATAATAATATCTAGTGTTGATAAGACTTGCTTAATTTGTAAAGAAATAGCCATATGTCCTAAGCCAATCAAATTAATAGCTAGTAGTAATTGATTCCAGATTTAGCATTGACATGGATGAAATAACCAGATTATTTAGTCTAACATCCCCCTTGTCCCTCATTTTATAGCTGAGGAATTCGAAGCACAAGGTCATGCTGAATTTGAACCCAGCACCTTTGACTTTAGATCTCAAGTTTTTTCTACTGCCTTATAGGGCAGTAGAAAAATAAGCTAATCTAGTGAAATGAGCAGTACTAGTCAACAATTTACATCATTACTAGAATATTGTGAAGGAAAACAGCTTTGAAAGACTTATCTCTAATTAGTGTGGTGATCAGTCATGATTTCATCTGTGAAAGGAGAAAGTCGAACCAAACAACTTTTTTTTAAGCCTTTTTTAAGCTTGCCCAGCTGTGTGACCCTGGGCAAGTCACTTGACCCCCATTGCCTAGCCCTTACCATGCTTCTGCCTTGGAGCCAATACACAGTATTGACTCCAAGACAGAAGGTAAGAGTTTTAAAAAATGGACAAAAAAGAACTGACCTACATTAAACAGTACTCACTTTTTTCATAAAGAAATATTGATGTGTCTGATAGATAACATTCAAAATCATTTTTAATGTTTGCAAAGCAATTATTATAATATAGTTCTGGTATGCAAAGATTCTAATCATATTTATTATGTAATGTTAATTTTGTGCATAGTTGCTAATTTTTCTGCCCGCATGTTCTAATTATAAGATTGTTTAGTTTTTAAGATCTTTTAAAGAGTTTGAGTAAAGATTTTACACTTTAAAAAAAAGTCTATCACCTCTCCCTATTCAAATTTCTAATACGCAAACTGGGAAAACAGGTAATCAATCTTGCTAAAATTTTATTTTTATTATGAAAATTTCTAATTATAAAGATTAAAGGATATACATTTCTCACTGTCCCATTATAACTTTTCAAAAATTTATCAGGTGCTAGAGTATGAAATTATAAAAGGCAGGCATAATAAATGCAACTTTTGCAAACTATTAGTAATGAAAATAAAGGAGTATGAGCAAAAGAATAAGTAGTAGAGAATAAACAATGATCTGAATGAGGTCAATGAACAATAATTATGGTTAAGATTAAAACATCAAATCATACTAAAACAAAGGAATTCAGATAAGGCAGTCTTCAGGCACTGAAAGAGCGAACTTACATTTTACTGGAGAGAGACAATATGTACATTTATGATTATATAGAAAATGAATACATAAATACAAAATAATTTCGGAGAGAAAAGTCATCAAGTAGGGAGAGAAGAGAGGAAGCAAAATCAGAAAAGGTCTTCTGTATAAGGAAAGCGACAAAATGACAAGGAAGTTGAGCTGAACTCTGAAGTAAAATAACCCAAAGTGACAGAATCAGTGACTATAGTTGAAAACCAGAAAGAAATATTCATAAGGAATTATATAAATGAACAAAAAATGTTATAAGGAATAAAGTCTGACTATGTCTCTCATTCTTCTACTCAAACTCTGGTGCCTCCCTATTAATTCTTAGAATTTATGGTATTTAAAGTCCTTCTCAATTTGTTCCCAATTTACTTCTCCAGCATAATTATGAGGCGTCTCAAAGTCTTGGTATAGTTTTAAACTTTAAGGAGTTTAATGCTTTACAACAGCATCAAAACTTTCATGATAACATGTACATGACTCCCCTTTCACTGATACAACTAGCTTTCTTCCTATTCCTCACATAAAGCACTCCATATCTCATTTTGTGCCTCTGCTCTGACTGCCAATCATGACTAGAATTTATTCCTTCCTCACATCAGACTCTTAGAACCCTAGGTTTTCCTTTAAAACTCAACTCAATTGTCACATTTTACATGATCTTTCTTACCCAACCCCCATCCATTTGCAGTGATGGCAAACCTTTTGGGGACCCCATGCCATCCCCCACTTAACCTCTAGACTGCATGCCCATGCCCCACCCCCAACTGTGTAGCCTGCCCCCTGACTGCATGCAGTGCCCCACCCACCCCTGCATTCAGGGGCAGGGCAGAGGCTGAGATCCATAGGGAAGCTGGGGGGAGTGGTGGGGATGGGCAGTGTGTGCTCTGCTCCTGAAATGGTGGAGAGGATAGAGTGCCCCACCGCCTGCATTTGGGGGTGTGGCCTGGCTCCCAGCTTGCCAAGCCAGGGGGCTGCATGTGCCCACAGAGAGGTCCCAGCTTGCCTTCTTTGGCACACATGCCATGGGTCCTCCATCTTGATGCTAGAGCTCCCACACCCAATTCTTAAATGTGTTATATATTCTACTTTTATGTGGAAAGTCAACTTGAAGGCAGATTTTGTATTTGTTCTCTTTATTTGCAACATACTTATATATCACTTAATGTCTTCCTTGTTTGAATGTAGCTTTTAGAGATTAGCAATAATACCATTAATTTATTTTTATCCCTAGTCTCTAGGACAGTTCCTGGCACATGAGAGATATTTTAGTAAATGCTCATTGACTGATCACCTTGGTCACCTTATACTTTGTATCAGACCTGTGTGTATATGCCTTATCCCTTAAACTTCTTGAAAACAGGTTATTTTATGAGTTCCTATTGTCTAGATAGTGACTTGCACATGGTGCTTAGTGAATGCTTGCTAAATTACAAACATTCTCCATAAATTGGATAAATTAAACACCCTTGAAGAACTATTTGAAAATTACAAATAATACTAGTTGAGGATTACCTCCTTATCCTTGACCAAAGTAATCTGTTTACATTTTAAATGTTAGTAGTTTTTCTACATGTGAATCATAAAGATTTTAAGAGATCACTTAAACATTTCTCCCTCTATTTAGGATTAAAATATAGTAGACAATATTTGGGTGGAATACTGAACACAAATAAAAATTTAACTTACCCAATATCCTAGAGCTTTGATGACGTCAAGTTTACACATTGGACAAGTCCGGTGATCCAAAAGCCAGGGGTCAATACATGTTCTATGAAAAATATGCCTAAAAAATATTAAATATGTATTAACATTTCAAAATATAAACACATTTTATATGTGAATGCAAATTATGCTACTAACCTACCAAAGTTGTAGTAAAAATAAACTCAATTATCAACCTATTAAAATCATTCTAAATCTTCTGGGTTACATGTTAAAAAGTACAATTATGAAAAATAAAAGGAAGATCTTCCTAGTACAAAGATAATTTTGTTCAAAATATTTAATGAGAAAATCTTCCACTTGGGGTAAATGTTACCACCCCTGCAAAAATTCTACCTCCCCACTTTTATTGATCAAATGATTTCCTTTCTTTCATATCTTTCATTTGAGAAAATCTTTACCCCCACCCAAAATACTCAAAAAACATTTCAGAAGATCTAGCAACTTAAATGTATACTTAATTATAATTAACATGTTATAGCGCAGTTTAGGCTCCTGATATCCTTTCCTATTCAAAAATGCATTAAAAAGACAATAATGAAAAATAATGGGATTAAATACTCTGTAAAGAAATACAACTTAGGTCACCTTAATTTTACGACCCAATTTATACATCATATTAAAAACAGACACTAATTCAAACATAAATATATTGCCTTCATTTCATGGCATATATATACACACACACACACACACACACACACACACACACACACACACACACATAAAATTGAAAGGAGAGTTGCACTAAATGTAATACTGAAGAGTTTAATGCAATGAACTGAAGTATCTAATAAGTTACTAACTTAAGTATAGGTAGGAAATGATTTTTTAAATTTCTTTCATTAATTTATGAAAGATGAAATGGGATAGAAAAATTCTATTAGAATAAAAGAAATCTAGCATGCTAATTTAAATCTTCCTCTAGATATAGAATAAATAAGGATGTGTATTATAAACATGATATTAATTGGTAACAAGGTACAGGCCTAATTTAGGAAGAATTCATTCAAATCCCCACTCAAGAACTTGCTATTTAATTCCGAGTATTTCATTGATTTCATATTTTTCAACTGAAAAATAAAATGGGAAACCCATTAATTTTTATTTTTCCCATTGCCTCCAGAAAGGTAAACTATCCGGGCCATGGTGGTACATGCCTATAGTCACTTGCTGCAGGGGAGGTTGAAGTTGGTGGATCATTTGAGTTTGGGAATCCTCAGCTGAGCTTGAGCTAAAGTTAAAGATGTCTGCATTGTCTGGCAATTCATATAGTGAGTCCCTAGTAGGAGAGGGTGATCAACATGCCTAAAGAGGGGTTAGAAAAATGGAACAGGCTGAAAACTTCCACTATCAAGAATGAAGCTTGTTTAGAGTAAGCATTGTGTTTCTAAACATGGGCAAAAAAGTTAGAAGATCAATATCCTCTTGCCTTCCCCACTCACCCAGTTCCATGCCAAAAAAAAATTAATAGCTCTCAATAGATTATTACTTTCTAAAACTTTAACTGAAAAAGTATTATTACTAAATACAAATCAAGAACTATAGATTTAAGCTCGGTTGTATTCAATTAACTTCATTTGAGTTTGGTTTTGATATACTTGTTTCTCTCACTCAAAGATGCTTAACTCTTATTCTAATAAATGACTATGAAGCACTTTGAGAATGCAAAGTAAAATATAATTATATAATAATCTGCTATATGCCTTGAACAAGTATAAAGTATAATTAAACAAGAAAAAAAACAAGACTGAAAGTGAGCAATAATTTATTTCTGAGATAACAGAATGCTTATGCTGATCATAAAGTTCTCTTAAAAGAAGGGCATAATTAACTCTTCTTTCAAAATCATCGTGATTTTCCAACACTGATAGAATTCTTATAAGTGTAACTAACCATAAAGGAACTTTATAGTAAGGGGGAGGGGAAACTCCTTTAGTACTTTTTATTTCACTCATTCCCTAAATAGAATAGTTTAATGGTACAAAAGTTTCCTATCACCAGGCACTAGGATTTTCTCTTTTGCAATGTTCAGACATTCACTATCACATCCACTTATCTTCTCCTTATATCTATGCTTTCTGTTTTTCTATTAACTCTCACTCTTTTGTTGTATCTCTTTTGGGATTCTTTCTGTTATGAATGAATATGGTCCCCAACAACAATAATCACCTATTTTTATATTTCTTGGTCATTTGGTTCTTTAAACCAAAGAAAAGGGTTAGAAATAAGGCCAATACATATACCATGTGTGTACTTGCATATGTGCATAAATGCACATGTAAAGACAAAAGATCATTGATATCTACAAGGCCTCATAATTCTAAACAGGTTCCAATGAACCCTTGACCACCCAAACAATCTATTTTTCCCTTAGAACTACCACATGGGTGAGTAAAAAAGATGGACTCCTTTTTCTGGCTTTTCTGAGATGTACTAGCCTCCAGAGAAGCCTCTTGTCTTAGAGGAGGCCTCATGGCAAAAACCCTTGTGTAATTTACCTCTGAGCCCTCTTTGTTGGGGTCTCTGAAGCCCTGCCTGGTTCAGGCTGGGCCAGAGTAATTATCTTCTCTCTCTGATTTCCTTACTTTCAACTCTTTCCCTCTATTTTATAAATAAATTGCTAAAAAGTCATTCTGACTTGAGTAATAATTACGGCAACCACATTTCTCATAAATTTAGTCCAACCTTTAATTTTTATCCCTTACAGTAGTAAACAAACTTGTCAAATAATAGTTCTAAGGTAGGAAAACAGATAATGAAGTAAGAAACATACTTGCATGGCAGAATTCTAACAATATCCTTTGGTTTATAATTTTCAATGCACACTGCACAATTTTCCGCATCAACATCAATTCCCTATAGGAGAAAAAGTAATGACAATTATATTCTTAATAAAACAAGTGAATCACAATTTAATGTTAAGTGAACTAAAATACCAAAGATGAACGAATGTTAGTTTTTTTAAATTACTTGTAAAAGTTATACTAAGAAATTAGATGAAAATTAAAACTTCATGTTAGCCCATCAAAGCTAATAGTTACATAAACGACAAAGTCTAGCCTGTTTAGTTTTTTACAACTATTTTTAAAATGTAACCAAAGGATAAAAATATTATAAAATTTCATACTTTTAATCTATTACCATCATCCTCCCCACATCCCAAGCAACTTAACAGTTTATAAGAGTTATAAACTGACTTCCTTGACCACTTAATAATAGTAGGACCTTGTCTTAGGTAATCAATATATTCTAAGGATCTTAGAATAAACTGATAAATAATAATGAACCCATTATTTAATAAACATTTCTTCAAGAGTTGGAGAGACCTGTATGAACTGATACAGAATGAAATAAGCAGAACCAGGAGAATACACTGGACACAGAAACAGCAATATTATGGAACAATTAAATATGATAGCGTTAGTTACTCTCAACAATACAATGATCCAAGACTTAGGACACCTCCTGAGAAAGAGAGAATGCAAATCAAAGCATATGATTTTTCACTTTAGTTAATTTGGGTTTTTATTTGGGGGTTTTAGTTTTATATGAGTATTCTTATGAAAATGAACACTATGGAAATATGTTTTGCATGATAATACATATTACTCAGATCAAATTGCTTACTATCTCCAGGAAGGGAGGCAGAAAGAATGAAGGGAGACAATTTGGATTATATAAGTTCAGAAAACTTATGTGGAAAATTGTTATTACATGTAATTAGAAAAATAAAATATCTTTAGTAAAAATTTAATAATTTTAAATGAACATACCCTAGGCACTTTGTGACTTTTCCTAGACTTTTTAGAACTACTAGCATTACTATTTTTGTGCTTTGGAGCCATTACTAATAACTAAATAATGTTCATGAAACAAAGAGATGCACAGTTTTGATGTGGACTCGACATGTTATAAGCATTAAATCCAGACAAAAACTGATAAAAGATAATATTTGGCACAAAACAATGTGAAGACTCACATTAATGCTTCTCAGAGCAAAGATGAGCATTACTGAGCAAATTGCTATGAGACTTTATACTGTTTGGGAAAATGGGATAAATTTAGCATGTAATTTAACATATTTATTTTACATATTTTTCTGCCTTTTTAAAAAAATTACCAATCATATGTATTTGAATTCATATGTTGAAGTTGGTGTAAAACAAGGTCCTACTGGACTGAGGAACAGTTACTATCAGTTTCTTCTTTTTTTTAGAAAGCCTTTACCTTCTATTATTTTCAATTCTGAGACAAAAGAGTGGTAAGGGCTAGGCAATCAGGGTTAAGTGACTTGGTAAGGATCAAAAAGGTATGACATACCTGAGGTCAAATTTGAACCCACATCATCTTGACTCCAGTCCTGGATCTCCAGTGTGTTACCCTAGCTGCCCCAACTACTAGCTTAAGGGCAGGAAGAAGACTATGCTTGTTCATTCTTTTAAAAAAATTTATTTAAAACCCTTACCTTCTCTCTTAGAATTGATTACTAAGTATTGGTTCCAAGGCAGAACAGCAATAAAGGTTAATTGGGATTAAGTGACTTGCCTAGGGTCACAAGCTAGGAAGTATCTGAGACCATTTTTGAACTCAGGATTTCCCATCCATGGTCATCAAAAAACCAAACAAAAAACCACACACATTGTAAATTTTTAATCAGGAGCAACAACTACATTGCAAATTATAATTTAAAAAGCCTAAATACATCAAGAAAGTATTTTCTAAGAGGAAACTAGGTGCCATCTAAAAAATCTTGATCTAATTAATTTTTTAAGATTTGTTCATAAAAAGTAAAATGCTGTGTAAAATTCCAAGTATTTATATGTTGTTATAAAAAGCTAGAGAAATCATTACTAGTAAAAACATTGAAAAATGTTTAAGTATTTTTATTTTAACTATTTCATGCTAACTACCAATATTTAATTTAGGACATCACCCAAACATCACCTATTGAATCTCTAATATGTTTTAATATCTTAAGTAGATCAGTATAGGATTCCTGCATTGGTAAGCATGCTTTTTTTAGGGCAATCTTATTCTTTCTGGTTCAGTTATTCTGATAGGTAATAGAGGGGAGAGATTCAGGGAGAACAATATTTAATAATGTGTTGCAAAATAATGAAGCTAGAATGTCATTACAAGGGAAAATAGTGTTGAATAAATTTGTAGAATGTAACAGTATTTTTACATACCACAAATATGCCAAGAACAAAAAATGTTGTCATAGCTGTAGGTTCTTTTTTAATGTGCTCAAGTATCTTTTAACTTCTTAAAACAAATTATCTCCCAATAATCTGAAATACCAACAAAGAGTTTACAAAATGTTGTTTCTCAAAGAAATATTTAAAGCTTATATTATTTTGAACTTAAATTAGTCATAAAATTATCTGGTTTTTAAATTTTAAAATGAAAACAAAACAAGAATACAAATATTCCCAAATCTGGCCTCAGACACTTCCCAGCTGTGTGACCCTGGGTAAGTCACTTGACCCCCATTGTCTACCCTTACCACTCTTCTGCCTTGGAGCCAATACACAGTATTGACTCCAAGACGGAAGGTAAGGGTTTAAAAAAAAAAAAAGAATACAAATATTCCTTTCCCAAAGTTAAATTATATATATATATATATATATACACACACACATATACATATGTGTGTGTGTGTGTGCGCGCGCGCGTGTCTATTTGAAGGCTGCCAGAATATTTATAAACTAGTTATGTAGGGGGCAGCTGGATGGCTCAGTGGATTGAGAGCCAGACCTAGAGATGAGAGGTCTTAGGTTCAAATCTGGCCTCAGATATTTCCTAGCTGTGTGACTGGGCAAGTCACTTGACCCCCATTGCCTAGCCCTTACCACTCTTCTGCCTTGGAGCCTATACACAGTACTAACTCCAAGACACAAGGTATGGGTTTAAAAAAAATTTTTTTTAATTAACTTATGTTATGTACTTAAATTTTCTTTTGTAATTTGTTTTTTCTGCCTACCCTAACTTCTCTTGGACACATTTCCTGTTTAAAAGACTAGCCATAGGGCCAAAGGATGTTGTAGTGGATAAAATACTGGGCCTGAAGTCACACTCATTTTTTTGATTTCAAATCTGGCTTAAGACACTAGCTGTAAGACTCTGGGCAAGTCACTTAACCCTGTTTGCTTTCAAAAGAAAAAAAATTAGTCATGTAATGAGTCAAAACCTTCAGACATATTTTTTTCCTTACACAGAAATATAAAGACATAAAAGTAAAAGCATTAGTCATTACCTTGTCTCCACGCTTTACAGTATGAAGTTGAAGCTGCCCAATAGCTTTCTTTGTTTCTTTTCTATGGTTCTTTGGAAGAGAATATTCATAATTACTTGAACTTAAAAATGACTTTAATAGAAACATTAAGGAATTTAAATGTAATGAATTTTATGGATGTAGGAAAACTCTTTCAACAATACATATCAGAAGAATTTATAATTTATAATAACACTTGGTCTTTTTGCCTGTGCCTTGGAATGACTAAAAGAAAAGACTGAATAAAAACAACTTATGTGTCATCAAGAGACAAATCAAATCAAATGAACAAAATCAGAGGAAATTATAACCCATACCTGAAATTACTTCATCTTCCACTAAACCAGAGTAAGTAAGGCCAAAATGTTCT
Organism: Gracilinanus agilis; assembly: GCF_016433145.1. Classification (NCBI taxonomy): domain Eukaryota; kingdom Metazoa; phylum Chordata; class Mammalia; order Didelphimorphia; family Didelphidae; genus Gracilinanus; species Gracilinanus agilis. Next base: position 491,532,206 of record NC_058132.1, read on the forward strand.
CTCTGTGCATTCAAATTATATTTGAATACATTCAATACTTTCAGTACATTCCAAACTAGCAACTAAAATATATTTTCCCAAAAAATCAAATAGGAATAGCATTATTATAGTGAATTTTAATTCTCAAATGACTTCCAAATATCAAAGATGTTTTACTAAAAAAATTTTTGAAAAGTTTATCCATAATTACCTGATTTCCAAACTGTGAACCAGCATATAGGAAACGCTGTATATAGTAAAATATTAGCCAGGCTAATGATATGATCATCATGGTGATGAAAGCAATGGCTACAAACACAACAGACTGACCACTGATGAACTCTTGCACATGGCGTGTACCAACTTCTATGGTCATTTTAACTGGAATTCCTCTTTGCACTGGCCCCAAAATTTCTATTCCTTTTGGATAACTAACCATAATTACCACTGTATTTCCAGTCCCTGTTGGGGAAACAAAAGCAAAAAACACGTGGATCAATATTATGCACACATGCTGAAAGTTGGGCTCAAATTCAATTCAACAAGCATTTAAATGATTATGAACAATGTTGCAAAGAGTTTACAACTAATAAGTTCTAACTGCCACTTACTGTCCATGTGACCTTTAGGCAGTCACTTTACCAAGTGAAAGAAGAAGATAATACTACTTGCATGAGAGTGTTGTCAAGGTCAAACAAGAATATCTATAAAGCATTTTATAACTATAAGGCACTATGTAATTTAAAAGTATAAGATATTTTATCTATAGGCTTGTCCCATATTATGATATTCAAAAACAGTTCATATATGTTATTTTATATATAGAATTATATATAGAATTCAGAATTCAACCCATTCATTGAGTAGCCCTACTATGAGAAATTCAAAGATGAATAAAACAGTTCTTGGAGCTTAGGGAGCTTACAATCCAATGTATAAACATAAGAAATAGAAATACTATATTAAATTGGGAGAATGTTTACGGGCCCTCGGAAAGGCCCCAAATGCTATCCCATTTAGTAGGGACGGAGGGATCATATACAGCTCTACAAAAATTATCATTTGAGCTCTGCCTTGACAAGTATAAAACAAATAAGCCAAATTGGCCATGGGAGTTAAGAAAGGAGTACAAGAAATAGGAACCATGAATAAAGCTGGAAAGGAAGGTTGAGGCATATTGGGGCAATTAGACCAGTTTAGTTGTACAATAATCTAATAAGGAGCCATTGAAAACAATAAATGTCTGAGATTATGAATGCTATATTGAGTACAATTGACAAGAAGGAATAATTCAGTAGGAAATGCTATGCATCTGGGGAACTGAGTTGTATTTCTTCTACTTCTGCCACTAGCTAAGTGCAAGATCTTAAGTGGCAATTTTTTTTTCACTTCTCTATCTTTGATCTTCTTTTCCAATAAACCAGACTACAATAATACATGGTTTCATACAATGCCCTTTGGAAGCAGCTGGGTGGTAAAGCTTTTCAAAAGGGTAAATTCTTAAAATATAAAAGTATTAAAAAATAAATAAATAAAAATACAGGTTATTCAGTTCTTATGATCTCTGTTTTATCCTTAACCTCTCTTTTGCATCATGTTCACTTTACAGTGTAGACCAAAAGGGCCAGGCTTGTTTAACTCAAATTACACTACTCTGGTTCCTGCCCTAATTGGCAGATAGAAGGAAAATACTGTTTACTCCTAAAGTAAAAGCTATTACATTTCCACATATCTGGCATAGGAGAAAAGAAGAAAAAAAATTCCCTAAATTTTGCTCTCAAAGTCTCTACACTTCCCCTAGCTGTTAAACTTTTCACTGTACTAGACAAAATTTTTTAATTTATACATAAACTTTAGACCAACAAAGAGCTAATAAGGCACAGTATTCTGAGGAGAATGAGAAAATGCTCCATTCCCAGTCCAAAAGAATTTCTGGAAATTTTATATCACTAATCTAGTATTAACATGGTATTAATTTCACAGTGACCTTTATAATACTTCTATCCCCTTTTTGGGTCACTTTATATGAGGGATAGACATGGGTTTGTTTATTAAAATGATATACATGTAACTAAGTATAAAAGCAACCACTGCATTTGATCCTTACAACATCCTGGGAGATAAGAAAACTGAGGTTGAATTTAAACTTAATATAACTTGCCTATGATCACACAGCTAGTAGTATTCTAAAATTGCATTTGAAATCAAGTCTTCCTGACTCTATCCAGTAGGTCATCCCCAAGTCACCTCAATCCCAGGATATCTATTCTTATTCATAAAAAGAAATGACCTATTTCCATTGAAAGAAATTATCTCAAAAGTCCTCACCACCTCTAAAATTCTATGATTCTATTTACCATTTAGGCCAAAACTTAACATATTAAATTTGGATCTTGAAGTTAACACGAAAATTTAGGAACCAGCCTAAATGGCAAATTCAAAGAAAAATGCATCATGTTTTAATTTGGTTTTATACTGGCAATTAATTGTAACAAGGTCATTTCTTAAGAGATATCTCAAAGAATCTAAAAAAACTAGAAGAAAGTTATAAGTCTAATATGGGTAGAAAAGCAGAGTATAAATTGCCAAAAAGCATATTATTGCCTATTTCAGATGTTTTCTCGTTTCTGAGCATATTCCTATTGTTATGGCTCTTTAAACATCCAAAATACAATTTATTAAGAACTAATTAAAAGAGCCTAGGGGTGGGGAGGAAAGAAATATCCATGGTGGGTTATTTAAAATTCTCTCTTTTTTTTTTTCACCTCAATTTCCCCCTTCTGCTAAAGGAACCAAGGAACAGTTTGTTTTTATATATGAAGAGAGACCAAAAGAGGGTGGGGAAAAATGGAAAAAAAAATGAGTAGAATAGAACAAATTAACTCTTTCCCCCTAACAAGGAAGTGGTAATAAGTTTGTAAAGCTAGGTCCCAATTAATGGGAATAACAATTCTCGTGTGATCATTTTATTTGATATCACACTATGGTTGGAACTAACTACCATATTTTGCAAAATGATAATTTTGAATAGCTCAAAACTTGCAACCACAATGATTCATTATGTTTCAGTACAGATTGAATTGAAATCCTGAAGCTTTTTGTTTCTGTTTTTTAATCTGCGAAAGCCTAGTAAAATACTACCTCTAACACTTAAGTAGTTATGTGACCTTGGGCAAGCCACTGTTTGCTTCAGTTTTTTCACCTATAAAATTCTAGCACCTCTTTCCCAGAATTGCTGTGAAGATCACAATAACCAATAATAGTATTTGTAAAGTGATTAGCACAGAATCTAACACATAGCAAGCACTATCTAAATGTTAGCTATTATAATTATTGTGACGGATAAATACTTCAGACCTGAAAATGACTTATTACACTAAATCTATCTGTCTTCACTAGTGGCCTTTCAGGGCTTCATGGCTATAACTATGGCAGTGAATAATATCTAGTAAGTAAGTACCACAGAGCCAGGAAGACTTCCAGTTTTAGTTAGGCCTTGAGAAACAGACTAACTATTCAATTGAAAAATAGGGGTTACATCTTGTTTGCAGAAGCTAACAAACTCTCAACATTAAGGGAGAGAATGTAAGCCTTTCCTTCTAAACAGACACAATTTTAGATCAAGAATGACAACTATACTGTGTTCAGTGATGGTGAACCTATGTCACGGGTGCTAAAGATGGCATGCAGAGAGCTCTCTGTGGGCCCCTGGCTGCCCCACCACCACCCATTACTTTAAAGACAGAAGGTCTTGGAAAGAGCTGCTCCCATCCTCCTCTCCACAATGCCTGACATTTTTTCACATCATCCAACCCTCTTGTCCAGCAGCCCAATGGGAGTGCTTTTTCCCTCCCCTGTGTGTGTGTGTGTGTGTGTGTGGGGGGGGGGGTGATGATTGGGAGGTGGGGTGAGGCAGGTGCTTGGCCCCTGTATTCCATCTCTAAAAGGTTCGCCATCAGTGCTATATTACATTTTGTTTGACTATTCTTACTTGTTACAAGGGAAAGTTCTATTGGAGGTAGAGTGGAACCACTGGGAGATGCACTGGTATTTTTTAAGAGCACATCTCTAAAATGTTTAAAAAGAAAAAAAAAGAAGTCCCTAAAATAATAGTTAAATAGACCCAAATATCTGTTATCCATCTTGGTACTAAAACCAGAATACTTTTGGTATTCCCTAAACTCAAAAGTATTGTTTTATTGTACAACATTTTTTACAACAAGAGACAAAGAAGAGTTTTAACTTGGAAAATTATGGATTTTTAAAAGGACTACAATATCAGACTGGTCATAAACAAGAACTTCTATTGAAAGGAAGGGAGTGTGAAAAGAACATTTTTCTGGCCAATAATTTTCTAGTGGAGCATTTTTCTACTCAAAACTGATCAGCTAAAATAATCAAGCTGAAGACAACCAATACACTCAATATAACCAAATGAAGTTAATTACTTATTTCAATCAAGCTAAGCTGTTCTACAATACATACAAAATTAAAAACAACCACCATTGGGGGCAGCTGGGTAGCTCAGTGGATTGAGAGCCAGGCCTAGAGACAGGAGGTCCTAGGTTCAAATCCGGCCTCGGACACTTCCCAGCTGTGTGACCCTGGGCAAGTCACTTTACCCCCATTGCCTACCCTTACCAATCTTCCACCTATAAGTCAATACACAGAAGTTAAGGGTTTAAAATGTAAAAAACAACAACAACAACAACAACAACAACCATGACAACAACAAAAAAAACTAAAGCACCAGGCCTGGAGTCAGGATGATCTGGGTTCAGATCTGGCCTCAGGCACTTCCTAGTTGTGTGACCTTAGTTAAGTCATTTGACCTCCCACTGCCTAGCCCTTGCCACTCTTCTGGCTTAGAACTGATACTAAGACAAAAGGTAAGGGTTAAAAAATAAGAACTTGGAAGAGAAAGGTTCTGTCTCATTAATACCAGCTAAAAGTTTCAAATTATAGCTCAAATGTCAATGCCTTTAGGAAGCCCTACCTGGGAATCAAGATGGAAATCTAATCATCTTCATACTTCATATAATGCTTTATAGCTTTCATATTTCTAAATTGCATAGTAGCTGAGCACATTCTTTGTTATATCCCTCCCAACAATGTGAACCAAAGGCAAGGGCAGTTATTATTATTTTTTAATTTCCCTTCAACAACCTGCCCCTGCACTATCTCCCATTTCACAAGATCACATTATCGGGAAATAGCACCTGAAGAGGTTGTTCTAGTCCAAGGATTAACTTTTTTTGGTGATATGTATCCTTTTGGCAGACTGGTAACTCTTAGGATCATGTCTGCAAATGAATAAGATAAAATATATAGGATTACAAAGGAAACCAACTATACTGAAACAGTTCTCAAAATAGTTTTTAAAAAGGGCATGAGGGGCAGCTGATATAACTCAGTGGATAGAGAACCAGGCCTGAAAAGGAGAGGTCCTGCATTCAAATTTGACCTCAGATACACGCTATCTGTGTGACCCTGGGTAAATCACTTAATCCCAATCACCTAGGCCTCACTCTTCTTCTGGCTTGGAATAGAAACTTAGTACCAGAAGGTAAGGGTTTAAAAACCAACCTCTATTTCTAGTTCACCTCCCTAATTTTACAAATGAAGAAACTGAGAACTTGGCTTTCATATAGGTACTGTGTAAATGGAATTAGCTCCAGCCCATTCATAGTTAAAAGTCTAGCCACCAAAGATAATGTCATCCCCACTTCCCTTAGTGGGGAGGGGAGATGAGTTACCCACACATGACAATAAGTAACAAATCAAGAACAAGGGACTGCCCTTTGGACAGTCCAAAGCAGTCTTGAGGCTGCCATTTGTCCACTTCAATTAGAGGTAGATCTCCAGGAAGTGACGAAAGCTGCTGTCCTTCAAATATGATGGTAACTTCCTGTTGAGGCAGTTGGCACTTTGAACTTGGTGCTGAAGGATCTCTGCTGAGACCTCAGGCAGCTTCCCCTCTGAATTGTCCCGTGGGTAAGTTAGGCTGACTTCCTTTCACCTACCGTGGCGTTTCTCAAGAGGCTTCTTTGCCTCTCTAATTGCTAAGGCCTTGTGGCTAGTAGCCTAATTTAATTAATCTTTTACCTTTCACAGGGTCTGGGCCTCTGCTGGTTCGGACCAGAGTTTTTCTCCCTCTCTTTCCCTACCTTCAACCTTCCTAATTGTAAATAAACTACCATAAAACCCATCCTGACTTGGGTCTATTTTAATTATGGAATCAATCTAGATCTAATTGATTCCTGGAGACCACATTATATATATATATATATGTATATATATATATATATAAAAATTTCCCTCTTACAGTACTAAGTGGCAGAGACAAGATTTGTACCCAGGTTCTCTAACTCCAAATCCAGGACTTATTCCATTACACCAAAATGGCTCACAATCCATGATGGCATTGCATAAGTAAATCTAATTCAAGTTTCTCAATGGGGAGGAAGGAGACTTACTAGGGATGCTTATGTAAATTGATTTGATGATATGACGATTCTCTTTTTAACTCTATGACCTAAAATGGATCACAGATCAAATAAGAATCTTAGTTTTTGTGAAATAAGCTTTTATTTCCTCCTCAACAGATTGGAATTTCTGCCCCAACAACTGCTTAAGGTAGCATAAATATTCTTTTGGATATCTTTTCCCACTCTACTCAAAACTATGTATGAAATTGGAAAAGGAGAGTCAAATGTCCTCTTGGTTTTAATGACAAGGAAAAAGAATAATTACCCTACCCAGTACTCTATCCCTTAATTGAACCAAACTACCCTAAAAGAAATAGGGAACCTTCAAGAAATCAAAGGCTGTCATTAATTGGATGAGAGAAATTCCATTTCCAATGTGGATCAGTACAGAATGACTGGTGATATTAGAATCACTTGTTTATTGAATTCTTTAACTATCCATTTCAGCCCATGAGGATAAAAAGTGTTAAGTTAATAAAATTAGAGGGTAGGTTCTGAATGCTATTTTATTTTCATCTGGAATCTTATCTATTTTCCTTTTTTTACTTACCCTTACCCTAATCCCACAAAGGTAGTGAGAAGATAGGCACTTGGAATAAAGGATAATTGGGTCAAAACTACCTTTTCAGCTGCTTAGGAGTTTGATTTCAATTTTTAGCTTTAAATGTTTTCAGTTTCTACTAGATGAACAAATGCATGTCTAATAACAGCAAAACCAAGTATATTTTCTAATTGTCTGTACTCTATTAATAATGATTATTACAAACTATATAAATTATATTATAAAGACAAACTTCATCAGACTTAAGAACTCTGATCAATTAAATGACCAATCATGATTCCTTCCAAAGGACTGATGAACGGTATGGTACCTATTTCTGAGGCATGTTTTTAATATAGACAATGTGGGGATTTGTTTTGCTTAATTATGTAAGTTGCAAGGGTGTTGTTTTTTCTTTTGGGGTGGGAGAGAAAATAAATGCATCTTAACTGGAAAAAGAACTTCTTGCATATACAATAGAAAATTATTTTCACCCTCTCTTAATAAAATGTAGATTTTTCAATCTGTAAATTCTATTAGTCAATAGTTAATAAGCATTAAGCACCTACTCACCTACTATGTGTTAGGCTCTGGAGATACAAATATAAAAAAGAGCTTACAATCTAACAGGAATGCAATATACAAAGGGAAGCTGAACTTAGGAGGAAGGAGAGTACCAAAGGAGAGGGTATGTTGAAGAAGTTCCAAAGTAGTGCAGCCAGGTGAGAAATGAGTAGATATGAATTCTGAGTACCCTCAATGGAGGTCTGGAATTTAGTTTTTGAAAGCAGGTACCAAGCTTCAGAAATGTTACTTTCCCATAGCAGCTGAACTTAAAAGCTAGAAAGAGACTTAAAATCAGCCAATACCAACTCCAATTGTATACTCATGAGTAAACTAAGGCCCAGAGAGGTCATATGAGTTGTTCAAGATCACACAGCTATGAAGTGTCTGCTAGAGCTAGAATTATGCCATATATATACTAGGTAGCTAACTACTTATTTGAATTCTCCTTTAAGGTCACAAGATCTGAACAGAATTTGGTAGGCAATTGTAGGATCACTGAGTTTAGTGGCCAAATATCACACAAAGTTGAAATAATACTGAAGTTGGTGGTCTGAGAATTAAGTTCTGTCAAATGTCATCACCTGAGCCAATTTATTTGTAAAATGGAGATTGCATTATCTCATTTAAAGGGTTGTTGTAAAGAGGAATTAAGTGAGATAATGTATGAAAAAAGCTATTTATAAAAGTGAACTATTTGTAATAGAAAAAGCACTAACACTAAAAGAAGGAAATGGAAGATGAGTTGGAAGACTTTATGCTAAATCAGGAAAATCATCTTGTGAGTCCACAATGCTATTGGGCAATCCTTTTATTCACAGAATCCTATAATCCTAAAATGTCATTCCAGAAAGAGCTTTTAAAAGTCATCTAGTGGGGGCAGCTGGGTAGCTCAGTGGATTGAAAGTCAGACCTAGAGATGGGAAGTCCTAGGTTCAAATCCTGCCTGACACTTCTCAGCTGTGTGACCCTGGGCAAGTCACTTGATCCCCATTGCCCACCCTTACCACTCTTCCACCTAGGAGCCAATACACAGAAGTTAAGGTTTTCAAATAAATAATAAATGAATGAATGAATGAATAAAATTAAAGTCATCTAGTCCAACTTCCCAATTATATGGGTGGAGTGGGGTTGAGGGACAATAGCAGACCCTAAGAAGTTAAGAAATTTGCTTTAAGGCTTTTAAAATGTTTCAATTCCATGTGTCAGGAAAGGCAAAACAAAAAACAAAAACAAAAAAACAGTTCCTATCCAAAGGAACTTAATTTTTACTTGGAGGATTCACTATATTCAATTAGGTAAATACTAAATATTTACAAAGTAAATATAAGGTACAGGCAGTGTTGGTATGGTGCATTGATAAGAATGCTAAACTTGGAGTCAGAGTTCAAATATTTCTTCAGATATTAACTGGCTGTTATGATATCACCTAACTTCTCTCAGCTTCAGTATAAAATGAGAGGGTTTGGTTAATATAACCTCCAAGATCTCTTCTAGACCTAAATCTGGTTTCTGTAAATAGAAGGCATTCTAACTAGGCTAGTTGTTTAGATTGATATTGAAACGAAATAGGACACTAGTAAGCCATAGTAGATGAAGGATATTCCTTCCACAAGTTTAGGTACCAAGAATCCAATTAATTGAGTTGATTAAGCAAGGCCCATATGATTAAGTAAGATCCCATTTCAAACCATCAGTAAATCAGCTAAGGCCCTTTTAGTTGTTAGGGGCTGCTTTGTAGAAAAGTGATGAGGAAGTGAAGTCAACCATTTGAACTCTAAGTCTCCAGAGCAAAGCAAATCTCAAGGAATGTCTCAATATCTTTTAAGGAAAAACTAGTCTAACCTGCATAGGGAGAGAAAGGGTATTAAGCTATTGCTTTTACCACCCAAGGTAATTTGTTTTTGTTTTTTGCAGGGGGAGCCATAGCAACCTGTTAAGAGGACTCAGAAATACCCTCATTTGGGAAGTGATGCTTTAAATGAACTTTGAAGAAAGCTAGAATATAGTTGGTTAGTACAAAAGTCAGGATTAAAAATCCAGACTTCATCCAGTGAGACTGCTACACTATCTCAACCTTGCCAGTTGATGTTCTTCAAAGTCTCCATCCCAGTTATAATTAAACAGTAGAACAGAAAACCAAAACTCCCCCAAGTTCTGTCCTCTATTTCCAAGCAGGCAATTTCTACCTTGACATTTGGCCACTGCTTCCCCCAACATATTTGTAATTATATTTATCCTCTCCCCTGTCCCTTCCCCTAAGCCAGTTCTCTCTCTCAGTTCTCCTATTTTTCATTCTCAGTCACCCTAAGTCTAAAGAATTAGGTTCTGTACTTTTGACAAATTACTTTCAAATCAATATTAATTCCTGTTCATTGTTTTTTCTCCCTTCTCATTCAATTCCTTTCTCTACTATCTTAGTTACTATTTCATGTCTGGAATATTGCAAGTGATCTTTTAGCTTCCAAGTTCCAGTTCACTTCCCAGAGCATATAAACTTCTTAATTTGGCACTCAAGGTACAGTTCAAATGCCTCTCCCCTATGGAAATACAATTCAATCTGAAAAAGATCTTTTTTCATCGTTACCAGAGAGGGCTTTTGAAGGTGGTGGGGAATGAGAGAGATTAAAAAAAAAAGCATCAATTAAACATTTTAAAATATACATAAAAGCAAAAAATTCAGAAGTTGACACAGACAAGGAGGATAATTTTATTCCTACCATGTTGAATTTATTATACACTTTAAAAAACATGGAAATAACAGAAGTTGTTTCATATTCAGATTGAAATATTTATGTTTAAATTTACAACAAAAAGATCACTTAAAAATTCTTTCCTTCCTATGAATTCCATTATTTATACTTTAATAAGTTTCAGTGGGCATATTTCATAGTGTTTATTTATGAAGGGCTAATTCTTCCTACTAATGTATAAACTTCTGACCACAAAGGTCAAATGATGTTTCATACTGTGCCAAGCATATATGATAGCTATTCAATGAACTAAATGGTTACAGAACTGAATGGCTCCTATACTAATCAAGTCAAATCACTGTGACTAAAAATCACAAAATTTGTGCATAGTCTTTGACCAAAAACTTTGACCACTGTGATTATTTCAAGTCCTATATCCCAAAAAGAACAAGAACAAATTATCCATGTGTTCAAAAAACTAACTAGCAAGTCTTTTTGCAGTGGCAAAGAACTGTAAACTAAAGGGGAATTAGATGAACAAATTGTTATGTGAATGGGACAGAAGATTACTGTGTGGTAAGAAATGACAATAGAAATAGTATGAAACAAACCTAGGAAATATTCATTTGTATGAACTGATGTAGAACCTGGAACAACTTATCCAGCAGCAACATTTTTAAGACAAACAACTTAGACTTAAGAATTCTGATCAATTAAAAAAAAAATCAACCAAGATTCTAGAAGGCCTACAATGAAGAATGCTACCCAATTTCTAAGAGGCAACAGAATGAGATATAAATTCTTTAACAGAGCTACTGTTAGAATGTTCTGCTTAATTATATATGTTAAAAAATTTTTTTCTCTTCTCTTAATAGAAGTAAAGAGATGTCGAGGAGGAAATAAGGGATAGGAAGTAGGGAGGGAGAGAAAGAAGGAAGATTGAATCCTGTTTTTGAAGTGCATTGTACAGAAAGCCTGAAGAAATCAAACAGGTAAAACAGCTTTTTAAAAGTAACTTATTTAATTATATACATAAAAAAGCAAGCTATGCATAAAGAATTGGAATTTCAATTATAACCCTGGCTCCATTCTACTATGTAAATTAAGTATGTGTTCATTTTAGTTGTTATGTTAAATTGAAAATAAAAATTTTATAAACAGTCCAATACTGGGAGACAAGTGCTTATGTCTGTGGAGATGTTATACCAATTTGAAATTCCAATTTCTTAAGCTTAATAAAGGTTGACTAGAAAATGATTATTACTGACATAGACTTTTCTTAAGCCTCACATTCAAAATTGTTTAACACTTTGTTTATCTATGTTCCTTTTCTCTCTTTCTTCAAATTTCTCAACCAAATCAGTTAGCTGAAAGATCAAATCTACAGGCTTCATTCTTTCATAGAACCAATGACTGTTGAAAACCTTATGGGAAAGAAAAGATCTTTTCTAATGGGAGAGTATTGATGTCTAATGTTGTCATGCTTTTTCTATACTACTCTCTCCTAACTGAAGCTGGTGACAAAGAATTTTGCAATTTTCTGAGCATCAATAACAAGTTTATATTGAGATCTGTGCTTTGCATACTTCAACATTGCTTTGATCTTAATAACCTAATGATAAGGCTATTATTGGCATAAGACAAAGGTTCTTGATCTTCTTTATTTCAATACTCCAATAGATGCCTTTTCAAAATGTTTCTAAATGCACAAAATAAAATACAACGAATTACAAAAGAAACCAATTATAATGAAATGGTTATCTATATATTTAAAATAATTTCATAGATTTCAGGTAAAAAGCCACCCACTTATCAATGCAGATAGTAACTTCTTAGCAGTTTGAGGGCCCAGTGGATAATGAATGAACTTGAGTCAAGAAGATTAGAATTCAAATACAATCTCAGACACTTCCTAGTTGTTTAACTAGGCAAATCACTTAACTTCAGATAATACTAGCACTTATTTCCCAGGGCAGTTGTGAAGATCAAATCGGTCAAGACTTATAAAATGCAACATCAATTACAACTATTATTATTTCACTTTATCTCCTATGATCCTCACAACTGTGAGGTAATATCATTATTACCATTTTACAGATAAGAAAAATGACTTTTTGTATTCTTAGACCTTAGCCAGGAGTTTGGCATAGAGTAGGTGCTCAATAAATAGATTGGTTGTTTGGGGCAAATATTTTAATCCCTCTCAGTCCCTAATCAATTAATCAATATTTATTAAGCACCTACTATGTGGCAAGCTAAGCTCTAAGAATAAAAAAAAGAAGCAGTTTCCTTATCTGCAATAGTAATAATATAGCAGTAGTTGTGAGGACCTTAAGAGATAATGTGTCACTCAAGTGTTCGGGAAGAATCTGAACTGGGTCTTCCTGAATTTTCACAACACAGCGCCACCTACCTCCCAAACCCCCTAAACTGCTTCAAGCCATAAGAAAGTTGCCAAGGATACAGAGATATTAAATAGTCGGCTCCAGGTCATTCAATTGTGCCAAAGGTCAGTTCTCTAATCCACTTACCCCAAATAAATCAACCGACATTAAGCTCCTACTAAGTGCCAAGACCCAAAGACAAGGGGACGGGGAAGGGGGGGGGGGGGGGGTAAGGCAGTTCCGGCACCTAAGGAGCTCAGGCTGGGGGTATGGGAAAGAAGATAAGGGAAGAGGAGAGGACAGGGGAGAGGGAGAAGTGAAGGAGGGAGAGAGAAAGGGGCGAAGGAATGGAGGAGAGGGGGAAGGGAGTGGAAAGGAAGGAGAATGAAGGGCGGAGAAAAAGAGTGGAAGAGAAGGGGGAGGGGAAGGGAAATTCTTAGGGAGTAGAAAGTGTCATTTTTGGTGTCTCCACAACCTACACAGAAGGTGCTTAATAAATACCTATGAACTGATAGAAGCAACTTCCCCACAGTTGCTAGATGCTACAGCGGAGCCTTGGTGGATTTTTTTTTTAGGGGGGGGAGGCCTTCTTCCCGGAGGCAATAGCAGAGGCCCAAGCACGGCGTGCGCCCCTCCCCCCGTACCCCTTTCCCCCAAGGCAGGGCGCCCCTCACCCAGATGGGACATAGAGTTGGTGCCGTTGCCGTAGTGTTCCTCGTTGTAGATGACCACGGCCGAGGCGTTTCTGCGGGCTGCGTTGAGCACTTTGTCCTTGAAGGTGCAGTCCCCGCGGGCCACCAGGGCGATCCAGGGCTCGCGCCTCCCGGCCGGCCGTCCCCCAAGTGGAGGCACGTAGTAGCGGGTATCAGGTGCGCAGCCCTTCCTGTCGCGGCCCGGGGCGCGGGGGATGCCCACCAGGCCCTGCAGGCTCTCCTTGGGCGAGTTGTCGCCGTAGCGGCCGCTCTCGGTGGCGCCCTGCACCGTCGCGTTCGTCAGCGGGTCCACGTACACCGTGCTCACCAAGGCCGAGTACCACTCGAGCGCCCGGCCCCGGGCCCCCGGCAGCTCGCACAAGGCTAGAGCCAGCAGGGCCACGGCGCTCCCGAGGCCGCCGCCATCGCTCTGCCACCGCCGCCGCCACCGCACCATGGCCGCGCCGCGTCGCACCG
>NC_058132.1:491548695-491557855 GCF_016433145.1 Gracilinanus agilis
CGAGCGCCCGGCCCCGGGCCCCCGGCAGCTCGCACAAGGCTAGAGCCAGCAGGGCCACGGCGCTCCCGAGGCCGCCGCCATCGCTCTGCCACCGCCGCCGCCACCGCACCATGGCCGCGCCGCGTCGCACCGAACTGAGGAGAAGGAGGCTGAGGCGGCGGCAGCGGCGGCGGGCACGACCGGGAGGGGGGCTGGCCCCCCCGGAGGGCGCCCCGAGCGCGAGACTAGAAAGGAGGAGCGCGCGCTCTCAGGAGGCGGAGAGGCAGGGCAAGTGAGGAGGGGGCGACAGGACGTCGGCTCCTGCGAGCCAGACTCCAGCAGGGGGGAGGTTAGGTCGCGAGGCAGAGGGGGAATGGAAGAGGAGGTTGGGGGCGGGAGGAGGTGCTAGAGGGTGGAGCCAAACCTCGAGGGCCACTGGGATTCGTGAGCACATAGGTGGGCGGGTCCTGAGGGGTGTGTTTTGACGCTCTTGCGCGCGCTCTCTCCCTCTTTCCCTCTGACCTAAGGGGGAGGGCAGACTACGCGAGCTGGAGATCCTGGTGACCTGGGCTTGGGAGGAGGTTCTGGGAGGGAACCCAAAGATCTGCATTTCTGCGCCTGCGGGCTGCATTTCCAATTTCCGTCACACCCTTCTCTTGATTTGGCAAACTGATTGGACCAAGGTGATTATGGAGACCTAGAATTAGTTCTGATGCAGTTGTTCTTAACCTTTCTTTTGTGTCATGGACTCTTTCTGCAGTCTGGTGAAGTAGGCTTCTCAGAATAAAATTTTAAAATCCATTTAACAAACAGTCGAAACCTTGGATGATCTCTCTCTTAATGTGAACTCTTTGAAGAAATGTAGAGGAAAACATGATTTCTCACTTGTTTATTTGAGTATATGATTTGGGGTTTGGGTTTTATAAGATTACTCAAAAAATGAATAATATGGAAATAGGTTTTGAGTGATAATACATGTATAACCTAGTAAAATTGCTTGTCAACTGGGGGAGGGGAGAGAGACAACATGAATCATATAACCTTGGAAAAGTTATGTGTAAATTTGTTACTGGAATAAAATGGAGATAAAAAAAAAAAAAGAATGTGAGCTCCTTGAGAGCAGAACCTGTATTTGCTTTCAATACAGATATTTTATGTGTATCCCTAGCATTTAGCACAGTAATTTGCAAGTAAGCACTTAATAAATGCATTCATCCATTCATTCATGCATACTTACATGCATAAAATACATAGGATTACAAAGGAAACCAATTATGTTAGAATAGTTGTTTTATATATACATATATTTACATGTATGTGTGTGTATTTTTAAGTTCACAGTCCTCAGGTTAAGAATCTGAAAAACTTTTGGGAATGATTTCCTCAGTCAGAAAATCTGTGTGGAAACCCTCTCCACCAATGCAGATTTGTAACTCCTCTATATCTTAAAAATCTTAGAAAGTTGTGTTCCAGAGAGAAGGGGTCAATGACCTCTCCAAGTATGTGGTAGTCAGAACTTAAAGCCCTCTTCAAGATAGAAGAGATCAAGATAGCCTCATAAAATGTTAAGAGTTGAAAAGGATCTTAGGGTTGAAGGACTGCAGATAGGAAAACTAAGGATACTTGAGAGGAATGGCCACATTGCTTGAGGCTTTAATTCTGATCTTTTAATTCAACTAAATTACACAATATGATTAAAGAGCCTGTTGAATGAAGAGAAATGTGATCCAATCTGGGGAGTTACAGGAACCCTGCTCTTATGAAACTTACAATCTATATATCTATGTCTATTGGACATAGATATATAGATACACACATAGTTAGGACCTTGAGAATAAGTTCATATAAAAAAAGTGAGATAGATGGTTATGTGTACGTGTGAGTATGTTGTATGATTTATCCCTGGCACCATACACAGTTCTCTGGGTGGTAGTTGTTAAATATTTGTTCAGTTTAAAAATTACTCCTTTAGTGATCTTAGCAGAATCCAACCACTGTAGATTTTTAACTGGCATAGTAATCCTAAGGCTTGCTTCTGAACTGAGAATAGATTGAAGCCCCATTTAAGACAAATTCTGATTGACCTTAAGCAAGTCATTTAACTTCTCAAGACCTACATATAAGACTACAAATTTCAGAAAAGATTTACTCTGATAGAGACCATTTCCTCCCAGTATTCCCTAACAACCAAATCACAAGGCAGACCAAACACCAAAAATCTATACAACCATGTAAAACATAACCAATAACATCTGATAAGCAGTCATTAAGAATTTTTTAAGGAGCAATATTACTTAAACCAAAAGTGATTGTGTAAAATGGGGGATATTTGCTACAATTTAGCAACCTTTCTTGCATCATCCAGAAAACAAGCCTGTCAGTTCTTAGAAATGATGATGTCTGAGAAGATGTTGTCAACAAATTTCTCCTCCACCCCAAACTTCTTTGAAAAGGTAGGGCCTTCCCAAGACTGGAACACTGCATTTATTTTCAGATTTTTTTTCAATGTATTAATTGGTTTTACAGATTTTTTTCCTTCCTCTTTTTCTTATAAAACTTTTTTGTTATATGACATACAGAAATGTAAGCCATGTAGAACAAAGGATATCAATAAAGTTTTATTTAAACAACAGCAACAAAAAAAGGGTCATACATGTTATGACTTCCAGAGTAAGTTCAAATGAAAAAGAAGTCAAAGATGTGACAGTTAAAAGGAAGACACAGCGCTAGAAATGAAAGATTCTCCCTCATGGCAGAAAGCAGCATGTGTATGACAACTGGCCAGAACAGAAAATGATTCCAGTACTTCAGAACAGGTCACCCTCTGATGTGAAGCTGAATACCTTTGAAGGGAGTTTGTTGAGTTAATTTTTCTGTGATGACTTTTATTATTATAGGGGAGTGCTTTTTCTTGACTGTCCTGAACATCTTAAAATATAATTCCCTCATAAAACCTATTGCCACATATCTATACCATATCCTGACAAAGCAGTTTTATTTTAAAACCAATTTAGTAAGATGGGTAAAATTATAGCTTCTTTAAAGTTGCGTACTAGCAACATAGTCTTTTCTATGACATTTCATATATAACCTATAATGTTGAATTAAATACAATCAAAGAATACCTACATGGCTATCATACATAGACTGGATTCGTTACAAGGCTTTTGGCAGCAAAATAATGATCTATTATTTGGGAATATAAATGTACTGCTAAAAAGATGGATAGAGCATATAAAACTGGCTTGGTTAAAAACTCTCTACAGCTACATGTAAAAAGCTCATCACATTTTCTTCTGACTGACTCATTTTTACATCTTTTGATGAAGGTCTGTCAAGAAAAGTGGATGACTATATCAACTTTAGGAGTCCTTAAGTCATCTCTCCCAATATCCCTTTGGTGTGGGCCACTTTTTGAACCCTAGTCTAGAACTCTCTCTAGTCTATAATCTAGGGAATTTTGTTAAAACTTTTTTAGTTGAGGTAATAATATGAAAAAAATCACTGGACTGGGTAGTCAAGGGACTTTAGATTCTAGTCTAAGCTCTACCACTCACTTTCTAGGTGACCTTAGGTAAATAACTTCTGTAGTCTCTGGGTAACTAAAATGAGACAATAAAATTAGATGATAACTTTAAGATCTTTTATGACTCTAAAATTACATAATTTTTCTTTGTTGTCCTTAGCCATATCATCAGTTACCAATTCCAGTTCTCTCTCTCTCTTTCTCTTCCTTTCTCTTTCTCTTTCTCTTTCTCTTCGTTCCTTCCTTCCTTCCTTCCTTCCTTCCTCCCTCCCTCCCTCCCTCCCTCCCTCTTTCTTTCTTTCTTTCTTTCTTTCTTTCTTTCTTTCTTTCTTTCTTTCTTTCTTTCTTTCTTTCTTTCTTTCTTTCTTCCTTTCCTTCTTCCTTTCTTCCTTTCCTTCTTCCTTTCCCTTTCATTCTGTCTTAGAATTGATACTGAGTATCAGTTCCAAGGCAAATGAGAGGTAAGGGTACTACTCTATCCACTAAGACACATAGTTGCCCCCAATAAGTATCCTTTTGATGAAGGTCTTCTGTCAAGAAAAGCAGATGACTGTCAACTTCAGGAGTCCTTCAGTCATCTCTCTCAGTACCCTTTTGGTGTGGACCATTTTTTGAAACTTAGTCTAAAACTTTCTGGTCTGTAATCTATTTTTCTGAACATCCTGAACATAGGCACATTGGCTTTAAGATTAAGTCCTAGCACCATACAATGTTAGAACTGAAAAATTCTAACCCTGCCTTCAAGAGGGGTTTAAGTTCTGCCTATGACACATACATATGTGTCACTAAGTCATTGATCCCTTTGTGGAACACAACTTTCTAAGAATTGTATGATACAGAGGAATTACAAATCTACATTGATAGAGAGGGTTTCCACACTGGGCATTTCTGACCAATGAAATCACCTCTCCTCCTCCAAAAAAGAGATTGTTCAGAGATTCTTAACAAATCTGTGAACTTAAAAATATATATATTTTACAACTGTTCTAACAATTGATTTCCTTTGTAATCCTGTGTATTTTATTTACTTAAGTAGGTATGCATGCATGAATGAATGTACTTATTAAGTACTTAAAATGTGCAAACTACAGTGCTAAATGCTAGGTATATAAATAGAATATTTATAATGTATATGAAGAATGTGTCATCTCCCTTGTGAAAGAACAATCATCCTAACAGCAGGCCTGGACCAGGACATACGAGCTGACTGGGCAGGGCATGTCAAAGTGTTCTCTATGACCAATGTCATAAGGCTGATTTGATTACTTCAAAATAAAACAAACTGAAACTACTTTCTGGTGCTTTATAGATGTTTGAACTTGTCTTTTCCCTCACCCCATTCAAGAATAGGTCTGGACTGAAGAGTCATTTTTAATCATTCAATATATTCTCCCTTTAGCTCCTCCACTTGCCCCCATCCAAGCCTCTCCCTGCCTCAAACCAAAATACCACTGCTCTACTACGTTAGTTAACAACAACAGCTTCTTTTTCAGCATCTTTGCATCCAGAAAAAGTAAATTTATTTGCTATATACAGTTCCTGCCCTCAAGGACCTTATATATAATTCACAGGAAAGTGAGAAATTCAACCTATACACAAATGGGTATAATTCAAAGGAAAATTGAGGAAGGAGAAGACATTAACAACCTGAGTAGGGGCATGGCAAGCCAAGGAAGTCTTCATTAAATTAAATTTTAAGGGCAGATAAGGATTCTAAGAGGTTTCTTTGATTATGGGCACTGGGAACAGCCTGTATAATTCCATGGAATGCCATGTTTGAGGACTAATTAGTAGTCCAGCTTGGTTGGAATGCAAAGTCTGTGAAGGGAAATATCATCAAGTAAAGATGGAAAGGTAGGTGGAAATCAGATTGTTGAAGGCCTTAAATGCTAAAGAGTTTGCATTGCATGCTATAAGTAATAGAGAGCCACTAAAGTTTTTTGAGCAGGAAAGGAGCATAATTAAGAAGAGTATTTTGGAATTTTATGACTAGTAAGATGGTAGCTTAGGCTCTTTTTGGATGCCTCTTTAACCCTTTAATCTCAAAATAAAGGAATTTTACATCAGTTGTAGAGTTATGACTAAATCTATAAGAGAAGACAGAACATTCAAACAGGGTAAAAATGCTATGAATCAATACCAGAGGAGATTAATCTCTAAAGGTCTCATTTATTTCCCCTTTCCCATAAGTTTCTATAATTCTTTGGCAGTTGACACAAGTAAAGTTGTGGGTGTGTGTCCAGGTTCCTATCTTGAGATCTTTCACAGCTAGAGTGCCTTTGCCCAAACATCATGATAGTAAGGAATTGGGATCGTTAACCCTGGATGTTACTCAGAGCAAATACATAGTCCAATGACCTTCCACTCCTTCCCACAGCCTACAATATTAGGAGATTAGAGTATTCTTATAGTTCAAATTTGAGGGTCTACTCAACAGTAAAGGAAGTAGCCAAAGAGATAAAAGAACACCAGAAAGAGGTTGAAACACTTAAGGATCAAGAGAAAAAAGTCTCAATAAAAGCCCAATCCACAGACAGATAAACCAGTAGAGGATACTAAAATAAAGGAAGAAATTCACACAAAGATAAATCAAAATATGCTTAGCAGATATTATAATATGAAAATCATTGAACCAATAGTGCCTGATGAAAGACAGAATCTTGTGGATCCTACCAGATCCTTTCAGAATAAGAAGGAACTCCAAAATGGTTCAAAAGAGAAATAAAATTAGTAGAAAAAGTAAGTAGGAGTGAATTTAGGTCACAAATTAGAACTGTTAATATACAAAGTGGAACTCCCAATGTAGAATTAAATATATATATGTATACATATGTGTGTGTACATACATACACATATACATACATAATATATACAGTATATATTTACTATATACATACCCAGACAGAGACACAGTATATAGTAGTATAGGAAAAATCAAATCCATGATAAAAAAAATCTCTAAAGAAACAGAAGCTATGAGTGAAGTTTACTAGTTTGGAACACAAAAATACTGCAGTGAGTGAACAAACAAAATGGAATATGGTAAGAACACCTCAGGAAAATAAAAGATCATTTTCAAATGGGAGGATCTAGGAAAGCTTCATGGAAAAGGCAAAATTTTGTGCTGGATCTTAAAGAATGAGTAGAATTGGGGTCACAGTCCACAGTCACTGACAAAATAAGTTCCTTCTTAAACATATTTTCTATAATGATGATATCTTCCATTTATATAGTATTTTATGCTGTAGGGGGCACAATGAATAGAGTGCTGAACACTGTAGTTTAAATCCAACCTCAGATACTTAACTATGTGACTCTGGGCAAGTCCCTTTAACCTCTGTCTCATTTTCCTCATCAGTAAAAATAGGGATAATAATAGCACTTACCTCCCAAAATTGTAAGGACAAAATAACATAATGTTTGTAATGAGTTTCGAAAACCTTAAAATACTATATTAATGCTAGTTATTAAAAAGCACATTAGCACACATTATCTCTGCTATCCCTAATAATTATCTGTCCATCTAGGAAGATAAATATTGTTTTTACAGTGGAGGAAATTGATTCAACAAGGCTATGCTGTTTGCCTAAGGTCACATGGCTAATAAGTGGTCCAGCCAGCACAATAGCTCAATTATTAAAAATACCTAGTCTAAAGTTCCATATTTTTTTCTGCTGTAGAATCTATAGACTTTATTTCATCAAAATCAAACTTCTCAGCTCTTCTCCTTTACTAGCCCTTCTCCTGACTCCTCTGTCAATATCACATATTCCGTCTCCTTCTAGAGGCATTGACTTCAGCCAAGTTCATTCGTATCATGTTATCATTGATCAAGAGTTGGACTGTCTAGTCCAGCCCCCTCATTTTACAGGAAACTCCAGCCAAGAAAGGTTGGTGACTTGCTCAAGGTCACACAGATAAACATCAAAGACAATCTTTCTGCTGTACCATTTTGCCTCTGATATAATTCTTGCTCTGTACAGTATTCATTTCTGCCTCCTTGTCCTCTACTCTGCCAGTTCTTATATACTATTTATTCTCCTCCCTGAATCATCCTCTATTTTGTTTATCTGTGTGTGTGCAAGCAATTTTCTTAGTAAAGGATCATAAAGGTTAAAAAAAAGGATAATTAATATTGACTCTAGTGAATGAATGATAATTAGATCATTTAGTATAATATAAATTGACAGAGACAATTTAAAAACAATTGGGTGTCTGGTTTTCTCAGATTATGACCAGATTGATTCTAGTATGATTCCTGGGAATCGTTCCAAAGATCCTCAAATGAGTGAGAATCTGGTAAAGGTTATAGATTTAAAGGTCAAGTGTCTGGGAGCAGTGATACGCAAAGCATAATGTATTTTTACATCATGCACAAATTATAGACTATCAAATCCAAATGGAATAGAAAGTTACCTACTCCAAGCCTTCATTTTCCAGATGAGAAAATATATGTACATATGTACATGTGTGCGTATAGTACATCTTATTCCTGGATTCTGAATTTGTATATCTGGCTGC
The DNA here is from genome assembly GCF_016433145.1 of Gracilinanus agilis. Classification (NCBI taxonomy): domain Eukaryota; kingdom Metazoa; phylum Chordata; class Mammalia; order Didelphimorphia; family Didelphidae; genus Gracilinanus; species Gracilinanus agilis. The sequence goes on from NC_058132.1 coordinate 491,556,722, forward strand.
TAAAATCAAGATTCAAATAAGTTTTGCAGCTATTTAATGGACATGAGAATTTGAGTCCCCAGATGTGTACTTCCCAGCTGAGGTCTAACCAAATGACCCTTTGTCTTCCTTACAGAGAAAACACATGTGTTAAATAAGTTTTGTTCAGGCTTGTTTTATTGTGCTTTCTTTAAAAAGAAATACAAATAACAAGGTTATGTATTGATCAGTTGTTGAAAATGTTGTGACCAATATACTAACCCTATATTTCCTAGGAGCAATGTTTTAGTATTCACTACTCTAGTGTTTGCAGCTACTTAATAGAATATAACTACCATGAATGACTAAATGAAGACAATCAACTACACTTACCCTGTGTGAAGGACTGTGCTCTACAGAAACAGAGGTAAGCTATGAAATTAAACTCTTATCCTTCTCAAAGATTGAAGTAGTACAATGAGAAGGACTAAGCGCCATGTGTTGGGAGAGTAAATATATGTACTTGTGTTTATACCTTTTGAAGTAAACATTCCTTTGTAAAAACTAACCTGGCTCAGAGCAGCTAAATGGCTCGGTGGATAGAGCACCAAACCTGGAGTTGAGAGGGACTGGTTTCAAATGTGACATCAGACACTTCCTAGGTATGTGACCATGGGCAAGTTACCTCCAGTTGCCTAGCCCTCATCACTCTTCTGCCTTGGAATGGATTCTCAGTATCAATTCTAAGACAGAAGGTAAAGGTTTAAAAATGTAAAAGATTGGGGAATGAGCTAGGCAAAGTCACAGAGCTAGGAAGCAGTTCTGGAAACCATGGAACTGAGTTCATGAAGATGAACATCATAAAATAAACCTAGCTAAGCAGTTTATATTTTATCTGAGAAGTAATTTGAACCAATGGAAGGTTCTTGATCTGGGGAGTGCATGTATTGTTTGAGCCTAGCCCAGTGTGGCTTAGAAACTGGACCACCGGTACCTGCTGTTAAAGACCTTTCACTAAGGACCTAGGTTATATTTCGATTTGTTAGGTAATTATCATGCTTTGCTTAATAAATCAGTGGGCTCAGAAGATCAAACCTTTGTTTCCTTAGTCATTTCATCTTTTGCTTGTTACAAAGACATTCAAGACTTGGTTCTGAAGTATATATATATATATAT
>NC_058132.1:491560642-491612711 GCF_016433145.1 Gracilinanus agilis
TATATATATATATATATATATATATATATATATATATATATATACACACAGACTTAATTGTTGTACATATGTTACCTATATAACCTGTGTATGTATGTATGTATAATATATACATGACATATGTATTTATAATATAGAAAATATATTATCTATTATATAATAAATAATGTAATTTATACATAATGTATAATGTTATACATATATACAATTATACATTATACATATATAATTATATACAATAATTATACATATACACAACATATATATACACACACCTATATAGTATAAGAAAATTAATTAGTTAACTAGATTAATGTAGAACCTATTTTTAATTAATCTAATTAATTATATATACAGTAGCCAGGGAGAGTTGGGTCAAAGTTATCAAGAAGGCTTAGACATCTGTTCACGACATTTCAACATAGAGACCATAAATACACTACCACACCATTCTTGAGTCTTTTATAATGAGGTATGAACAACTTGTTCAAATGATACTACTCCCTCCTTGAGGGTGACTGAGTCATGGGTGAGTCTGTGTCTGAGCCACACCTTTAGCTTGCCCTTTATAAGGAAGAGCAGAAAAAAGGAGGTAGAGAAATAAAAATAGAAACCCAGAACTCCTTGGTTTCCCAGAGGGAAAACCTATCCATCTTCTGGGTCCCTTCAGGGAAGGGTGCCGAAAGGAGAGGAGGAAATCCAGGACCTCAGAAGTAGCTCCACCCATAAGCAATGGGGAAGCCAGTGATGCCCTGGGCCAGAAGTAACACCAATTCCATTCTGACCTAACAGGTTAGGGAATGACTAATTGCCAAGAATTTATAGATATACCAGATGATTCCTGCTTGTCTGTTTTCCTGGTCTCCTCATCCTCACCCTGGATGGGTCACAGACAATGATTAAACTATGTCTGCAGTTAAGGAGTCAAGGACAGATGGGTGTTTCTGAAACATGACTACTCCCACCCACAAGGTGTCATTTTGTTGATTGAGTTAGTATATTCATATATCACATATCTTAAAAGATCTCTTTTCTGAAATTCCTCAAATGGGAATGAAATTTATTTCTTATGTACTTCTACAATTCTGAAGTCTCAGGATTTTTATGGATCATGTTGACTGGGAAAAAACACAGAACTATTAAATAGTCAGAAAAAAACACTCTTTAATTAAGAAAAGGGGTTCAGTGCTAAATTTGGCTTCCACACAGAGCTGTGGGCCACACACTGACACAGAGGATTGAAATTCTGGTTGCTCTGGTCACTGACCCCTGGGAGAGCCAATGGTACTAGATTGACAACTCCAAGGAGCCATTAAAGTACAGAAGCTTAAATACCTTTCTAGGGGAATATTGGGGACTGAAGATGAGAGGGATAGTTGATTGACTTTACAATGGTGACAGAGGAAAATGAGGAGTCCTAGACAGGAATAGACAGCCCCTACTGAGGGGCTGATGCTTTACAATGAAGCAAAAGAGACAGATCCAGCCACAGACTGGGCTACTGTACGTGAAGGACTTTGGTCTCAGAGGAGAAACCATTGGGACAAAAGAGATACCCGGATTAGCTGTCCCCACTTAAACTACTTTAAGATCTATTGTTAGTCTGAGACTCTGAGGTTGGACTTTCCCCTGAAGGAGTAACTCTCTAGTGACAAGGCCAAACTTGGGGCTTTCACCTTCAAGCTAAGTAAATTGGGGTTCATTGAATCTTTCTAGGCTATAAGTTTGGGGGCTTCTAGATTCCATGTTGACAATCAAAAATGTCATTACTTTTAAGATACTAAAATATGATTTCTATTGACTGGTTTCTCTGAATAGAATCAGTTGGAAACCTTGCCTAACTATTATCCTAGCCATAAAAAATTCAGCCCCAGGACAAAAAGTGTTGTTTACCCTTTGCCTTCAAAACCCTATGTGCTTCAGTATTTGCCAGATTACTAAATGAAGTACTTGAGTAAATCTATAACTTTGTAGGATATCCTGAGAAGGCTCTCAACTTAGCAAAATACACATTCTGAGTAGATATTAAAAGTTCATAAGCATAATGAGGGAGATATTCTGTTGGGATAGATCTCTGATTTATCAGCTTTTAATCACATTCTTGATCAAACATATCCCAGTATATATTTATAGATCCTCTTTTGGTAGTGTAATATTGCTCTATTATTAAATATTCCTTTTCCTCTTATTTATTATTTGGGATACTCTTTAGGAAATAAGTAGTATGTTTATTAATATTTACACCATGTTCCACCCCTAAGGAAGTAAGAATATTTTAATATGTTCTTCGGTTGCTCTTTGAGAATCTCCGGAGAGGTAGGTGTGGTGTGAAATGGAATGCACAAGAAAAGCAGAAGAAGGAGGCATGTGATTGTGATGCAGACTATTTGGCAACAATGTGGTTGTCTCCTTCCTCTAACTTTGTAATTAGTATTTGAAATCTATGTGCAAGATTTCATAAATACAGCCCCTTTGCAAAGTCTGTTATAGCTGTATATAGGCTAACATGAGATTAGACTCTATTTCCACCAAAAACAGATTTAAAACAAAAACAAAAACATGAAGACTTAACAAGCTGTCTTTTAACATTTTTAAAAAATTTTATTCAAGCTGTCTTTTAAATGTAAAGGATTACAGGGAAGAAAATCTCAGTAATTTAGACTAGGAGCTTAAGTTATTATTGCTGCTGCATATATCCTATTATTTCTTAGATATTGTGTACTTTTGATCTAGTATTTTATGGCCAGTGCACGAGAGAGATAAATGGACACAGAGAGAAACAGAGAAACAGAGAAACTGGGGTAGAAAAGGAAGTGCCAGGTTGGGAAAGAATAAAATATTTATTAAGCACTTACTATGTGCAAACTAAGCCTGGAGATATGGTAATCTTCCTAATGCTCAGCCTATAGAGTTTTCCTAATGCTCTTTTGAATGCTTCCGAAATATAATTTTTCTAATGGAGATCTGATCATATGGAAGGTTTCAACTGCAAATTAAATGGAAAAGTCCCATGGTCCTTAGTTTGCATAGGCAAAGCTAAAGCAGATAGATAGTAATTCCTCATCTTGAAGGTCATTTCCACTGATAAAATCATATCGGTTTCTAATGGTGAACTATTTGACCTTTCTAAGGGCTCTGTGCCAGGATCCTTTATTTCTGGGTCTTCAGTTGCTGTGGTTGTAGCTCTTAAGGGATCAGTTGCCAGGATACCTCTCCACAGGAGTTTTTTCCCAGGATAATGGCTTTGAGCACTGGATTGGTAATAGTGCTATTCCCTGGGCTCTAAGCAAGTTTAGGATTCTGGGCTGTTTTCAGCAAGGCCTGAAGGGAGATGATCAAGGTGATAGTGGTAGTTTGATTTTCATGGCACCTGCTGCCTTCTATCTCCTTCAGGGTCTGCTGTTGCCTCAGCTAGGCTGGCTTGTCTGACCTGTTTATGGCAGTTGGTTGATAGCTGAGAGTGATGACTACTTCCCTCTTCTCAGGAGCCACTTTCCCAGGTGATGGATGCAAAGGCTGACCTGGAAGAAGGACCCAGTGGTCTGGAAAGCTGCTGCCACTCTCAAGACTTGTATGCCTCTCTGACTATTGGTGGTAGCTGGTTAGCAGTTGTTGCTGATGGTGATGAAAATGTTGTGCCCTCTCTCCACAATGATTTCACAAATTTCATAATTAGTCCTTTACTAAAGTCCAATCATAGTAGTACTAATCATATCAAAATACTAATTTTGTGGGGGACTTGAAGTGGACCCCCTGGGATTCGGGAAGGGTACCCTTTGCCAGAATGCAAGACTATAACTTAACTTAGAAATAAAAAGTGAAATTTAATTATTTGGAATTCATGTTGAATTTGGCTGGGAGGACAGCAGAGATAGAAAGCAGCCTCCATGAGGACATCAATTTTGGGATCTTTATACTCTATATAACAGGTGATGTGTGACTTCAGTGCAGTCTGCACTCAGCACAGGGGTGGGAGGTTAGTCATCTGACCAGGATCAGCCTGAAGACATAGGGGGTGACCCTCATAGTTTAGGGGGCAGGTATATGTCTTAGATACAACTGGATGGTATCAAAGCATAACCTGGAGGTATATCTCTGTGTCCATCTCAAAACTTAAAGGAGGATAATCCAAGGAGGATAATTCTCTCAAGGGTCTTTCTTACCATTAGCCTTCAAGTCCAGGTCAATCTTTTCTTTAGCCTTAACAAGACTGCAAGGAAGCAAAGGAATTTTCCTGCTTACAGTTTGGCCTGAAACACTTCTATAATCTGGGGGTGCAAGGTAAACCTAGGGTTCCACATCACTAATACTTTGCTCATGTCCAACCATATTAATACTTTAATCAAAAACTTTCATTGATTTTACATTGCCTGTTGTTATTTAGTCATGTCTCTTCCTGACCCCATTTTGGAGTTTTTTACAAATACTAAACTGGTTTGCCATTTCCTTCTCCAGATCATTTTACAGACGAAGAACCAAGGCAAACAGAATTAAGTGACTTACTCTTGGATGTCACGCTATGGATTTTTAAAACTATAATTCTATAGGTAATGAGGAAACATTGAAAGTTTTTGAGTAGAGGTATGACAGTCCTAGACTAGGGTTTTGCAAAATTTATTTGAAAGTAGTATGTATAATGGGTTGAAGAGATGAAAAACTCTAGGTAGGCAGACCACAAGTAAGTTGGTTACTCTGTGTAAAAAATAATGAACTCCCCCCAAAGGTGGGGGGTAGGAATGGTAAGCGGGCTTTAAGTGACATTACAAAGGAAGAATTGACAAGGTTTAGTTTGAATTGACTCACTGGATTTGGAGGCCAAGAATTGACTCATTAGATTTGGGGGCCAAGGGAAAGGAAAGAAATTAAAGATGACTGGGTTATTCAAAAGTCAATTAATTCCCATACTGGTAAACTATATTTAGAAAATAGGGGAAGAAGAAATTCTTCCAAACTCCTTTTATGACACAAATATGTTACTGATATCTAAAACAGAAAGAACCAAAACAGAGAAAACAAACAACAGACCAATCTTCCTAATGAATATTGATGTAAAAATTTTAAATAAAAAATTTTAATTTAAACAAGTTTTTTATATCACATATATAAATCATATATAAATAAATTTAAATTAAACAAACAAACAAATAAATAAAATACTAGTAAGGAGATTACAGTATTATTTCCCAAGAATCATAAGATTTATACCAGGAATGCAGGGGTGGTGTAATATTAAGAAAATTATCTTATCAATGATCAAATATAATCACATCAATAATAAAACCAACAGAAACCATATGATTATCTCAATAGATGCAGAAAAAGCCCTTGACAAAATACAATACCCATTCCTTATAAAAAACAGTAGATTGGAACTATGCGCAAAGGGTTTTTAAAGAATGCCTACCCTTTGACCCAGCCATACCACTTCTAGGTTTGTACCCCACAGAGATAATAAGGAAAAAAAACTTGTACAAAAATATTTATAACCCTGCTCTTAGTGGTAGAAAAAATTGGAAAATGAGAGGGTGTCCATCGATTGGGGAATGGCTGAACAAATTATGGTATCTGTTGGTGATGGAATACTTTTGGGCTAAAAGAAATAATAAACTGAAGGAATTCCATGTGAACTGCAATGACCTCCAGGAACTGATGCAAAGTAAAGTCAACAAAACCAGGAGAATAATAACAGAAATATTGTAATGATGATCAACTCTGAAGGACTAAATTATTATGAGCTAAACAAGGGGTAACTCCAAGGGATTCATGACTCAGTTGTTATTCATAGCCAAAGAAGGAGTTGCTGGAATCTGATTACAGATCAAAACATTCTATCCTTCACTTTACTTCCTTTATGGTTTTTTTTTTAATTGTATATGTGTTATGTATCTTCAGTCATGACATGGGGAATATGGAAATATGGTTGCATGAAAGTACTGGTATAACCTATATAAGATTATATACTGTCTTGGGAAGTAGGGGAGGAAGGGAGAGAGAGAATCTGAATTACAGAATGCCAAAAAATAATTGTCAAAAATAATTTCTACATGTAATTGAAAAAAATTGATTAAAAAAAACTACTAGGTTTTCAAGTTTAGATAACTTGAAGAAATAGGAAAGTCAGGAAGAAACCCAATTTGATGGAAGGATGAGTTTAGTTCTAGATATAAAGAGTATAGAATATCCAGTTGGAGTTAACTAGCTTACAGGTAGAAATATAAGGTAGTTAAGTGGTGCAGTGGCTAGAGCCCTGGTTTTGGAATCAGGAAGACTATTTTTCATGAGTTCAAATCTGGCCTCAGACACTTAATAGATATGTGAGCCTAGGAAAATCACTTAAGCCTGCTTGCCTTAGTTTCCTTATTTGTAAAATGAACTGGAGAACGAAATGGCAAACTACTCCAGAATATTTGCAAAGAAAACCCCAAATGGAGTTATGAAGAGTAGGACACAATTGAAATGACTGAAAAACTAGAAATATCTAAGGGGAAGAGGAGATATAATCAAAGGAGACAGAAGAGCAGAGAGACAAGGAAGAAAGAGACCCAGGAAATAGAACAGAATAGTAGTGTTGCAAGAAACTTTAGAGATCAAATGACTCAACATCAACTCAACAGGAAGCTGAAGCACAGAGAAAGACCATATCAGAGAGGAGAAAGTTCCTTGTATTTATTAAGCATATTTTTCTCTAGTCACCCAGACTCAGAACCACTGAGTCATCATTGACATTTCGCACTTCCACTTTCTTTACAACGTTTTACTCAGTTACCAAGTCTTTTCTTTTTTTTTCTTTTTCTTTTTTAAATTTTAATTTAATTTATTAATTTATAACATTTCTCCATGGTTATAGGATTCATGTTCTATCCCTCCCCTCCTCCCAACCCCTCCCATAGCCCATGCACAATTCCACTGGGTTTTACATGTATCATTGATCAAGGCCAATTTCCATATTATTGATATTTGCATTAGGGTGTTCATTTTGAGTCAATATCCCTAATTATATCCCCATCCACGCATGTGATCAGGTAGTTGTTTTTCTTCTGTGTTTCTACTCCCACAGTTCTTCCTCTTAATGTGATTAGTGTTCTTTCTCATAATTCCCTCAAGATTGTCCTGAGTTACCAAGTCTTTTCAAATCTGTCTCACACAGATTTCTTCTATTTGCTTTTTCCCCATTTGAACTCCAACCATCATCTTTGGGACAATTTTAGTAGTCCTTTAACTCTTCTGAGACTCTTATTTCTCTTCTTAATAAATAATTGTTGATTGACTGATTCATTCCATCTTTGTGTAATTGCTAAAGTAATCTTCCTAATTTCAGGTCTGATCATATTAGTATTTTTCTGGGGCTGATATTAGTACTTTGCTCTTGTACATTCATATTAGTACTTTATTTTATTATTATTTTTAAATTCTTACCTTCCATCTCAGAATCAATACTGTGTATTGGTTCTAAGGCCAGTGGTAAGAACTAGACAATGGGGATTAAATAACTTGCCCAGGGTCACACAGCTAGGAAGTGTCTGAGATCAAATTTGAACTCTTATGGGGAAAACCAGGGGAGTTAACTTAAATATTAAATGTGGGTTCAGAAGGGTGAGTGGGAGACAGGAATGGACAGTAGGTGAGACCAAACAAAATAGGGAAAAAAAAAAGACTGTTGACAGAAGTAGCAGTTAGGCCTAACTGTCACCTTGCTTCTCCTAGACAAGGGATAAACTCAGAGTATAAAAAATACACACTATGGAAACTTCAAGGTACAAAGAAAAACACACAGGGAAAACAATTTAATTGTTTTTTGAGAGGATAGGAGGGGGGTGAGGTGAAACTATATCTAACTGCCCAGGACTGGAGTCAAAAAGGGTAAGTTCCTTAGCCAACCTGGCTTCTGCCAGTTTTGACAGCTTGGCTAAGGACCTGAGGAAGAGGGCTTGGATTTGGGGTCTCACAACTGATCCAGAGATGTCTTCAGGATACCAGGAACCAATTCCTCCTCAGACGATGATCCAAAGTAACCAGGTAGGGAGAGATGTCTGCAGACTGTCCACCAGAACACAGGCCTCTCCACTACTCAGGGTTGACTTTCAAGATGATATCTTCAGCCTTTGCAACCTTCACTACTCTCCAAGATCCCAGGTCAAACTGGGACTGCTGATTGCTCTTCTGCTCCAAACCCCTCTCAAAACAGCAATGTCTGTTGCTCAGCTCTCTCCTCCCTACCCCCTGCATTCTATACAGAATGTCCATGTCTTCCAGCCAAGGCTTTCCCTAATGGATTTGCAAAAATCTGCCTTTATACCTTTAAAGCCTATACCTATTACAGAACTCAGGACCTCCCATCTCTGAGCTTGACTCTCAGATCACTGAGCCACCTAGCTGCCCCCATATTAATATTTTAATAAAAAAACTTTCATTGGCTTTCCATTGCCTGTTATTGTTGTTGTCATGTCTCTTCTTGACCCCATTTTGGGATATTCTTGGCAAAAAGACTGGAGTGGTTTGCTATCTCCTTCTCCAGCTCATTTAAAGATGAGGAACTGAGACAGAGTTAATTGACTTGCTTAGGGGCACACAGCTAGTGTCTGAGGGCTAGATTTAAACTCATCAACATGAATCTTCCTGATTCCAAACCCATTGCTCTATTCACTGTGCCATCAAGCTCCATTGCCTACCAAATAAAATAAAATTCGCTCAGAATTCAAGCCCTTCCATTATCTAGCTACACTCTACCTTTTTAGCCTTATCTCTCATTAATTCCTTTCATACACTGATTTATTCAAAATGAACTACTTGCTAATGTAACTGTACATGATTAGAGTGCCTCTAATGGCTTAGTGGAGATGTTAAGTGACCTTTTTGAGGGCAGAGATTGCCTTTTGTCTCTTTTAGTATTCCTACATAGCACTTGTGTCAATCTGTGTTAACATAACACATAATAGGCACTTCATAAATGTTAATAGATTGAATAATTCCAAGTGTGTTGTGATGAAATGGAAGTACCTAAGAGGGACTGTGGATCATGCATGGACATCCTGTACCTGGTTCAGGTCAGTTGACTATGTAGTGAAGAAGATGTTCTTTGATTGGCTTCAAAGGCATTCAAGAAGGCCTTGAACTATCTCTTGGGGGATCTGGATGACTCCTTCATTCACTTTATCTGACAAGAGACAATGAAAGCCTGGGAAACCTTTTCTCTCTGAGGCTACATGACCCTGTGAAAAGATCTTGGTTCTTGGCCTCAGCATCTATTCTTTCTGTCCTAAGTGAAGAGAGTAGAGCTTCCAATTTTGTGAGCTTTGGAAGGTCAGGATGACACCCTAACATCCCAGTATTTAAGAGTCTCTGTTTAAAGCCAGCATAGCATCTTTGCCCAAAGGAGTAAAGAATGACCTCCAGGAGTGGCTTTTAGGACTCTGGCCCTGTGGTAGCTGAGATAAGGTCTCATCTAGAAGTAACCTTACCTTTGGAGATGAACTCCCTGGGACCAATGTAATGTAGAAAATTGAGCAAAGGGTGAGCCTATTTCTTGGCCTCTTCATGACTCCATTAGGGATTTTCTTGGCAAAGACACTTTACATTGAGGAAATGATAAAAAATAGAACTAGAATGGGGGTAGTCAAAGATAAGCAGGTCTAAAATATGAAGATGGATAGTGGTAAGAGGATATTTTAAAATATTACTTTTGCAATTTTGTTTTCTGGTCTAGGCCTATGGTTTTATTATAGGCAATTGCTAAGTTGCCACATAAAGTCTGAAAAGTACTGGCCTAGGTAGAAGTATACTAATTGGTTGCAAGGGGATTTTTGATTGGATATAATATTTAAAGGTGTGGTCACCAAGGAACTGAATAAATACCAATTCCTAAGATGATTTTAGTAATTTATTTACAAAATATAGGAGAGAGTAGAAGGAGGGAGATGAAAAGAGGGTAGAGTCTGTACCCCAAAGAGATCATATGGAAAAAGACATGTTCAAAAATATTTATAGCTGCTCTCTTTGTGGTGGCAAAAAACTGGAAAACAAGGGTACACGCTTCAATTGGGGAATGGCTGAACAAATTGTGGTATATGCTGATGATGGAATACCATTGTGCTCAAAGGAATAATAAACTGGAGGAATTCCATGTGTACTGGAATGACTTCCAGGAATTGATGCAGAGTGAAAGGAGCAGAAGAACATTGTATACAGAGACTGATACTCTGTGGTAAAATCAAAAGTAATGGACTTCTGTACTAGCAGCAATGCTAGTACATGACCCAGGACAATTCTGAGGGACTTATGGAAAAGAATGTTTCCCACATTCAGAGGAAGAATTATAGGAGTGGAAACACAGAAGAAAAACAACTGCTTGAACACATGGGTTGATGCGGACATGATTAGGATGTAGACTGTTAATGACCACTCTAGAGCAATTATCAATAATATGGAAATAGGTCTTGATAGATGACACAGGAAGAAACCAGTGGAAATGTGTGGCAGCTACGGTAGGGAGAGAGAGAGCAAGAACATGAATCATGTAACCATGGAAAATTTTTTCTAAAAATAAAAATAAATAAAAATATAAAATAAAAAATAGAAGAGGGTAGAGTAAGAGATATAACTTAACAAACTAGATTTGTATTCAAGTCTGGGCTTTACTCCAGCAGGGCTCTAGAGGCCCAGCAGAGAGCCTAAAAGTCATCCAGATATTAAGCACCCTTACAGGATGAAAATGAACCACTGAGAATCTGGAAGAACACTTTTATATCTCCTGGTCACCTAAAAACATTAAAAGGGATAGCCAGGTAGTTGGCACAAAATGACACTCAGGCATTTTGATCCTTTTACCTGAATAGTCAGCCTTTTGTCCATTGCCATCCAACCAATTCATATACTGGTATCCCTTTTGCACCATGGCTTTCCCCCATCCTGGATTTGGGGTCAGCATAAAAAATTAAATGGGAATTTGGGAGAGTTTTACAGAAGCCTCAGATGACATGCAAAGGCTCACAAATGGCACAGAAAAAGTTTAGAAACTCAGACATGCAAAAAATATGTATAGTGTTGTAAGATATCAACATATTTTTATCTTTTAATATCATAAATGTACACAATTTTTATTTTTTAAAGTTAGAATAAGTAAAAAATTAGTTGACGAAAAGAACACAAAAGCCAGACGATGATGCACAAAGGTAGAAATGTTAACATTTATATATATAACAAATATATAGTTTATGACCAAATACTTAACCAATTTTTACAATAAGATATTGCAAACACCTCATAAAAGAAAAAAATTCAGATTTTTTCCCTGCTACAAATGGAGGAGCATGTTGAAAAAAATTTTACTCAGATTTTCCAGCTCATGGGGTTGCTGTGCCCCTAGATCAGTTGGATGTGGAAGGGTTACCTGTACTTTCTGTCATGATCACCCTGATGTAGGTATGTCTCCCTGTCTCCTCCTTCATTCAACTATCAGACTGATCTTTCTTAAGCACAGGGCTGACCATACCATCCCCCTCTTCAATAAACTCCAGTGGTTTCTTATTACCTCCAATTTTTTTTAATGTTATGTTTTTAGTATTGCTTCTAAGACAGAAGAGTGGTAAAGGAAAGGCAACTGGAGTTAAGTGACATGTTTGGTACCACACAGCTAGGAAGAGTCTGAGAGCAGATTTGTACCTAGGATCTCCCATCTGTAGGCATGGCTCTCTAACCAGTTAGCCACCTCGTTTCTCTCTAGGTCACCTTAATCTTAGTGGCTTCTCTCTAAGATGATATCCAGCTTATCCTCTATATATAACATCTCTTTTGTACATAATTATGTGCATGTTTTCTTCTCAATCAGACTATGAGCTCCTTTTGATTAGAGATGGTTTTTTGCCTTTCTTTCTATTTTCAGCACTTACCTCAGTGCCTGGCACATAGTAGGTACTTAATAAGTGTTTGTTGACTGACTGAAGCTACTGAAAATTTTGCTGCTTCACTAATGTATTATTCCCAACCCTGCTTTGTCAATCAGTGCTGGGGGAGGCATCATCCAGTCTGCATCTTTGTATTAATTGCTTATTTAACGTGGTAAAATTATCTGGGCAGAAGGGCTAAACCAGGTTGAGGGTAACTGACAGACTTCAAAGCCATCAGTGACTTAGGGGAATGTCCACACCAACTATGTGAAGACCACCCAATGGAATGAATGGATGAGAACACTTTTCCAATGATCATAAAGGTGGCTGAAGCAGTTTCTGAAAAGTGCTGAGATTATCCACTGCTTCCTGGGATGTCGCCAGTTGTCTCAACTTTTGTCTTGCCACTGGACTTTGATGACTGGAGGAGAGAGTGAGGCTGATGATGACTTTGCACAACTCTGCCTCTCTTAAGTCCAATTCACAAACAACTCAAGACATCACCCCATGATGCCATTGGTCCTCTTCAAAACAAAGGGTGAACAATTTATCACAAACCAAGTCACTACTTGTTTGTATCTATCACATAGTCCTCACATTCAGACATTGGGGAGGGAGGTGCTGAGATGCAATGGCCCATCCCCTTTTGTTGAGCTGGACTTATCAAATTATCTTTATGTCATTATGGATGCTGTTAATAAAACCTAGCACCATCTTGAATCCGTGGTTGATCTCCATTGTTCAAGTGTTCAACCCTTCAAAGCGTGGCTACTCTGATGTATTTTAATGAACTCCTTTTAATTCTCTTTGCCCTGAATTTGAGGACAAAAGCCAAACAAAGAATTTCTCTTTTAACAAAGCAACTTCTGTGTTGCTGTTCTTGACTCTGTGGATGTCCTTGGAGTTTCATGGCAAAGATACTGGAGTGGTTTGCCATTTCCTTTTCTAGAGTATCCTCATTTTACAGATGAAGAACTGAGGCAAATAAGAATTAAGTAAATTGACCAGAGTCACATAGCTAGTAAGTGTTGGAGGTTAGATTTGACCTTAAATCTTCCTGATTCCAGGCCAGGTGCTCTATCCACTGTACCATTTAGCTGAAGCAACTACTAACTGCTATAACTGACTCCCACTTTGGAACTTCTACAAAGAATAATCTCTCCCAAATTTATCCCTTTATTGCATTCAGGTTCACCATTATTTTACATATTGTCTTCCCAACCAGATTGTATACTCTTTCAGAAAGGATTTCTCTTCCTAACACATGCATAGAGCTAAAGTCAAGTAGGGCTGTGAGGAGGGAACAGAGAAAGAGTGAACTTTCTCCAGAAAATTTAGCATCTCCTTAAAGAGCCCAAATTATTGACCAAACAAGTGTCTTACAGTAGTTACCTTGGTCAATCAGGTGTTAATCTTGGCAAAGCAACCTTACCTAAGGTTAAGTAAGGTGATCACACCTTGCCTTGTACTTTGGATCTGTGGTGCAGAGAGGGGGCATAACAGATTTGCCTTGTTAAGGAGAGAAAAGAGATATCAGAGAGGGTTAATCAGGCTGCTCCAGGCATCTCCATGTATTATGAAAAGAAAAACCCTTAATTGACACAAACCTGAAAATGTTCTTCATCTGAGGTCTGTGAGTTTATTTAAAGTTTTCTTGGTAACATATTCAATAAATTTGATCTCCTTTAGTCCTATGTATTTTATTTTCTCCATTTCAAAACATGACTCTGAGAATGAGTCCATAGACTTCACCAGATTGCTAAAGGGGTCCACAACCCCAAGATGATTAAGAACTCCTGCACTAAAGGGGAAAAAAATCAGAGGCAGAGTTCATTTTGTCAGAAGAATGACAGTGCATCTCTCATCCACTCTCTAATCTGCTTGGGTCCTTCAGCTGAGGCAAACAAATATGAAAGAGTCATAGAAACTTGGTGTGTTTTTTATGAAATGACTCAGAGTGAAGAAAGCAGAGCCACAAAACAACATACGCAATGAGGATAGCAATGTCAGGGAAGACTACACTAGCCAAACTCAGATCAGAGAGAACTGGTAATACTGGTTCTAAGTTATTAATGTCAAAACAAATATCCTTCCTTTCTGTTAGGTCTTTTTGTTTAACTGTTTTGGGGTGTGTACTTTGCAGGTGAATTGAGGGGGATTGGAAAAAGATTCTGCTCTGTCAAAATAAAAAAGAATCAATAATAAAATGTAAAGATATTTTTCTATATCTATATCCTTGTATACACACACATATAAACTCAGTAAAAAATCCTTGTTATATTGTACCTAAGCAACGGTCTTGCCTGGTAGGAGCAAGTTTAGAGAAGCAAATTTCTAAGAAAAAACAAACCTTATTAAAATTTTCCAAACTATTTCTCATATGGCTAACAGACATCTTCCTGATAAATACTAAGGGACTCAGTAGATTGAGAGCTGACCCAGAGACTGGAGGTCCTGGGTTCAAATGTGACCTCAGACAATTCCTAGCTATGTGACCCTGGACAAGTCACTTAAACCCCATTGCCTAGCCCTTACTGCTCTTCTACTTTGGAATTGGTATTTAGTATCAATAAAATCAATACAAAATAAAAAATCTAAAACAAAAGGTATAGGTTAAAAAAATAGTGCATCTGGGTCATGGACCCCTTTGGCAGTCTGGTGAAGTGTATGAACTCCTCAAAATCATGTTTTTAAATGGAAAAAATAAAACACATAGAATTACAAAGGAAATTAAATATAGTGATATGCAGCTATTGATACAAATAGAAGTGTCAAATGCAGCTATCATTCCTCTGCTCAAAATCTTTCAGTGGCTCCCTAGAATTATTGAGTTCTTTATCCAGCATTTAAGACTTCACAGTTGCATGCTTCCCAGCTTTTCCAGTCTTATCTTTTGTTTTCTCAGTTTTCAGGTCTAGAAAATGGGGACAAATAATTACACCCATATTATAGGGATGTAAAAATCCAGTAAGATAACATATCTTGGCTGCCATTATTTATTGTTACCATTACCCACCTTTGGTATATCATCCCTAAGCATATCTTACTTCAACAACATTCAATCTCTCTTGACCAATTGCCTGCCAACAGTATGGCTACTTTCTTCCTCCCAGTGTTGTTGTCTGATGCTAATCAGAGTTGAACCAGGGAAGGTGGGCACAAGAGTTCATGTCTTGAAACCCCAGCTGTCCATGAAAGCTCCTGGGGCTGACTATTCTCCAGCCCCTTCGCCTTTCTTTTTCATAACAACTTTCTCTCCAAGGCTAATCTCTAGATGTGATTGTAAGCAGGCCAGCACATCATGTCCTTGGGCATCTCCTGTTACAGAAGCTTCAGCTGGAGCCTTTGTGGAGAGGGGAAATGCCCACCCAGGGCACTTGCAAGTCAGGAAACCAAGTCCTCCTCAAGCTAGCCTGCCGCTTCCTTCCTCTGGGCAGGGATAGAAAAGTTAGGGGGCTCCTATTTGTTTTGGAAGTAAGCTTGGCAGAGAAAGCATTCCCCAAGGTTTAACCCCTTGCTTGGCCCTCCATTCCTCCCCAGTGTTTTGGAGTTTTCCAAAGAGTCCTCCAAAGAGTTTTGGTGGAGAAATTTCCTTCTTAAGTTAGGTTTCCTCTGGCTAAAAAAAAACCAGTAACATTTCTAGCTAGTTAAATAGAATGATGAAGATAGTGAAGGCAAAAGCATGTGCCTATTCCTGGCAACCTGTTGCTAGTAAAATCAGTGGTTCAGGGCTTTCCAAAAGCTCTAACTTCACAGGGATCTGGATTGATCCTGAGGGCCTCACTCCAAGAGGCTGAGTTTCTCTTCTTGGCTCACTGCTCCTACCCTAGAGTTTCACTCTGGGGATTATCTCCAAAAAAGCTTGAGGTATGATTCATGTTTATGTTTCCCTCAAAGCTTGCAGCAGGCACTCAGAGTACAACATGGGTACTGGGCAATGAACATCAAGGTGATGCAGAGGATGGGGCACTGGATCACAAGTTAGGAAGACAGGAATTCGAAAGTGATCACAAACAATAACTGTATGATGCTGGACAGATCATTTAACTGCTATTTTCCTTAGTTTTCTCTACTGTATAATGGGAATAATTATAGTACTACTTCCCAGGGTTGCTGTGAGGATCAAATGAGATATTCATATTGTTCTCTAACCCTTAAAGCACTCTATAAATCCTAGTTATTATTATTAGTGTCATCATCACCATTATTGCTATTATTTCAACTCTATAGAAAAAAATATGGAGAGGATCTCCAGGTTCTCTGAACAGATATAGAAACATGAAGCATGCAGATAGCCCATTTTACTAATTAAGCTCTCTTCCATCTCCTCTACTTACCTCTAACAGGATAAACACATTTTGTTTGGGCTGCTGAATAAGGAAATTCTTCATGTTGGACTGATACTTTCCAAGAAACTCATGGGACTTAAATATGGAAAATTAACAGGATCTAGATTTTTTAGTTCTTTAAGATGAATCTAGTCCTTCAGTAGTAGAGAACAACAGTCAGTCCTCTTACTTCTCTAAGGGACACATTGTTGGGGAATCTGTTCCTTCTAGAACAGAGACTCTAAACCCATTTTTTTTTAAGTTAAAAAACCTTAAAACCAAAAACAACCCATGCTCTAGAAGATCCAGTGCCTGAATGTTCAAATTCGGACATTCTCAACCTTGGGATTACCCACAATGCTGGGAAAGTCTACTCTTAGGGTTTTTCCTCTGAGGGTCACATGCAAGGTCTTATTTACCTCTGTGCTTCTGTAAAGATTGTTATCAATGCCTAGACTGCTGCCCTGTTTTGGGTATCTCAGGAAATCTTGTTTCCAACCTAGGCCCAGAAAAGGAAATTAAAAGGCAGAAGAAGTTAGCTAAGACTAAGGAACTCTTGTTCTCCAGCTTTCCATGATTTTTAACCTGCAAAATGCTGTTACTATTTTGGTGCAAAGGGAATACTTTCTACATTCTCCTCTGACAATCCAAAGAAGAGAATGTTCAGGAAAAAGGGGTGGGCTGTTATAGCTTGACTCTATATACCACTGGGGAAAAAGGAGATTTCTTCTGACCAGAGCAGGAGTTGGCAACCTTTTTGGCCGTGAGAGCCATAAACGCCACATTTTTAAAAATGTAATTTCGTGAGAGTTGTACAGTGCTCACGGTGTGCTCCTGTAAGAGTGCCTGAAAAAAATTGACTTTATGGCTCCTGCAGAAAGAGCCATATCTGGCCCTCAAAATGGCCAGATATGGCTCGAGAGCCATACATTGCCAATCCCTGGACCAGAGTCTGGCCCCCAGAACCAAAGCACCCAAACATCAAGAGACCACCACAGGCTCCAGAATCCGATCAATTAGGAGGTACTCATGAGCATAACTAGTCAGATCTCCTTCACAAGAAAAGGCTCATAGCCTTATCCTGCCGAAGAGGGGCAACAACCATTAAAGTAGTTTCAAGAGTAATTTGAAACACACACACACACACACACACATACACATTTTTTTTTTTTGAATTAACAAGTCTCATTTTCTCTCCTCTCACCTTCTCCCTTCCTCACTGGAAAAAAAAAAGAGAAGGGGGCAGCTGGATGACTCAGTGGATTGAGAGCCAGGCCTAGAGACAGGAGATCCTGGGTTCAAATCTGGCTTCAGACACTTCCTAGCTGTGTGACCCTGGGCAAGTCACTTAACCCCCATTGCCTAGCCCTGTAACAAATAAAAAAATTAATATAGAAGGATATATATAAAAGATATTTGGGTTAAAAAAAGAGAAAAAGAAAACCCTTGAAACGAATATGCATAGTCAAAAAAAGAAATTTCCATATTTGCCATTAAGGGTCATTCTGATATATGAGGGTTTTGCCTTATTTAATGACTCAATGACTTTACCATCTAACTTAACACACCTCTAAAATGTGACTCTACTGTTCTCCCTGGTCCAACCAAGATGGATTATTTTCTGTCCCTCCCAAACATGCCTCATCTCCTATCCAGTTAGACAGTCCCTCCTTACTCTCTCCTCTCCCTTTACTGAATTCATATTTGTTCTTTACAGTTCAACACCCCTGATCACTAAAAGACCTTTCCTCCTTCCAGTCTTTTCCAGTGATATACTACTAGGTAGTTCCTGTGCGATTTTGATCAAATATCTAGATCTCAGTTTCCTTCTTTATAACATGAGAAAGTTGGACTAAATGACTTTCTGACTTCTTGTGGCTCTAAGTCAATGGACCTATTTTTTTAACCTATAATTATCTGTGTATGTGTCGCATATCCCTAACAAAATAGAAATATAGTGAGAATGTAGACTATGTCCAATCCCATCCAGTGCTTAGTACTGTGCTCTGCACTTGGCAAGTTTTTAAAGAGTTTTTTTCTTGCTTAATTGAATTGCCCTGAATTCTCAAATGCCCATAGTAGAGTATCCTCAGGATATCTTCAGCAGTTTCTTTTTTAGTGTAAATAGTTCCTTTTTTATTGGTAAAGTTGTATGTATGCTTGTTCCTAACCCAAGTCTTGAAACACCTACTGCCTGTTGGACATTTAGAACTGGGTGTCCTGAGGACACTTGCTCAAAGTATTTGAACAAAAAATATGTTCAAAACCGAACTCATCCAAGTCCTCCCTTTCCCTAATTTTCCTGTTATTGTAAAGGGCACTGTCATTCTCCTAGTCACCAAGGCTGGAAACCTAAGAGTAATCCTCAGTTCTTCTCTTTCACACTTTCTCACCCCTTCTACCGTATTTGATTTGCTGCTAAACCCTATAGCATTTTTTTTTTAAATTTTTAAACCCTTAATTTCTGTGTATTGACTTATAGGTGGAAGATTGGTAAGGGTAGGCAATGGGGATCAAGTGACTTGCCCAGGGTCACACAGCTGGGAAGTGTCTGAGGCCGGATTTGAACCTAGGACCCCCTGTCTCTAGGCCTGGCTCTCAATCCACTGAGCTACCCAGCTGCCCCCCCCATAGCATTTTTCTCCATATTTCAGCTCCTCTCTTCTGCCACTGCCATTTTCCAAGTTCAGACCCTTATTACCTCATTGCAATAGTTGCAATCCAGTGATGCTAACCTCTTTGTTTTTTGAATTTGGAAATTTTTATTTAATTAATTAATTTAGAATATTTTCCCATGGTTACAAGATTCATGTTATTTCCTTCTCCTCCCCTACCTTCTCCCATAGCCTATGTACAATTCCACTGGGTATCATTGATCAAGACCCATTTCCAAATTATTGATATTTGCACTAGGGTGATCATTTAAAGTCTACATCCCCAATCATATCCCCATCGATCCATGTGATCAAGCAGTTGTTTTTTTTTCTGCGTTTCTATTCCCACAGTTCTTCCTCTGGATGTGGACAGTGTTCTTTCTTATAAGTCCCTCAGAATTGTCCTGGATCATTGCATTGCTGCTAGTAGAGAAGTCCATTACATTCAATTGTACCACAGTGTATCAGTCTCTGTGTATAAGGTTCTCCTGGTTCTGCTCCTTTCACTCTACATCAATTTCTGGAGGTCGTTCCAGTTCACATGGAATTCCTCCAGTTTATTATTCCTTTGAGCACAATAGTATTCCATTAACAGGATATACCACAATTTGTTTAGCCATTCCCCAATCGAAGGGCATCCCCTCATTTTCCAATTTTTTGCCACCACAAAGAGTGCAGCTATGAATATTTTTGTACAAGTCTTTTTCCGTATGATCTCTTTGGGGTATAAACCCAGCAGTGTGGTATGACTGGATCAAAGGGCAGACAGTCTTTTATCACCCTTTGGGCATAGTTCCAAATTGCCATCCAGATTGGTTGGATCAATTCACAACTTCACAAGCAATGCATTAATGTTCCAATTTTGCCTTTGTTATGACCATTAGAGGTCAAGATCTTATTCAAGGTAATTCAAATGAAACTTGGTTTATAGCTAGGTATGGGAGAAGAGATTTGCTTCTCACACCAGCTTGGCAAAGCTTCCTTGAAGGGTTAAAATTCTCTAGCTTAACCACAAAGCTCTAGAGACAGCTCCTGGTTGTCAGTTGGCTTAGAAGTAACTAGGAATAGTGTTGACTTCCTGAAACCTTAGAGATGACTAATAGTTAGGCACCAGCCTGATCTAGATGTGATCAGCTAAGCTGTTACCACAATCTGACTATGTATATGAAAGATGTTGATTTCAAAAGTAAGTTGCTGAACTCTTAAATGACTACTAAAGGCTTGTAGAATAACTGGGTTTATTGGGTAAATTGATGGGAAGGTAAACTGGGAGTAGATGAGAGGGAAGTAGGTAACCCTGATTAATCTTGCCTAAAGTATAAAGTTTAAACAATATTTAAAATATAAAGATGCCCTAGGAGCAGAGTTCAAAGGGACCTTGAAGGTCTCCCTTTGACTCTGAGACTTAATATAGATTCTGTTAGATACTGGACCCAGGGACTAAAGTCTCCTGGGTCAGAGGCTGTTATAAATCTTGTTGATTTGATAAATGACCTTGAGACAGAATATGAGCTCAATAGCTTTGCTAATGCAAAGGTAATTGATATGGCTAGCAACATACGTTAACCCTGCCTGCTTGCCTGTACCAAACTCCCACCTTCCAAGGCCCAGACAGCAGACACCTCCCTGCTTCCCAACCCAAGGGAAAGTAGTAGACCTGAGAGGTCTGTGCACTTTAATTTATAACCCTGTCCCAACTGTCAGATTGGCACATGCCCAGGGCTGCTTTGTCAGGTTCTGAGTTCTAAAGTGGCAAACTGCTTTTTTGTACTTATAGAAAATGGCTGACTATTTCTATATATCACACCACATCCCCTCCAACATTTATTACTTTCCTTTGGCTAGCCTCCTTGTTAATTCTTGAACAAGACATTCCAACTCCACAATTTGGGCATTTTCATTGCACCCATGCCTAGAATTCCCTTTCTTCTCATTTCTACCTTCTGGTCTCCTTGGTTTCCTTTAGATTTTAGATAAAATCCACCTTCTACAATAAACCTTTCCTAATATCCTTAATTCTAGTGCTTTTGCTCAGTTGGTTATCTCTCATTTATCTTACATACATAATTGTGTGCTAGTTGTCTCCAACATTAGATTATGATCTCCTGGAAAGCAGGAACTGACTTTTTTTTGTTGTTGTTCATTCATTTTGGTTGTTGTTTTTGCTTCTCTTGGTATCCCCAGCACTTTGTACAAGAGCTAACACATAGTAAGTACTTAATAAATGTGTGTTTGACTGACTGTAATGATTTAAGAATAAAATAACACATTCAAAATTCTATATATTATTTATAATTGTTTGCTACTATCTTTACATACTAGGTGGGAAGGAAGGGGCTTAATGCTAGAATTAATTAACAAACATATTAATGAATAATTATTAATAAATTATTAAAATTGCTAATGAATACCATTAATTAGTTAATTATCATACATCACATACTGGAAGGAAATTGTATTTGTAGTCCTGTTGCTTCTCTACTTTTGACTTGGGGAGAGGTCATGAAATCATTTTACTGAATTTAACAAGATTTTTTTAGGCACTTACTATGTGCTAGATCCTATGGTTACAAATGGGGGGGGAACCCAAATCCTGACATATCATATATTCTCAGAGAGCTTACTACCTAAGAGAGGGATAGTCTGTCAACTTCTTACAGTGATGTGGGAGAGATCATTTTCAGGTGAAGGGTAATCAGAGAGAGTTCATGAAGGAAATCATCCCTGAAGGAAAAGGAAGACTTTGGGTATGAGGGAAATTGCCCCCATTGTGGGGATATGAATTGCAAGAAGGTAAGCAGTAAGAAAAGGGCAGGACAAAATAGGGAACAGTCCAGTTTGACTAGAGAGTAAAATATGTGAAGGGAGAATAATGTAAAAGAAGAATGGAAAGGAAGTTTGCAGAAATTGTGGATATTTTGATGCCAAGTCAAGTTTAAACATTTTTATTCTACAGATAATGGAGAATTGCTGAAGGTTTTGAGTAAAAGGTTGATGTGAGCAAATCTATGTGTTACAAATATTGTTTTGGCAGCTATGTGAAGAACAAGCTGGAGAGGTGAACTGCAAAACAATTCGAAATTTTGGGGAAAAGATCACTAAAATATTCATATCCTTTAATCCAGCAAACCCACCATTGGGTATGTACTCCAAGGAAGTCCAATATAGAAAGAACGGCCTCATATATACCAAAATATATATTGTTGTTGAGTTGTTTCAATCTTGTATGATTCTCTGTTACTTCATTTGGGGTTTTCTTGGCAAAGATAATAGAGTCACCATTTCCTTTTCTGTGGGAAGCCAATAAGAGAATAGATAAAAATCTGAGACTCCTCTTTTGTCCCTTTTTGTGATTCTTGTGATTTCTTCTTGAAAAGTATTATGGCCTTACTGAAAAGCTTTAAGTTCCTATCAAACCTGAATTTAAAGGGTTAATACTGTTAACACAGCAAGGAATGCTGCTGCCTGTTATAGCTAAGGCCAAGATACTCCCCAACTTGGCTTTTTGATAAGAACCTAGTCAAAATTCAGCCTTGGCCTTTGTCTATTCTGAAGCCAATATTTTGTGTTTTGATGTGACATAATTTGTAACTTCTGCACATCTGCAAAGTTTCCGGGTGGGGGGGGAGTTCTTTTGTATGAAATGAGTCTTGAAATATATATAATAAACTCCATGCTCCTGGAGCCAGAGCTGGAAGCATGAAGTAAAAGACATTTCCTTTGTCCTGTCCTTATTTCCTTATCAACTAAACTGTCATCAGATTATCAGAGATGATAAAGAGATCTCCACACTTTTCCAGCTCATTTTACAAGTGAAAAAACCGAGGCAAAGTAGATTAAGTGACTTGCCCAGGGTCATGCAGCTAGTCAGAGTCTGAGGCCAGATTTGAGCACACTGTATTGATTCTAAGAAAGAAAGTAAGTGTTAAAAATAAAGTTAATCGCTGTATCCTAGTTTAAGATCATAATAGTCTAGGCAAAAAGTGAAGTACCAAGATGGTCAAATCTGAGAAATATTTTTAAAGTAGAATTAAAGGTCTTGGGGGTTCAGTGGATTGAGAAATAGACCTAGGGACAGGAAATTCTGGATTCAAATTTGACTTCAAACAGTTCCTAGCTGTGTGACCCTGGGCAAGTCACTCAGTCCCCACTGCTTAGCCCTTATTGCCCTTCAATATACAATATTGATTCTAAGAAGAAGGTAAGGTTTTTTTTTTTAAAGTAAAGAATTGACAGGTCTTGGCAACCTATTGAGAATGAGAGGCAATTGGAGAGGGGAGACAAACATAGCCCAGAAGTTTTCTAACCTCTGTGACCTGGAACATTTGGCCCCATCAATAGAAGTCGGATTTTACAGGCTCGCAGATCTAAGAAATAATTTATGTCAGCTTCTTTATTCAAAGAATGAAGAAATGGGCTCTGAATTTCTTCATAGAATCTTTATCAAATAATTTCGAATGAGAGAGAAATCAGTTTGCTTAAGGTCACGTGATATGTTATTGATTTAGCCAGGACTATAAATTTGGTCTCCTGAATTCCAGATCAGATTTCTCCCAAACCCACTCAGATTCTGGAAGAAATAAAGTTTTGAGATAAAACCACAAGGTGGCACAGTGATTCTGTGCTGAAGTCATTCCTAGAGTTTGTTGGTTTGGCATGGCATTTCCATTGGGGTTTGTTAAGGAACTCAAGTGTTAGCAAGTCTAAATGGAAAAAAATCATAGAAGAGACCAAGCAGGAAGATGTCACTGAATTAGTGATGAGCAGAAGAAGAGAAAGAAAGATAAAGAAAGGGGCAGCTGCAGTCACTATGTGACTCTGGAAAATTATAGTCATTCTTTTGGAAATTTTTACAAAGTGTCTTGGGGTACAAGTGAGCATTTTGTTTCAAAGCAGATTAAAATCTTATATGATAGGATAAGCTATTTGGAATATACTGATCTAATCCTGTATCCTTGGGTTATAACAACTTCTTGACAAAGATGGCAAATAAACCCTGTATTAGATACAGGGCTTAAGACTCATCATACGACATTAGCCAGTGATAACCTTGAAAAACTCAATTGGGGGAGAGGTTCCAAGATGGCAGCTTAATAGCAGCAAAAACTGAAACTGCTCTAACAATTGTTCCAAACTAATTTTTAAAAAGCACTACAAAACAGCAAGAGTGAAAAACCAACAGCAAGATGAAGTGAGGGAGCTCTCCCACTGAACACAACTTGAAAGGTAGGCAGAGTTGATTTTCATGGGATAAGGGGAAACTGGAAGCAAAACTACACACAGAGGAGTGCTGGCCAAGCACCCTTCCTCCCCACCCCTGCATTGTGCCACGTTCCAAGCCTGGCCATAGGCCAACCTCAGGATCTCAGGACCCTGCCTACATGACAGAGTACTCCAGACTCCAGACCCACCCCTTGAAGGATACCAGGCCCTGGCACCAGCCCACAGTGAGGCTCAGAAGTCTGTAGCACTTGACCCTTTCAAGCCTGTGCTGTGGTGAAGCCCTTAGCCCTACGGCAAAATAGCTCTGAGTGCTGAGACCTGAAAGTCATCAGCAGAGGAGACAAAATCAGTAGCTTTCAAAATTCCCAGTCCACAGGCAAAAAAAGTCTGAGAAAATGAGCAAACAGCAAAAAAAAAAAAAAAAAAAAAAAAACACCTAACCCTAGAAAATTTCTATGGAGACAAAGAGCAAACCACAGAATCAATAGGGGATGGTGAGATCCAAGCAACCACATGCAAAATTTCAAAAAAAAAATGAGAATTTGTCTGAGGCTCTGGAAGAACTCAAAAAGGAATTAAAAAATCAAATAAGATAGGTTGAAGAAAAATGGGGAAAAGAAATAAAAGTAATGCAAAAAGAAAATAATAGTTTGAATAACTCAATTTCCCAATCTATTTTGTTATCAAGTAGGTATATCATAGCAGCACAAGCATCAACAAGTTGATGAGTGATATGGCCTGTCCCTATTACTCTTAAAAAAAACAACAACATAGAATCATAGGATTTGGAACCAGAAGTCACTTTATAGATCATTTAACTTATCTTTTAATTTATGAGAGAAAACTGGGGTCCATGGAGGTTAAATGTCTTGTGCAAGGACATTTCTTTTTTTTTTTTTAATGGAAAATATTTATTTAATTAACTATTTTAGGATATTTTTCAATTCTTACATGATCCATGTTCTTTCCCTGCCCTCCAATTCTGCCCCCCCCAGTAGCCAACATGCAATTCTATTGGGTTTTACATGTATCATTGGTCTAGACCTATTTCCATATTATTGATAATTGCACTAGGATGATCATCTACATCCCCAAACATATCCCCATTGAACCATGTGTTCAAGCAGTTGTTTTCCTTATGTATTTGTACTCTCACAGTTCTTCCTAAGAATGTGGATAGCGTTCTTTCTCATAAGTCCCTCAGAATAGTCCTGGATCATTGCATTGCTGCTAGTAGAGAAGAAGGACATTTCTTTTAATAGTGAAATATTGCTACATAATCATAGAATAATAATTAATAGATAGAAGGGATCTTAGAGGTTTTGTAGGCCTATTCATTATTCTCAAAATAAGGAAATAGGTTCAGAGAGGTCAAGGGTTGTTGTGAAACTCAAATAAGATAATAATTGTAAAGCACATAGTAAGCACTTTATAAATTTTAATTATCATCAAAATCACCATCTTCATTATCATGATTATTAGTATTGTTGGTCACTTTTTTTTAACCTTTACCTTCTATCTTAGAATCAATACTATGTATTAGTTCTAAAGCAGAAAAGCAGTAAGAGTGAGGCAATGGGGGTTAAGTGATTTGTCCAGGGACACTCTAGGAAGATTTGAACCCAGGATCTCCCATTTCTAGACCTCTCTCTCAATCCATTGAGCCACCCAGCTACCCCCATGTTGGTCACTTCCAATAGACTACCCCTTACACAAAGAAAACCAATTAAACAAAACAACTAATAGAGGGTTGAGTCTGACAGTGTATATGATGTTCTATACCCATAATCTCTCACCTCTACTGAAAATATTTTATCCTCTTTCCTCTGGTTAATTGTTGCATTTAATTTTTAGTCAGGATGTCTTTTAGTATTGTTTTCATTTACATTATTTTAGTTGTTTTGTATGTAAGAGTAGCAATGGAATTAAATGCAGAGCATCCCTGCTTGCTTCTGGACAGTTTTGAGGATGATCAAGCAATCTTCTTATTGTTTGCTGAGTAGAAGGAGTTGATGACTTAAAGAATCTTTAAAAGGGAGTGACTCAGTGTCTTTCTGGCTTTGGATTGTATCAAGATTATTTGGGCTTTTCCCATGTAGGAGGTTGGAGAAAGAACTGCCCTTCTCCTCATTCATGTTGCACATAATGAGTGCTCCCATGTGTTAGTAGAGCAGGTGCTTGGCTAGGAGAATTGAGCCTGGATCTTGGGATCCCTGGCTATCTTTTGTACTTTGTGTATTCTTTTTTCTTGAGTATAGGTGATTGAAAAGCAATCCTGAGAGGGATGCATTTAGTTCTGGAGGCAACGCTAGGTTTGAGAAGTTGTAGATCCTGAGTTCCTTAGTCAGAAATGATGGGCAGTAGGGTTAGTTGTTGCATTGGAAAGGATACTATTCAGTGTAGAAGGAGCTTGACCCTTTGTCCTAGTTTACCAGAAGACACATTCTTGGAGACTATTATTCGAACAATTCAGAGTTGAGGAATAACATAAAATGCCTACTTAGCAGTCCACCAAACTGCTTCACGTTCTGATGTTTAAGTCTCAACCTCTTAGGGGAGTATAATAATAATTACAAGTTAATGCAGTAGTTCCCAAACTTTTTTGGCCTACTGCCCCCTTTCCAGAAAAAATATTACTTAGCGCCCCCTGCCACATACTATCACGGCCCCCTTACAGTTATTCACTGCCCCCAAATGCACCTGTGGCCATCACCACTTCCCTGATCGCTGCAGCACCTACCAGGGGGCGGTGGTGCCCACTTTGGGAATCACTGAGTTAATGAATCCTGTTTTAAGTCTTCTTGTCAATGTAAACTTGTGGGTCTTATATATGTTATGTAGAAGAAACAAAAAATTGTTCCATATTTGGTTCATATTTTACATTGACTCTCTTGCCTTCGGAGAAAGCCTAGACATCAGCCCAAACCTAAACTTTAAGTAATTTTCCCACATGGGTTCTGGAATGGGAATGTAATGAGCCAAAGGGTGCCAAAAAGGATTCTGATCCTTTTTTTAAGAGGTCAGGCTCCCCTAGGACTGAATTGAGTCTCAATCACATGCATAAGCCCAGAGCTTATGAATCCCTTAATGTAGAGGGATGGGGTATAGAGTCCTAACTCCAAGAGTTTTGCAGCAGTTCTAATTATTTTTATATATTTATTTTTTATTTGTATGTATATGTACAAATACATATATATGAAGTCAATAGTATTTATTATTAATAAATTATTGT
This sequence comes from Gracilinanus agilis, assembly GCF_016433145.1. Classification (NCBI taxonomy): domain Eukaryota; kingdom Metazoa; phylum Chordata; class Mammalia; order Didelphimorphia; family Didelphidae; genus Gracilinanus; species Gracilinanus agilis. The sequence goes on from NC_058132.1 coordinate 491,587,962, forward strand.
GTGAAGGGAATCCCCTGGGGTCTTACCTGTGTCCCCAGACGGCTAGCTTCTCGTCACATGAGTGTACGTTATGTGAGTGCGCTCCAACATGGGTCACAGGAGAAGTGACCTAGGCACAATGACCTGGAAAGGATTAGGTTAGGATCTGGGGGTAAAGGAGAAGAAATAAAAGAGGGGGTTCCAGGAAGTGGTGTCTCTCTATTCCCTTGGACACGGTGGCTGAGATAGATAGCCATGTGAAGAAATGCCCTGTGGTGAGATTAGAATAGGCTTAAATCTCCCTCTATCACTATGCTCTCTATTTCAAGTAAATATTAACAAACTCTATGAAAATTAAGGACCAGTGTTTAAGCTTTAACATATGTTAATTTAAATATAATGGTTAAATATACATACATGGGTATGTATACAGTATCGGTATATACAGTATATATACACAAATGTGCGTATAAACATATACACGTGTGTAGGTATATTTAAATTTTCTGAGTTCTCTTCTTTGATAGAAATATTTAGAAACACTTGTACATAGTCCCAAATCTTAAGATCAGAAATAACACACATTAATACAATTTTTAGTTGTGAAGATTAGAGTTTTAAATTCAACTGAAAGATTATGTGATCACAAAGTGAAAAACTCTCAGGAAATAAAGTAGAGCAGATGGTATTTCAAACTTCTAGTGACAACTGGGGAAGCTCGGGTGAAAACATCAGGTAATAAGCAATGGAGGACAAAGTGGATGACAAAACTAGTATGACATTCAGAGACCTATGCTATCACTCTCTTATAATCTATGAGCTTTATGACAATGATGAGCTTGGGAGAACTTTGTTAAGAGAGGCAACATGGGTCTCTAGACCGAGGAGTAAATAAATTGCAGGACAATAATCTGGTTCCTTAGACACCAATACAGATTGGCCATGTACTTAACCTCCCTAATTGCTATTTACTTATTCTACAAAGGATAGTGATAGACAATTCAATTTTGTTTTATAATTATACTTGGAAGTGGGAAGGGTCATAGAAAACAAGAACACTGGTTCCTGCATTTCTAAAGACTACTAAATGCTGTTTACTCATACTATTTTTTTTTTTTTTTTGAGAAAAAAATCCCATGGAAACTAAGCCTTTCACAAGTGGACCTTTCTTATTGCATTTTTTTTTTCTTTTCTGGAATTTAATTGTTGGTTCCTTTTGTTATGATTAAAAATGATAAAGACTGAGATAATAAGAGAAATTAGTAGTTTAATTAAAGCCATGGCCATGTTGGTAAAATATATATGACCATGCCTGCCTAGCTTTTAGATTTACCGCCAGAGCCCATCCTCTCCGCGTGTCAGTCAGCTCCTCAGGAAGATCAAGAGGCATTCTTTTGGCCCTCCTCTGAATTTAAACTGCCCCCTGCATGGGGACCTTTGACAACCCCATGCCCTAAGACCCATTGGAATCATGGGTAATGTAGTCTCAAAGTCTCCCACATGTCCATAGAGAGTCTGCTAGACACTTCCCCGAATTTAAAACAAACACTTTTAAGATAGCATTCCTTTACTTTCAAAATCAAATAGCTTTTTGTTTTGCAACACACATTAGGTGAATATAATACATGTACTATAACTTCACCTACTGGGATAATGAAATCTATATTTGGAATAAAACATTCTGTGGTGTGTAATTAGACTTATATCTGAATGCAGTTTTGGGGTCTATTAGCCTTTATGTTGCACAGCTTCATTACAACTCAAACATGATAATTTGCTATTTCAGCAGTCATATCAAATGGAGTGTTGAAAGAGAATTTCTCTCTCCTGTTATGATTAAAAATGATGAGGGCCGAGATCAAAAGGAAGAATAGTATTTTAATAAAAGCCATGCTGATAGAGATAAACTGACCACGTGCCTGTAAGAAACCTATTCCAACCTCACCTCAGCCATTTACCTTCCTCTCTCCTCGAGCTCAGGTAACTAAAAGAGGAAGTTCCAAGTCACTACCCCCTACTTAAAATAGTTCCTCACCTTTAATACGTCATCCAAAACAGGAAACCCATGAAACCCATTGGACCATGGGAAATGTAGTTTTAAGGACCCCCACAGGTCCACAGAAGTTTGTCAAACACTATATTGAGGTTCAATCCTTCCAAATAGAACCCCAGGTGATTTTAACTAACACACTCCATTATGTCGCTTTGTTTAACATCATCTCTCAGTGCCCAGGAGGTCAAAGATCAGGTATAGACAAGCCCTCAGAGAAAGGAAATTAAAGGACCAAGGAACCAATGAGACAGGAAATTGATTCCACTGCTACTGCTCCCCTGGGCACAGACGAATTAAGAAACTATGGTTGGTTTCTGAGATATGACGTGTGAGAGCAAGTGGATGGAGAAAAGAGTTTTCAATTGGAGCCTAGGTGGTTTTTGGGGTCTTCTGACTGGATTGTGGAGAGCAGGAGGAACCATTGTCAGCTTTAGCCATAAGCCCATTATGGCAGCCAATAGATTAGAAAGCTAAGTGTCTCTCTACCTCTTTCTTACCTTTCCTTCTCATTACTACTATTACTGTGATTTAATAAAGTTATTAAGCTACTATCAGCTTCATAATTTTAATTATTATAGGATGAAATAGATTATTTTTAGAATTTCTTTGAGAATCAAGGTTGTGTGAAGTATAAGGATGATATTAGAAAATAAGTATTGTTATATTAGTTTAGAGATAAGAAGTGAAGAAGCTGGCTTGAGAAAGAATTAGAGTTTCAAACAGAGCTAAGACAGAGTGTCAGTTTCAAGTCTAACACTTTTTGTCTCTGACAGTTGGTCTCTGGCAGTTGGCAGAATCACACAGAGGGACTTTTTCTCTCTCAGGGCTAGAGAAGGTAACATCTTTGCCTCTCTTTCACTGACTGAGGGAAAGACCTGAAGGACCTTAGTGTTTTCTTTTCCAACTTGGGAAACACTATTGACTATCTATTGCTGTTTTATAAATTGATTTAACTCTGAGAAGACCAAAGAAAATTCTGGTCTTTGGTTTGGGCTCAGAGTCCTAACTTGATTCTTGTTGAGACTCAACCAGCTAGTCTTTGTTATTTTTATAACTTAGAGGCGAAGTTAACAATTATAAGGATAATAGTGGTAGTTTTTATTTAGAATAGTAAAAATGTGGGTTAGTCAAATCAGGAAGGATTAGTGTAGCTTGTGAAACACAAGAGAAGTGATTCCTTGTGGAACCAGGGAGTTTTATTTGGGTGGAGTTAGAATCATTTAGAATTAGAAATCCTTTTTAGCCTTATATATTTCAATAAATATTTTATTTTTTAAAACAAGAGTCTTTTTAGCATTCTTGCTCCTGGCCCTGAAGGGAAGTTCATCTATGAGCTTCACTTTATTTTATCACTGAAGATACTTTTGATTACATCTATCAAAAGTATACAAACAATTTGAAGCTTTATTGGCATAGTTTTCGCCCATTTATTTTTATAGCTTGCTTTTTATTTTTATAGAAGATGAGATTAACTCTCCCCTGCCCACTTTTAGATTTAATCACCAGAAGCATATACACCCAACTTTATGCTTGAGTTGAGGGAGGTCTATAACACATGTGTGCTAAAAGTGGGTGACAAATCAGAAATGACTGACTGCCCCCTGGGCAGTCCTAAGAAAATTCTAAGACTTTGATTGGTCCATGTAAAGTGGAGGAAGGCACGGGGAGTGACACAAAAAAAGTGTCTGTAAACTATAGCCTTAGGGCCAAATACTGACCATCAACTGTTTCTGTATGCCCACAAAGCAAAGAATGGTTGTTGCATTTAAAAATTAAACACAAAAAGAGGCCAAATATGATCAAGAGTATAATTTTTTCCCCTTGAACAATACATATTGAAATAGCTCACACATCAGCATCATAAATATGTAGAAGTTCAGGGATATTCATCATCATTATAAATAGAAACAGAGGAGATTAGGCTTTGTTTGCTGTGATAATGAAATTAAATCTGCCCTGCCCATCCTTAATCTAATCACCAAAGAACATCCCCACTTAATTCACAAGTTGGAAGGTCTGTGACACGTGTGTGCTAGAGTGAGTGATAATCAAAATTTACTGACTGCCTCCTGGGCAGTCCTAGGAAAAGTGTTTGTTGTGATTGGACATGTAAGAGGAAGGCACAGAAAGTGACGCAAAAGAAGCCCCTTTAAAAGAGAGTGACAACTTCCAGTTAGTTCAGTGACTTCAGCTCTCTTTGGCCTGGAACTGGACCTGAACAAGCTCTGGCTAGGACTTGGTGAGGCTGTTCTTAAATCTTTCCCTTAGAACTACACATGGTGAGTGAAGAAGGCTGACTACCTTAGCCTCCCTGGAGGTACCAGCCTCTCGGAGGCTCCCTTGATTGGGAGGAGCCCTTGTGGCTAAATCCCTTGTTAACTGACTTTTAGGCTCTCCAGCTGGGATCTCTGGAGCCCTGCTGTAGTAAAGCTAGGGATTTAGTACATAGTCTTGTCCTTTAACATAGATCTCTTACGCTACCCTCTTCTCATCTCTCTACTTCCATTTTTTCTCTTATATTTTGTAAATAAATGACCAAAATCATTTTAGAATTGAGATTATTTCAATTCTTGGTGACCACACCTTTAAATATTAATATATCCAACCAAAACCCCCCTTTTCCCCTTTTACATTGCCTAATCAAGTGTTCTGAAAACTTGAAGAAATTTCTGGGGACTTTCAGAGAAAGATGAACATGGCAAGTTATTACTTACCACTCTAATAAAAGCTTAAGCATATCTCTTTGTCAAAAGAAACATTCCTATTTTCATGTAGTATCCTGACACTGAGAAATGCATGATAGATTTATGGATTATTTTATAAGATTCTGAATATTGTCTCTAAGGCCCCTTCTAGGTTGAAATTTATGAACCTACAATCTTATTCTTTGATTGAACATGATCATAAAATAAAAAATAACTATAATTTAGGTAGAAAAATAGGAAAAAGCACCTCATCATTTTTCCATAGTAAGCATTTTAGTGGTGAAAAAGAAACTCTGATTGAATTTGCTTTCTGCTCCTGCTATGACTGAAGCACTTGCTATTACTGTCTCTAGTGAACATAAAAGGGCAAAATAGATCTTGCTTAATTTAAGGCAAGGTCTCTCTATAATTTACATTTCTCTATGAACTAAAGGGGTCAGTAGAATAGACAGTTCTGTTATAATGGGGCAGGTACATTCCTAAAAATCACTATGCAAAATTATACCATGAAAATCACAGGATTTAAGGGGGAAATGGGATCAGAATAGCTCAAAAACTTTGTCAGTGGGGGCAGCCGAGTATCACAGTGGATTGAGAGCCAAGCCTAGAGACAGGAGGTCCTGAGTTCAATTCTGACCTCAGATATTTCCTAGCAGTGTGACCCTGGGCAAGTCATTTAACCCCCATTGCCTAGCCCTTTGATTCCATTCCAATCAAATGATTCCAAGGCAGAAGGTAAGGGTTTAAAAAAAAAAAAAAAACATTGTCAGTGACATATATAAAAAAAAATAGGAACCGGGGGCAGCTGGGTATTTCAGTGGATTGAGAGCTAGACCTAGTGACAGGAGGTCCTAGGTTCAAATCTAGCCTCAGACCCTTCTCAGCTGTGTGACCCTGGGCAAGTCACTTAACCTCCATCGCCTACCTCTTATCACTCTTCTGGAGCCAATACATTGTACTGATTCCAAGATGGAAGGTATGGGTTTAAAAAAAAATAGAAACCTAATAAAAACAGTAGCACAATTTTTTACATTTTAAGTGATTAAGACTTAGATAAGTGCCATAATAAGTAGTGGCCACCTCCATGGTCTAAGGCTCTTTTTAGGTCTGTGCCATGATTCCCAGAAGGTAGGCTTACAGCCTAGGCCAATTGACCACAACTGGGGAGTGGTGTGAGGTAGGACACATGAGTTTGGACTATCCTTCCTCTGCTCACAAATAAATATTTTACTTGACCTTGAAAAAGACCTGAAGTTTGCTTGTGGAAGTGAGTCATGGTATAGTTGATATTTATGAGATATTGCAAAGGAGTAGAAGGAGAGTTCTCTGAAATTAGATGGAAAGTTGTAATGGAAGACATGGATGCATATGGCTCATTGTTTTCTTGTTGTCTCTCAAGAACTTATTCTTTAATATATCAACTATGTTGGAAAAACGTGAATTAAAAAATTAATAACTAAACTTTACTTTTAAAACACATCAAAAAGACACAAAATATACAAAATATTTCAAAAATGTGAATTTTCAAAATAAGTGTTATAGAAGAACTGACTGTATCCAGATCCACAGCCTGACCTTAAATCCTAAACTACAGCTTTGGGATATGGTCAGAACATTCCAGGTCATCAAGCATGGCAGATGGTCATTTGTATTTCCTACATCCTTCTGTAATTATTTGACCTGTTTGGATTTGGTTTCATATAGATTTGATAGGCAACCTTATTAATCAGTAATCAAAACCTTCACCCATACTGGAAAACAGTTTAAAGTTAATTTGTAGAGGTTGATTAACAAGGGGAAAGACTAGTGAAGTTCTCTCCTCCCCACCCTGCAGTCAGACTTTTCAAAACAAATAAAAAAAAAAAAAAAGATACCAGACGGAATCCTGATAGAAAAGTGCAAGGTAAAAAAACCATAGTGAGTAATTTTTCAGGACCAGGGTGGCATCAGGAGATGGAGAGAGAGAATGAGGTCAGCAAACACTAAGGATGGCATTTGCCTGGAACATAGCCATCCAGAGTGCTTCAGTACAGGCAGAGGTAGAACTCATATGGGGCACTTCCACCTCATGAAGTTGCCAGTTGGTAACATTGTCACTCACTACCCAATTCTAGGTCATAAATCCAAGGGAGTTCTGAGGAAAGGACCCGGACCCAGGTCAAGTGTTCCAGGGCAAGCGTTCAGGGAAAGAAAATAGAGAAATTCAGAAACAAGCAGCAGAGATATGGCTAGGACTCCAGGAAGAATGGGGTCTCAGTTCCAATCTCTAGCTTAGTCTGAAGCCTGCAGAGGAGCGATGAGGGCAGGAATCATAGACCCAGAGGGAACCTCAAGTTCTGTCACTGAACCAACAGAGTATCACAGTTGGCTACTAGAGGCTGAGTCCAGATACTGTTGCTCAGATCTAAGCTTAGGACCTTGCAGAGCTCAGACTATGGGGCTGCAATTAGATTTAGCCCTGGATTAGACCACTTTGGGAGCACTGATAGCTTTCAAGTTCCCAGACTGAGCTATTCTTGGGCTCCTGAAAATAACATAACACTTAATACTGCAAGAAAGGGACAACAGTTCTAGCCTATGCCTTCCCTCCCTACTCAGAGAGTAGGCAAGAAGAATGAGAAAAGAATTGCATCATAAAAAGCTATTAAAATCATATAAACTCAGAAGAAAATTATTCCAAAACATCTATAAGCAAAGCTTTAAAGAAAAATGCAGTTTGCACACAAACTCAGCTAGAATTCCTAGAAGAAATAAAGTAAAAGTTAAAAAAAATAGTCAAAATGTTTTTTTTAATGAAAATTAAATGAGTGTGCTAGAATTAAAAATGGAAAAGAAATGAGTTATAAAAGAAAAAATTGGAAAGGGAAGTAACAGCTTGGCACAAGAGGTACAAAACCTTGCCCAAGTAATAAGATTCCTGAAAATTAGAATTGAACAGAGAAACCAATGATTCCAGGCAGTTAGTTGGCTCAATGGATTGAAAGCCAAGCCTAGAGACAGGAGGTCCTCCTTTCAAATGTGGTCTCTCAGATACTTCCTAGCTATGTGACACTGGGCAAGTCATTTAATCCCCATTGTCTAGCCCTTACTGTGTTTCTGCCTTGGAATCAGAGAATAGTATTGATTTTTCTTCCTTTTTTTTAATGAATTAATTAATTTATTGATATAATTTGTCCACAAATCACAGTATTGATTCTGAGAGAGAAGGTAAGAGTTTAAAAAAAAAAACACAACAAAAAACAAATTCAGGAGCAGCTAGGTGACTCAGTGGATTGAGAACCAGGCCTGGAAATGAAAAGTCCTGGGTTCAAATGTGGCCTCACATGTTTCCTACCTGCATGACTCTGGGCTAGCAGCCTAGCACTCACCACTTTTCTGTCTTGGAACTGATAGTTAGTATTGATTCTTAGATAGAAAGTAAAGTTTGTTTGTTTTTTTTTTTTTAATCAGAAGAAAATGTAAAATGTCTTTGAGAAAAAAAAAGGACCTGGAAAATAGATGAAGGAGAAAAAAATGTGAAAATCCCTGGAATGTCTAAATGCCATGACTAAAAAAGGCCCTAAACTTCATATTTCAAGAAATCACAAAAGAAAACTACCCAGATCTCTTAGAGCCAGAGGGCAAAGTAGAAATAGAAAGGATCTCATTGGTCATTTCCTGAAAGAATCTCTCAAGCAAAAACTTTCAGAAATATTATGGCAAAAATCCAGAGCTTCCAGGTTGAAAAAAAAAATACTGCACCAGAAAGGAAGAATTCAAAGTACTCAGGATCCATAGTCAGAATCATAAATGACTTAGCAGCTATCACTATAAATGAGAGGATTGCTTGGAATATAATATTCCAGAAGGCAAAGTATTTAGACTTATAGTCAAAAAGAACTTATCCAGAAAAAATAAAAGAAGAAATGAATTTTTAAGAAGACTTTCAAGCATTCCTGATAAGACCAGAGCTACAGGGAAACTCTGAAGCTTAAAGATGAATTAAGGGAGACATAAAGAGATAGACTTGTTTAGTCATAAGGGACTAAACAAGAATAAAATGCTTATATTTAAAATATGGGAAAATGATACATGTGTCCCTTCTGAACCCTATTATCATCATAGGCCATACTGTCAAATTGGATAAAAGACTTGGGTGCGGTTCTGTTATATATCTTTTTTTTTTTTTAAACACTTAACTTCTGCGTATTGGCTCCTTGGTGGAAGAGTGGTAAGGGCGTCAAGTGACTTGCCCAGTCTGTTATATGTCTTGATGGACTTAAGAAGAATGGAAAGGGAGGGGAAAAGAAACACCCCAGGGTTAAGGGAAAGGAAGGTTGGGGAAAGTTATCTCACATAACTGGTGAATTCCAATAGATATATACACAAACAAGGAGAAACAGTGGGGAATAGCTTATACTTGAATTCTCATCTGAACTAATGAAAGAACACACACCACCACAGAGTTGGGTACAGAAATACATTTCACTCAAGAGGGAAATGAAAAGAAAAAAGGAATATGAGAGAAAGATTATTTCTGAGGAGTGGTTAAGTCCTAAGCAAGACAAACTCTAACTGGAGAGATACAAAGATGCTTCATAGCCCTTTTTGACATGGCCAAGAATGAGAATCTGAGGAAGTGCTCATCAGTTGGGGGATAAGTTATGGTACATGGCTATGCTGGGATACTGTTGTGCTATAAATCATGAAGGGAATGGATTCAGACAAACCTGGGAAGGCTTGAGGGAACGAAAGTGCGGGGAAGCAAACAGAACCAAGAAAACAAAACAATGACAGCAATAACTTGGAAAGACCTAGGAACTCTGATCAACATAATGATCAGCCATGATTCCAAAGGACTAATGATGAAACATGATGGAGAGGTGAATAATTGAAAGGAGTCAAAGTACAGAATAAAACACATAGAGTATGTTTATTATATATACATATGGGTCAATTAAGTGGTGTAGAGACTAGAGCACTGGGCCTGGAGTTAGGAAAATCTGGGTTCAAATCTGGCCTCAGACACTTGCTAGCTTTTTGACTCTAAGCAAGTCTCTTAACCCCTATTTGCCTCAGTTCTTCATCTGTAAGATGGGGACACCCTGAAGAAGGAAATGGAAAACCACTCCAGCATCTTTTCTAAGAAAACCCCATGATTTCATTTAGAGTTGTACACAACTGAACAACAACTGAACAACAACAATAATATATACATACACAACATAACAGCATATAGTTTTTAAAAATTTCCAATCTACAAATATATATACACATACATATATGCATACTAAGTCTCATTCTATACTGAGTCTTTCTAGCCTATAAATATATGTATACATACCCATGTGTATAATATACAAATACATATATATTAATTTATTCTTTTCAAACATGGCCAATGCAGAAATTTGTTCTTTGACTATCTATGTTTGTAATAGGAATTTACTTTTATTCTCCTTGGGGGGGGGGTAATGGGAGGGAGAGAAATGGAATTTTGCTGATTGAAAAAAAATCTAATTTAAAAAAATAGCTAGCTAGTGATTTTTAAAGCAAAATGTGATAATTTCATTATAAAAAGGATCATGCCACAGGTATCCAGGGGGCTGTTTGAATATTGTTGTAATTGTAGTTTTTGGACTTAAAAGTCTATGTCAGGAGGAATTACAGTTCATGGAATTAATTACTGGATTAGTTTTTGGGATATGTTGCTATTTCCATTTTTGAAATCAACTCCATCTTCCTTATTTGTAAAATGGGAGCAGAACCACCAATCTACTTCATGTGTTGGTTTGTTGTGAGAGAAAAATGAATGAAATTAATAATAGAAGACCAAAAAGATGAAAGCTATAGTAAAGTATTTTGATGACATTCCTCTTAATTATTAGGAATTGTCATTGCTATACTCCCTTTGGTGAGCTTCTGTTCTTTTCTCTCTCACTGGGGATGATCCGATAGTCAGGTAGGAAATATTCTAGCTACCTCCCTTCCACTCCTGTTACTGTCCAGTCACACTGAACTACTTCTGGTTTTAGCTGGAGAATGGTAGAGCCTGTAATCAGGATTGAGTATTCTTTATCCAACCTGTCTATTATAACAAGCCATCTTGTTTATTGTACTATCATAATCTCCTTAGTCAGACTAAGGCTAAGTAGAAAACTATAAGTTCTCACACTGTTCGTCATGTGATGGAGTGGGGGGAAAAGTTAAGTAGTTGGTCCGTAAATCATAACCAGGTGTTTGATGACATGCTTGTAATCCAGAAGCATAATTTACAATTAATGGCTAAATGTTCCATCATCCTGCAGAGGTTCTTCTCTAGACTATTAGAAAACACATACAACTATATGACATTAATTTAAACCCTTTATAGTTGCATCAAGCTTGGAACACTTGGATGATGCTTTTGACAAAGCAAGAAAAAAAGTATTTTTACAATATAAAGCAGTCACATTGTTCTTACATGAGTAAATGGTTTTCCTACAGAGTGGAAACCAACTGTTTCCATACATATGATAACTGTCATCGTTGATGCACACCAAGGAGTTCCAAATGAATGGACCCTTTACCTAAAGTGATTTAAACAAGAGTCATAGATTTGACATCAGTGTGAATCCACAATTGGGGAATGGCCATCTTCATCTCTCTTTTAACCCAATGGTTCACAGTCATAGTCTGTTAGGAACCTTTCCAGAAAGAGAGCCTTTAGCCTGCCCAACCACTGTGCAGGCTGGCATTGTTTTAAACAACTATTTTTTGAAAAGTAAAGATGGGAGCCATGGAGAACCATCTCAAGGCTTCCTCAAGCTTTACTTGGAACAGCTTTGAAATATTCTTCTGTTTCAATGTTGGAGACTCCTCCATGCCAGTTCTGGAGCCACACGTTTTCAACATTCATTTTCATGAAAAACCATTCGTAATGACGTGGCCATTTTCTCATCACTGGATGCCTATAAGAATGGAAGAAGATACCAAAGTACATTTATTTCTCCTTAAATATATGCTGTTTCTTTTGATAGAATATAAGCACTTGAAGGTCAGGGCAGTTTTCGACATTGTATTCCCAGTGCCTAATGCAATGCCTGACATATCAGTGCTTAGCTAAATAAATGTTTACTGATTGAGTATAAGTTCTTTTCCTTTCCCCCCCCCCCCTTTTTTTCTTCAGTTAACAAGCAGTGAGTGTGTCTAAGGTCAGATTTGAACACATGAAGATGAGTCTTCCTGATTCTAAGCCCAGTGTTCTATCTATAGCCCCACCTAACTGGCTCATGTTTGGCAGGGATGAATGCTTTCCCACTGTTCCTAGATCAGAGGTTTAATTAATAAGGCTCAAAATTCATTTGTCCTAGGTAATAGGGACATGACCTTCTCCATATAATTCTTTAAGCTTAGTACTATAGGGGCTGCTCATTCAGACCAATAGTGCTAGCCAGGTAACTGAACATGAAGTCCTAGGAGATCATCTGGAAGACAAATAATTTTTTAAAAAAGGAGAATATTGATAGTCTTTATAAAACCATTTTTTAATAAAATGGCATTTTTTTATAAAACCATTTATAGAATGGTTTAAAAAAATTATGAGCCTGGGAAATATGAGACCTGTCCAGAATTAGGTTTATTTGCATTCAGTTAGATGGCTTTTGAAAACTAACATGTTTTGACAAGAATGAGAAGACTTATTTTCATTTCAAAATATGGTTTGTTTCTTTGACAGAGAGCTCACATTTTCATGATACTCTTGCTTTACAACTTACAAAACACTTTCCTCCTCTGTGGGGGAACATAGTGCAAGCATTTATATCCCCAGTTTATAGATGGAGATATAGAAAAATGTATCCATATATATGTATATGTATGTGTATGTGTAGATAGATAGATGGATAGATAGATGGATGGATGGATGGATAGATAGATAGATAGATAGATAGATAGATAGATAGATAGATAGATGATAGATAGATAGATAGATAGATAGATAGATAACCACCCCATTTTATAGATTGCTTAGGGAAATTAAGTGACTAGCCCATAGTCAAGACAATAAGCAGCTTGGTTAGGAAGTAAACCAAGGTCTTTTGGTCTCTTTGGTAGGCTTTACAATGCTTCACTCAGTCTCTCAAGCATGTGGCAACAGGCAGCCCAGGGCTTCTTTGAAGTTTAAGAATCATTGGCACAAGGGATCACAGGACCCAGGATTTAAAACTAGAAGAGACTTTAGAGGCCATCATGTCTAACTTCATTTTATAGATGAGTTAAAAGACTTGGCAAGTGGATAGAAAGCCAGGCCTGGAATCAGGAGGACTAGGATTCAAATCTGGCCTCAGATATTTCCTAGCTGTGTGACTCTGAAGTCACTAAACTTCGATTGCCTATATCGGTGGTTCCCAAACTTTTTTAGCCTACCGCCCCCTTTCCAGAAAAAAATATTACTCAGCCCCCTGAAAATTAGGTTTTTAAAAATTTTAATAGCAATTAATAGGAAAAATAAATGCACCTGTGGCCATCACCGCTCCCCTGGATCACTGCAGCACCCACCGGGTGACCTTGCTACTCTTCTAGCTTAAAATTAATACTAAGACAATAGGTAAGGGTTAAAAAAAAAAAGACTTGTTCAGGGTCACAAAGTGAGTAAGTATCTGAGGCAGGATTCAAATACAAGTCTTTCTGATTCCAGTGTCAACTCTCTATCCACTATCTCTTTGACCAAGTTTTCCTCAGGTTAGAGATTAATTTTAGAAATTTTAGAAAATTTAAGAGATTTGGCCAGGGTCACAAAGAGGCAGAATCTTTACCCACTGTCTTCCTATATATTATACAAACAGTGGATATAAAAAAAAGTAGTACCAGTCCATTATTTTCTAGGCCTCCCATGCCATTCATTCCTTGAAACAGTTGGGCCCAGTCTATGGCTGGCAATGAATATCAACAGAGGAAAGGTACAAGACTAATCCTTGTTGAATGAGGCAGTGTTAGTCAAAGTGTCCTTAGCCCCTTTTCCTTCTGTCATCCTTACCCCTCTGATAGAAGCAGACTTTCTTGCTTCATCAACAGGAGAAAATAAATTATTATTACATATTTCAGCTCAAATCTACAACAGAATCTTTACGAACCTTGAAAACACAGCTTGCTTGGCAAATTCCACTTCTTCTGGAGACACAGAAACCATCTGGCCTGTAAGAGTTAATCTAGCACATCGAAGATCTTCCAAGTCAATGATATTTTTTCTGTACGGAAAGAACATTTCACACATATTATAGCAGCTGTGCAAATCAGCATAGCTCTACAATCAGCCTCAAGCTACAGTTGCATTTTATTATCATAGAAAATAGAGCCCATATCCACTAGTTACTCATTCTTACTTTTCTCTGTGAAAGGGAAACCCCAGATGGATCAAGCTCCTGGCCACAAGCACCTGCAAAATCTTTACTTGAACAACCTGAACCAGATTAAAATGTATTGAGGGTGCAACTAGAGAATCAGGCCTAGAGAAGAAAGGCCCTGAGTTCAGACCTGGGAAAGTCACTTAACCCCCATTGCCTAGTCCTTACTACTCTTCTGCCTTAGGACCAATACTTAATATTGATTCTAAGAGAGATGATAAGGTTTTAAAAAATGTAATTGGGAAATGTTTAGAAAAATAAATAAAAATACAGTACAACGTAGAATATGTTAATTTATAGTTCTCTAAATCAAAATGTGCAAAGATCCATTTCTTTTCGACACTGAATTTCTACCTCATTGGTCATAGAGGGTTCACTTAAACTCCTAAATGACTCAAGCCATAAAACCTTGTCTGAGAAATAAGTCTAAGGAAGGAAAAAAGAAGGACCAGATCATCTAACTCATGTTGGCTAGTGGCATAAGATGACTTATTTTTAGTTATTTACTCTTAAATTTATTTATAGTTATATAGTTATTTACTTTTAAATTAACAATGTCTTACTTAATCACAGCAATATCTCCACAGAAATAGGAACTACATCTGTGGTTTTTTTGGGGGAGATGGATATAGGAAACTCCTGGTTAAGGAAACTCCCTTTACCACATATGAACGCATATTTATAGAGTTGCTTAAACCACTGACAAGTAACTTGGCCAAGGTTACACATATAGTGTTTATCAGAGGCACAACTTGTACCTGGGTCTTTGAATCTTTGAGATCGACTCTCTAGCCCAGTGATTCCCAAAGTGGGTACCACCGCCCCCTGGTGGGTGCTGCAGCGATCCTGGGAAGCAGTGATGGCCACAGGAGCATTTATCTTTCCTATTAATTGCTATTAAAATTTAAAAAAAAGTAATTTACAGGGGCACTAAGTAATATTTTTTCTGGAAAGGAGGCGGTAGGCCAAAAAAATTTGGGAACCACTGCTCTAGCCACTATAGAATGCTACTTTTCCATTCATTTGAAAAAAAAACAACAACTAGTCATACATGGAGGTGTGAGATATTATTAAATAAGTCTGTGAGATGTACTTGTTTGTTTAGTACTACTGACTTGTTGAACAAGATGGTTCAATGAATTTAGGGCCCCAGAAGTTGGCAACTTTTATCTGATATCATACCAGAAAGATCTTTTTTGATATGAACTCCTTCAAACTTTTCCAAGTTTGCAAGATTGTAATAGTTCAACTTCTTCATTACTCTTCTATCTGTTATGATGATCTGTGACCAGAGATCTTTGATGTTACTATGGTAATGCTAACTTTAAGTGGCATTAGGACTTTTGGAACATCTTGCATATATGTTCAGACATATCTTGTTTTATTGTGCTTCACTTTATTGTATTTTTCAGATATTATGTTTTTTACGAATTGAAGATTTGTAATGACCCTGTGTCAAGTAGATCTCTTGGCGCCATTTTTCTAATAGCATCCCACTCATGACTCTGTGTTATGTAGGTTTGTAAATTGGCCTTATTCCAATATTGTTGTGTTTCAGGGAATAGGTAGGCTCCAAGAAAGGGAGAGACAGGAATAATCATTTGGAGAGTCAGAACACATATGATATCTGTTGATTAAGTTCTCTGTCTTATATGGGCATGGTTTATGGAAATGGCAAACCACTACAGTGTCTTTACAAAGGAAATCCCCCAAAAGGGGTCACAAAGAGTCTGACAGAACTGAAAACGACTGACCAGCAACAACGTGTATGTATGCATATACACACACATATCTAGGATACACATATCCTATATTCAAGTATGTGTGTGTAGGAGACTGGAGCTCCTTATCTCACCCAGGCTAGAATTACACGGACTCAATCCCACTCCTGATTCCTGATTGGGACAGCAGCTTTGATCCGTTCCATTGCTGACCAGGGATAATTCTCCTTCCTTTGGCAGCCTGGTCACTCATTGGATTGGTGCCAGAAATAGAGCAGACTCTTTTTTTTTTTTTTTAAATCCTTATCTTCCGTCTTGGAGTCAATACTGTGTATTGGCTCCAAGGCAGAAGAGTGGTAAGGGTAGGCAATGGGGGTCAAGTGACTTGCCCAGGGTCACACAGCTGGGACATGTCTGAGGCCAGATTTGAACCTAGGACTTCCCTTCTCTAGGCCTGGCTCTCAATCCACTGAGCTACCCAGCTGCCCCCTATCGCAGACTCTTGATTCTTCTAATTTATTGTAGTTTGGAACACTTGAGCTCGAATGATTCCCTGCCCTCATCCACCCCAGCAGCAAAAATTTACAGGTGTGCACTACCACACACAATCAATTGGCATTTTATTCATGCCATTAGCCTAGTTTTCTCACTAATTTCTCTGACAGATACATGGGAGGTCCCTCTATTAGTGTGCATGAACCTCTCTGTCTTTAACCAAGCCATATAACTTCATTGCCTGGAGAAGAAATTCTCACTGATTGGATTCTAAAGCCTACTTTAGGCATTTTTATAGAGATTAAACAGGAAATTTTACAATTCTAGAACTTTGGTAGCATCAGCTTTTAGCATATGGCTTATTTAGCACATAGAACTGCATAGAAATATTTCAATCTGCCCATATCTCCTAAACCTCCTTCTTTCTTCTAATGATGTAGGTTCAGATGGGTTGCTATGAGGATATGGGTGGGGAGGTTCTACAACAAGGGTCAGTCAACATAAGCACAGCAAACTAGAGACTTTCCAAATTGGTGGAGGAGAGAGAGTGAAGAGATGCAATTCCCTGAATTCAGGAAAAGGGATGTCCTACTCCCCACCAAATATTTCCAAACAATCAAAGGTATGTGGAAGCAATAAGTAATTGATCATTATGGGACCACTTTTCACATAAGACATATGAATTGCTTGAGATTTACAATTATGAGAAAACTCCTTAGAGTAGTCTTTGGATTTGGTCAACATAACCAAGATTCTTGATAAAAGGTCTCCAAATAACAAGTATAGGTGGCTCAGTTTCCCAGCCACACAGGGCTAGGTTCAAACAATGCCTAATTTCCACTATTGCAGGAATCACTCAGACCTTCAGTTCTTTCCCTCACAACCAAGGCAGATAAAAGCCACTATTGAAATCCCCTCTGACTAAGGACCATTCTACTCCCTTCCCCCTTCTCTCAATAAAGCTTGTTCCCTCCCTATGGAGATGGCCTGAGTTTTCCATTCTTGGGACATGACCCTCCTCCAACAGCACTAGGACGTAGAAAAGGAAAGAGAAAGAGGGGAGGATGGAGTGTCTGTCTAGGGCCATACCAGATCTGAGAGCTGGACTAAGATAGTGAAAGGTAGGGGAGAAACTAGAGAATGCTGGAAGATAGATTCATGCCCTGACCCCCTTTCTCTGCTGACATTTTCAGTAGCCACTCTACTCACTAGGTAGTTTGGACTTGCCTTTCTACATGTTGGTTTGAATGGCTGCTCTCTGGGCTGTAGGTACAGTGAGGATGGGATTAACTCTCCCCTGCCTATTTAGATTTTAGCCACCAGGAATGTATACATCCCCACTTAATACTTAAGTGGTGGTGGGGAGGTCTATGACTCACGTGTGCTAGTGAGTGACAAATAAAATATGACTGACTACCCCTTGGGCAGTCTGAAGCAAAGCTAAACTGTAATTGGTCCATGTAAATTGGTCCACGTAAAAATGGAAGGAAGGCACAGGAAGTGATGCAAAGAACTGTCTTTAAAAATGGTGGTAACTTCCTATGATCAGCTTTTTCTCCTTTGAACTTGGCCTTGGAGGAGCTCAGACTGCTCTTAGAACTTCCCTTAGGACTGCCATGTGGGTGAGTGAAAAGACCGACTCATTTTCCTGACTATATATATATATGGCTATAACCCTTGTTTAATTTACCTCTGGGGCCTCTGAAGCCCTGCCTATTTCAGATGGGCTGGAGTAATTATCTACCCTCTTTCTTACTTCTCTACTTTCACTCTTTCCCCTTTTGTAAATAAAACTACCATAAAAGTCATTCTGACTTGAGTAATTAATTTTGGCAACCAAATTTCTCTTATATTTAGTCCAACCCTTCAAATTTTACCCTTTGCAGTATCTATGAATTAGGTCAATCTCCATGCCTCAACAGTTTAGTCTCATTCTTGTCTCCACAGTTCTGATCTCCAAGTTCTGCCTAAACTCTTTTGGAACAGTTTACAGTGAGAGTAAGACACATTTGTAATAGGTATGGTCCTCCCCAAGTAGTTCTAAATGCAAAGGTGAAAAACAGCCAGGGCTGGCAATATTTCTCTCTACTAGTGACACACAAGGGAATGGTAGGAATTTCCTCTCAAGGATTAAAGAAGGAACGAAAAACTACAACAACAATCCACTCTGGATGCCTAGTCTCCACCCATGTTCCCTCCTTTTCTTCTAGGTGTATTCCAATGCAAATATACCACTCCCTGGTTCTTGATTATGGGGTTTGGGGAGTGGAGAGAGGAACATGTATATCATAATCAGTGCTTTTTGCCCACCCATTCTCTCTGTCTTAAAATTATAATCATCTCAGGCCCTGATGAAATAATTGAGAACAGCCTGGGTCCCCTACTCCCTCCCTATCATGGGCTCTGGTCACATTTGCACATCAGGGAAAGCCTTACCTAGTCAGTCTCATGACAGCTATCAGGTAGAGGACTCACAGAACTCTAAGAGCTGGAGCAATCTTGGAGATCAAGCAGATCAGTCCTCATATTTTACAGTTGAAGAAATTTGAGGTCCATAAGAAGTGATTTGTCCAAGGTCATACAACTACTATGTATAAGAGCCAGGATTTGAACTCAGGTCTTCTGACACCAAGTCCAGAGCTCTTGGTAACTATACTTCACTGTCTCTGCCAGGCAGAGGTACAAAAGCATGGACCACCTTTGGGTATAATTCTACTACTGTTTGGCCTCCTTCCCCATCAAAGAATATTGTCTGGGGCAGGAAAACTATATAAGCCTAACTCTGCTATGCTGCACTATCTCACAAAGGTATAAGGACTGTAGGTTTGGGTCCATCTGGTCCAGTCTCCTCCTTCCAGTTCTAAGTTCCACAAGCTTATGTGAAAGTGCTATATACAATCTATACTTCCTTCTTAAACTCCCAAATAATACCATACAACTTACCATTGGCTAACAAAATCAGTGGTACTCTTCACATGCTCCCAAAAAATCTCTGATTAGATAAGGAAGTAAGAGTCACATCTATGACCTATTTCTATTGCTATTAATTATTAACATCTGCTCCTTTGCTGGGATTTCCACTGTCTGAACTTACTTCCTCTCCCTCATCTCTCATTCAGACATGCCAGTTCAAGAATTATTTATAACTGTGCTGCCTGTGGTTACACCAGCTTCCTAACTCTTCTTCATATCACTGGGTCAGCAGAGCCTTCACCCCAGCTATTGCTTCATTCAGCCCATCTGCCAGACTTTTGTCTTCCCACACCCTAAATGAACTCAGTCTGAGACCTTTTTTATAGCTGATCTTTCATATTTCCTTTTTTTTCCCTAAAAAATCCTTACCTTCCATCTTAGATGTGTATTATCTTCCTGTACTGTGTATTGTGTTCCAAGGCAGAAGAGCAAAAAGGGCTAGGCAATAGAGCTTAAATAAAGTGACTTGCCCAGGGTTACATGGCTGGGAAGTGTCTCAGGTCGAATTTGAACCCAGGACTTCCAGGCTCTATCTATTGAGCCACGTAGTTGCCCCCACCTTTCATATTTTCTAATCCATTTTAGGAAATGTATGTAATCTGACCCTCTTCTCTCAATCCACTGAACCACCTGGATGCCCTGTCCTTTCATATTTTCTAATCCATTTCAGGAAATATATGCAATTAGTTACTCCCTACTTCACAATTTTACCCTATGCCAGAAGCTCTGACATATCAAAATCAGTTCTCTGGGCAAAGGTTCCAGTTAAGATGGCGGCAGAGTAAGGAGCAGCTGCTCCATCTCTCCTAACCGATGCATACAAGACTCCTCAAGGGAACATAAAAACGAATCCAGACGAACTAAGGAACCCCACAACAGGGCGCAGCATTGAAGGTATGCAGAATCCGGGCATTTCCACACTATAAAGGGGTAAAACAGCTTTCACTAAAACGCAAGAGGAAGAAGCCCCCCCACCACTCCCCCCACACCACGCACAGCACCAAGGCCAACGCACAAGAGTGAAAACAGGAGTGGGGCAACCGGTAAATCACTAGCAGCCCCAGGGCTTGTAACTGTGAGTTGCCAGACGTGAGACCCCAGGTGGCTGGGGGGACACACGGACTTTCCCCAGCATCTACGGGGTGAAGGCTCTGCCCCGGCTGGAATAAAGATCCCTAAAGCAGGGACTTTCCCCAGCTTCTACTCAGTGAAGGCAGTGCCCCGGGAGGAATAAAGATTTCCAGCACAGGCTAGGACATCCAGTGAGGACCCAGAGCAGACTGGAGCGCGGCTGTGGAAGCAGCCCCCGAGACCACTGAAGGAGCCTCAGACAGAGGGGCAGACTGGGGACTATGAGGAGGCCTGACCCCGAGGACAAGAAGACCGGAGCCATCGGAATCTTAGAAAGCGCAAGCAGACCCTGAGTGTGAAGACAAAGCTGAAAAGGGGCAGGGCTAACAATGGCAAGCAATAAGGAAGCCCAGAAGAAAAAAATTACCAAGAAAAACTCTGTAACATTCGACAACTTCTACACAGAGAAAATCCAGACAACAGAGGAGGGAAAACAAAAATCCAAACCTCCCCCAAAAAATGAAAGCTGGTCACAAACTATTGAAGAGTTCAAAAATGAAATGTTGAGGAAGATGGAAGAAATCTGGCAAGAAAATAACAGTTTAAAAGGCAGAATCTCGCAATTGGAAAGTGAGGCAAGTCAACAGAAGACCAGAAATGACCAGATTGAAAAGGAAAACCAAAAGATTATAGCCGAAAACCAGTCCTTAAAGGCTAGAATTGAACAATTGGAAACCAATGATCTCTCAAGACAACAAGAACAAATAAAACACAGTCAAAAGACTGATAAAATAGAAGGAAACATGAAATATCTCAATGAGAAAGTGACAGACCAAGAAAACCGGTCTAGAAGAGACAATTTGAGAATCATTGGTCTTCCAGAAAAGGCAGAAATTAATAGAAACTTGGACTCCATACTCAAAGAAATTATTCAGCAAAATTGCCCTGAGATTCTACAACAAGAGGGCAATATAGACATTGAAAGGATCCATAGATCAATCACCTTCAACACTGAACCCAGAAAAGTCAACACCCAGGAATATAATAGCGAAATTGAAGAGCTTTCAAGTAAAAGAAAAAATCTTACAAGAAGCCAGAAAGAGACAATTCAAATATCAAGGAGCACCAATAAGGATCACACAGGATCTGGCAGCCTCCACGCTAAAAGACCGCAAGGCATGGAATACAATATTCAGAAAGGTAAGAGAGCTGGGCCTTCAGCCATGGATCAACTACCCATTGAAACTCACTATATACTTCCAGGTGGAAAGTATGGGCATTCAACAAAATTGAAGATTTCCAAGTTTTTGCACAAAAGAGACCAGGACTAAATGGAAAGTTTGATACCCAACCACAAAAATCAAGAGAAACATGAAAAGGTAAATAAGAAACAGAGGGAAAAGAAAGAAAACTCATTATCTTTTAAACTTGACTCTTTAAGGCCGTAAATATGATCTAATTATCTGTATTACTAGGTGGAGAAATGCTATGTATAATTCTATGTAGTGAACTCTATTCCATTAATTGTTCAGGGGTAGGATGAGCTAACATAATAAAAATGAACATTCTACCCAAATTAATTTACCTATTTAGCGCCATACCTATCAAATTACCAAAAAACTTCTTTACTGAATTAGGAAAAACTATAACAAATTTCATTTGGAATAACAAAAGATCAAGAATATCAAGGGAAATAATGAAAAAAAAATGTGAAGAAAGGGGGCCTAGCTGTACCAGATATTAAACTATACTATAAAGCAGCAGTCATCAAAACAATATGGTACTGGCTAAGAGATAGAAGGGAGGATCAGTGGAATAGACTTGGGGTTAATGACATCAGCAAGACAGTGTATGATAAACCCAAAGAGCCCAACTTTTGGGACATGAATCCACTATTTGACAAAAACTGCTAGGAAATATGGAAAACAATATGGGAAAGATTAGGTTTAGATCAACATCTCACACCCTACACCAAGATAAATTCAGAATGGGTGAATGACCTGAATATAAAGAGGTAAACTATAAATAAGCTAAGTGAACACAAAATAGTATATCTATCAGATCTCTGGGAAAGGAAAGATTTTAAAACCAAGCAAGAGTTAGAGAAAATTACAAAATGTAAATTAAATGATTTTGATTTTATCAAGCTAAAAAGCTTTTGTACAAACAAAAACAATGTAGTCAAAATCAGAAGGGAAACAACAAATTGGGAAAAAAATCTTTATAACAAAAAACTCTGACAGGGGTCTAATTACTCAAATATACAAGGAGTTAAATCAATTGTATAAAAAATCAAGCCACTCCCCAATTGAAAAATGGGCAAGAGACATGAATAGGCAATTCTCAGGTAAAGAAATCAAAAGTATCAATAAGCACATGAGAAAGTATTCTAAATCTCTAATAATTAGAGAAATGCAAATCAAAACAACTATGAGGTATCACCTCACACCTAGGAGATTGGCTAAAATGAAAGAAGGGGAAAGTAATGAATGCTGGAGGGGATGTGGCAAAATTGGGACATTAATGCATTGCTGGTGGAGTTGTGAAATGATCCAA
The DNA here is from genome assembly GCF_016433145.1 of Gracilinanus agilis. Taxonomy (NCBI): domain Eukaryota; kingdom Metazoa; phylum Chordata; class Mammalia; order Didelphimorphia; family Didelphidae; genus Gracilinanus; species Gracilinanus agilis. Next base: position 491,610,877 of record NC_058132.1, read on the forward strand.
CCATTCTGGCTGGCAATTTGGAATTATGCTCAAAGGGCTATAAAAGAATGCCTGCTCTTTGATCCAGCCATACCATTGTTGGGTTTGTATCCCAAAGAGATCATAGATAAACAGACTTGTACGAAAATATTTATAGCTGCACTTTTTGTGGTGGCAAAGAACTGGAAAAGGAGGGTATGTCCTTCAATTGGGGAATGACTGAACAAACTGTGGTATATGCTGGTGATGGAATACTATTGTGCTAAAAGGAATAATAAACTGGAGGAATTCCAGGCGAACTGGAAAGACCTCCAGGAACTGATGCAGAGCGAAAGGAGCAGAGCCAGAACATTGTACACAGAGACTGATATACTGTGGTAAAATCGAATGTAATGGACTTCTATACTAGCAGCAATGCAATGACACAAGACAGCTATGAGGGATTTATGGTAAAGAATGCTACCCACATTCAGAGGAAGAACTGCAGGAGAGGAAACATAGAAGATAATCAATTGCTTGAATGCATGGGCTGAGGCGGACATGATTGGGGATGTGGACTAGAAGCTACCACACCAATGCAACTAACAACAATATGGAAATAGGCCCTAAACAAGGACACATGTTACAACCAGTGGAAATGTGTGTCGGCCATGGGTGGGTGGGAGTGCGGGGGGTGAAGGGGAAAGTAGGGGTATGAGGCATGTAAACAGGTTAAAAATGAATATTAATAAATGTTTTTTAAAAAATCAGTTCTCTGATTTCAATGGGGTCACTTCTAGAGCAGTCCAGAAAAGTCCAGCTTTAGGAGAACGATTTTTCAACCCGAATGTGAGTGGTCTCAAACTTGAATTCTTTGTTGGTTTTAATTTTGACACTCATTTTTTTGTACTAAGACTACCTACAATGTTGTTTCTTCTCATAGAAACTCATCATTTTATGGTAAAGTGCAGAGGGTACTGTATTTGAAGTCAGAGGACCTTAGTTTGAATCCCCAGCTCTACTTCTTCCAAACCTAAGACCTTGTTTGTCAAACCTGAGGTTACTATCATCATTTACTAGTGTGTGCTGAATGCCTAATTTATTCCACTGATCCACTACTCTATTTCTTAGTCAGTACTATACCAACAATCTTGTTTTGATGGTTGCTGCTTTATGATACAGTTTGAGATCTGGTATAGCTAAGCCACCTTCTTTCATATTTTTTGTTTCATTAATTTTCTTGATATTCTTGACTTTTAATTGTTCCAGATGAATTTTATTATTATATTTCTACCTCTATGAAATCATTTTTGTGTAGTTTGATTGGTATGGCATGAAGTAGGGAAATTAATTTAATGTCATTTTCACTATGACATGTTATCCATGAGCAATTAATGTGTTTCCAATTGTTTAGATCTGACTTTATTTGTGTGAAAAGTGTTTTGTAGTTGCTATGATGTTGTTGTGAGGATCAAATAAAATAATATTTGTAAAAAGCACTTAGAGCTACAGGAGCTGGGTGGGAGGAGGAGAGGGAAAGAACATAAATCATGTAACCATGGAAAAATTATCTTAATTAATCAATTAAATAAAACTTAAAAATAAATAAAAAATAAAATTATAAGGAAAAAAGCACTTAGGCCAATGCCTAGCATGTAGTAGATAAAACAGATAAATGCTTATTCTCTTCCTTCCTTCCCTACTTTGTACAACTCAGCCTCCCTGTTCCTCCTCCTAAAATAATGGGTTGGACTAGATATATACCCTCCCTCCTTCCTTCCTTCCTTCCTTCCCTCTCTCCCTCCCTCCCTCCCTCCCTTCTTCCTTCCTTCCTTCCTTCCTTCCTTCCTTCCTTCCTTCCTTCCTTCCTTCCTTCC
>NC_058132.1:491622182-491676321 GCF_016433145.1 Gracilinanus agilis
TTTTTTTTCCCCTAAGGTACACTGAGTATGTGGGTGGGGGAGGGAATTAAAGGCTTAAATGGTGGTGGGGCAGGTTATGAAGGGCTTTGACTGCCAATACAACAAATTTTTGTGATAGAGGAACTAGGGAGCCACTGGAGTTTATTGAGTAGAGAAGGTGACATGGTCAGACTGACTCTTTAGAAAAATCACTTTTTGGGGGGTCAGGAAGCTAGATGGTTTATTGGATTGAGAGCCAAGGTGTAGAGACAGGCGGTCCTGGGTTCAAATATGAATTCAGACACTTCCTAGCTGTGTGACTCTGGGTAAGTTACTTAACCCCCATTATTTAGTCCTAGTCCTAATCTTCTGTCTTGGAACCAATACACAGTTTCAATTTTAAGACAGAAAGTAAAGGAAGGAAGGAAGGAAGGAAGGAAGGAAGGAAGGAAGGAAGGAAGGAAGGAAAGAAGGAAGGAATAAAGGAAAAAGGAAGAGAAAGAAAGGAAGGAAGGAAAAAAGGAAGAAAGGAAGGAAAGAAGGAAGAAAGAAAGAAAGGAAAGAAGGAAGGAAGAAAGGAAGGAAGAAGACTTTGGCAACAGAGCAGAGAATGGACTAGGGATTGGTAGGCAGATCTACCAGGCAAACTATTGCAATAATCCATCAATGAAGAGAACACGACCTACAAAAGGGTGGTGACAGTGTTAGAGGAGAGAAGAAGACAAATGTGACATTTTGTGTCTCCTTCAAAGTAAGTCAAGAGCTGGAAAGAGTATGGAAATGGGTAGTGAGGGAGAGTGAGGAGTCAAGGATGTCACAACATAGCTTCTGGTTCCAGACACTGCAGTTTTGTTCCACATCTGCTAAGGAATATGTGCTATTATCCATCTTTGTAGCTTTCATCCCAAAACTTTCTCCCTTTGCTACTACTACCTCTTTTCTTTGCCTTTGTAGCTGTGATAACATTAAAGAAGCCTTGCTCTTACAGCTGCTATGGGTCTTTGTAGCTACCATCTGCTGAAACTCTCTGCCCCACACCTGTTTCCCACCAGTGCTGCTGCTTCAGGGAACTGCCATTACTCTTTTAGAGTGAGGTGACCCAAGTTAACATGCTTGGAGGCTAGTTCACACGTTCTCAAGCTTGTTAGTAAGCCAAAATGGGTTGCCCAGATGGTCTACAGAAGGGCCACTTGGGAAGCTTAGAAGATCCTCCCAGAATCACCTCTCAATGGAAGATCTCCAGTCCTTTTTTCTAGCTGAGTTAGGGTAAATGAATTCTAGTAACCTCTTTCCATCTTGAGGATAATAATAGCTAACATTCAGATATAGAGAAGGATCCCAAGTGTGTTCCTCAGGCCTGTGTGTAAGAGGGTGGTATTTGTGTGCCTCAAATGGAGACAGAATAGACATCTTCTAACCAATTCTCCCTCTTCCTACTTCTCTAACAGAGAGGCTTTAATTCCTGCCAGGGGGGAAAAACAGGAAGTTGGAGCTGGAACCCACTCTATTCTCTTCAGAGAGATGGGTACTAGACTAGAATGATACCTGTTTGCACCCTTGAATATTATTAATCTTATTGGGTTCAACCTGTCTTCTGATCACTTTGTTCTTATTATTGGGGGGAAGGGAACCCCAAGCTCTATATCCAAAGCTTGACCTCTTTACCACCAAATACCTTCCACAATGAGTACACATAGTGAATTGCCAAGGAATGCAGTCATCCAAATCATAGCAAATAGAAATCAGAGATATTATATATAGGGAAATGCGTAATTGACACTACAGAGTGGAGGACTTCTCCCAATGGGAGGAGATTACTTAGCTCAACCACGTGAGAGAAACCTAGATCTCACTCAAAGGAACATTCCCCTCTGAAGTCTTTACTCATACAAGGTAGGGAGAGGGACATGATGGAGACCTCTGCTCATGTCTTCCTAGCATCTTATCCTTTATCAACCTGAAGTAGAGTTAGCTTTTTCTACTTTCCTTCTTCTTTTTAAAAATTTGGTTTAACTTTAATTTATTTTTTTAATTACATATAGAAACAATGTTTGGCAATTAATTTCTGACATTTTGGGATTCAGATGCTCTCTCTCTCTTTCCCCCTTCCCTGAGGTGGTAAATATTTTGATAGATTATATCAGAGCTTTCGTGCAATGTATGTTTCAATATTCCTTGTGCCATGGCAAAAGTTCCATCTTTCTTTCTGAAGCTGAAAGCCAGAGTGTCCAGTTACTTGAAGCTTGAAGAAGATGGTAAACTTAAGGAGTCTTGAAAGGGGATTTCCAAAAGCTGAAGCTCTCCTGCTCTTAATCAACTCCAATTATCCTTTCATACATTCATCTCAACCAATGAGGAAAAAGTCCCATACCGATGGGCTTTGAGACAGGAGTTTACATTTACAATATTTTATGGTTTGCAAAGTTCTTTACAAATATTTTCCCCTTTGATCCTCAAACAACCCTGAGAGGTAGATGTAATTATTATCCCCATCTTATAGATGAAGAAACTGAGGCTGACAGAGGTTAAAGTGATTTGCCCAGGGTTGCACAGTACAGTATGTGTAGGCATTATGACTTCCAGAAATTCAGCAACCCTAAGTCTGAAGACATATATTCACACACAATCGTTTCTGTTTGCTTTTCTAATCTCTTCTTATCTTCCCACTCTTTTACCTTCACTTCCTGTACATTTCTTTGGTTCACCACTAATTCTAAAGAAGGCACTGGAAACTTTGGAAGAGGTAGGGACAAAAGCTGGAGGCAGCATTCTCATCATTTTGGCAAAGCCTAAGTCGTAATATAAGAAATAAATAGCAGCTCATATATATATAGAAGGACAATAGAAACTTATCAACACCATATACCCTGCTATTATGGAACAACCTAAACATACTCATTGCTTCCATTTAGTTTCCAAATTCTGTATATGCTTTTATCCGCTGAGTGATCTTTTTCCTATGAGGAGATACTAGGGCATCAGAAGTGTGCCATTCACATATGGTATTTGTTAGGGATCTCTCCTTGTTGCTCCTTAAATGCTGGAATTATTCTGTGAGAAACAAACCAGAACCTAGCATGGGCATAGTCCTTTTTTTTTTTTTTAACTTTATTTTCTGTCTTAGAATCAATTCTAAGTATTCATTCTAAGGCACTAGGCAATTATAAAAGGAGGCGCTTGGACTAGTCCAGAGGTTCTTAACCTGAAGTCTATGAACTTGTTTTTTTGAAGTATCATTAACTGTATTTTAATATGATTGACTTACTTTTCAAGCTTTTATTTAATTATAATTTAAGAGAGAAGATGAATAGAACTGCCTAAGAAGGCAGTGCAGTAAAGTGGAAAGTTAAAGTATACAGAGTTATAGGACTTAGGTTCAAATCTTGCTTCTGTCACTTATTATCTGGGTGACTGTAAATCACAGCCTCTCTGTAACTCAATTTTCTAAACAATAAGTCTAGAGAGAGAAACAGGTCAGACTTAATGGACTCTGGGGGTTCCCTCAAACTCTAGATTTGTGATTCTATGACTATGAAATCTGAGAGAGATTGATGTGACAGTGTGAGTAGTTTCTGGGGACATGTGGGTACAGATCCCTTGGCAGTTTGTGGGTAAGCTTGGTTAGGTATCCTCAAAAAGACTGGGTTTGCTCCTGGTATAAACTTTATTTAAGAAACATGGAGAGAATGAAGGTTAGGCTAAAAATGCATGCAGATGAAGGCATTTTCAACTGATACAAGTGGCCAACAAGACTACAGCTATGAAATTATGAAGAGCAAATGAGGGGGCAGTTAGATAACTCACTGGATAGAGAGCAGGACCTGAAGACAGGAGTTCAAATCTGGCCTCAGACATTTAGTAGCTATGTGACCCATGGCAAGTTATTTAATTCTGTTTGCCTCAGTTTCCTCATCTATAAAATGATCTGGAGAAGGAAATGGCAAACTACACCAGTATCCTTGCAGAGAAAACCTCCAGTGTGGTCATGCAGAGTCTGACAAGACTGAAGAACAAATGAACAATATACTGTCTGTTGGTGGCTGGGGAGAGGGACAACCACTGTGTTCAGAGAATTTTATTAGATGTTCCCTCTATACTATGCCACCTGCACTGTACACATCATTCTTTGCCTTCTCCCATTGGAAACTTGGACTCTGCTTCTAGGATTCTGGGTTCACCTATCTTACCCAGAACCAAGACTTTATGTATTTCTTGGCCATCTCCACAATATGCTCTCTGTATGACACTTCCACCCATTTCTCATTTATGTGTGGTATTGTCATTAAAATGTAAGCTCCTAGAGGAATATTGCTATAGTGCCTGGTTCAAAGTAAGTGTTTATGTATGTATGTATGTATGTATTTATGTATGTATGTATCTTTCTCTCTCTCTCTCTCTTCCCCATCCTACCTACTTCTCTTTCTCTGTCTATCCATTCATCCTCATCTATCCAACCATCTAGTTATCTAAACTATAATAATTAAACATCTCTATCTTGGAGTTACTTACTTTTATGGAGAATTGCTGCCTGGGACTGTTACCTACCCCAACCCATATTCTAGCACTATCTAATTATCTTCATATCTTGGCCCTGTGCCATCCTTCTCTCCTCCATCCTCTCCTTATTTCCAAGTTCTTTTCTCAGGTTCTCATTTGCCCCTTATTTTTCTTCTCTTTTCTTACACCAGACTTCTTCTAAAGCTTGGTCTCAGCTTCTCCTAACCCCATCCCACCCTAAATCCCTTGTCTTACTGGTCATCTGCCCTAGCTCTAGTGAGTTGAAGCCAGGGACTCCACCATTCCCAAAGGAATGCACCTCTTATCCTCTAGATGTCCATCTCTGGTTTTCTTGAACTTCCTAGTTTTCTTCTTTTTTCCATCTACTGGTCCCTTTTTATAGCCCAGTCATTACTTGATCATTTTAAATGTGGATGTTATTGGAGCAACTCAGGACAAGGCAGGGAATTCATGCCTTATCAGGGAGACATCATCAATACTAAAACAAAATAGTCATTAGTGGATACCAATAAGGGCTTTGACGCCCTTAATAGGGAGACATAATCAGGGCTAGAATAAGTAAAGGCAATGACAGCAAGACAGGGTCTGGGCACACCAGTTACTGGAGACACATTATTTTACATGGTGATTAACCTCTATCATCATCTAGTGATTCCTCTCTATTGCTGTAGTTCAGAAGACCTGACTCTTTTCTTTGCAACCCCTTTGCGGGGTCTTCTTGACAAAGATATTAGAATGGTTTGCCATTTCTTTCTCCAGCTCATTTTACAGATGAGGATACTGAGGCAAACAGTTAAATCACTTGGCCAGAGCCACAAAGCTAGTAAGTGTCTGAAGCTAGATTTGAACTCAGGTCTTCCTGACTGCAGGCCAGATGCTCTATCCACCTATCCATTAGGTCATGTAGCTGCCCAATTTTTTTCTTAATACTGATTTTAAAAACCAATTCTAAGTGCTATCAACATTTCAGGTACTTAACATATAAATGGGATTTTATCAGCAGGGCAGTCTAACCAAGAGGAATATGAATGGATTCTGAGTTGTAAGAGCTAATTTACAAATAAATTTTGGAAACTTGTCAGCTATTATTTTGAGAGTGATAGTCAACACTTTTGTGATTCATTATAAAGGAGACAGAATAGTGTAATGAAGAAGGTTAGACTTACAGTCAAGAAAACCTGAGTTTAGGGCCTACCTCCAGCATTTTATATGCTTATAGTAGCAAGTTATAAAATTGATGAAAAATATACAATATTTATGACTTAAAATTTTTTTTTTCTTTATACAGTCTAGATCAAGTCACTTAATCTCATAGTGTTTAGGGAACTCTCCTAATTCTTATATTTGTTTTCAAACTTTTTAGTCTCCAGATCTCTTTATATAACCATCCCTTAACATTTGAAACTTTCACATTTGCGGTTTTGGGTTATTTGAGGCTAGCCATTGAAATTGGGAATTTTTGGAGACATGGGGCATACTGAAGAAAATAAAAAAAGAGAAATGTGTGTGTAAAGAAAATTAAAAAAATTATTGAGTCATGAATACTATATATTATTCATCTATTTTATAATTTACTACTTTAAGTATACATACATAAACACTCTGTAAAAAGTTAAATTTTATTCAAAGTTTCAGTGCACCAAAGAATTACGCACTCACTTTGGGAATGACACCTCTTTGCTTCCTGCTATTCAGATTCAGTAATGTGATTTTAAAAGAGGGAAGGAAGAGGGGTTGAGAAAGATTTTCTGTAATAGATAGGATTTTAGATGGGACTAAAAGGAAGCCAGAGAAGCCAAGAGGTGGAGATGTTGACAGAAAATGCCTGCAAGAGATTGAGTGTCTAGTTGGTGGAACATCCTGGAGACCTATAAAAAAAATACTTGAGTATGTATGTACATATATATGTATTTATATACCCTAAGGAAGTAATATTCAAAATATTTACTGTCTGTACATTTCTGAAAATCACATAAGGATGATCACTTGTGAAAGACTTTGCTCAAGACTAGATTCAAGACAATGTTTCAAGAAAATGCCAGAGGACCCACAATAAAAAATGCTAGCTACCTTCAGAGAGAACTGATGAACTCTGCGGATTTAAACATGCTTTAAAATTTTTCTTTTTCTTTTCTTTTCTTTAGTGTGTTTTCTTTTGCAAGGTGATTAAAATGGAGATATATTTTGCAGGACTTACATGTATAATTGATATTATATTGTTTGCCTTTTCAAGGAATTGGAGAGGGGAGGGAGAGATTTTGGAACTCAAAATTAAAAAAAAAAATGAATGGGGGCAGCTGGGTAGCTCAGTGGATTGAGAGTCAGGCCTAGAGATGGGAGGTCCTAGGTTCAAATCTGACCTCAGACACTTCCCAGCTGTGTGACCCTGGGCAAGTCACTTGACCCCCATTGCCTACCCTTACCACTCTTCCACCTATGAGCCAATACACAGAAGTTAAGGGTTTAAAAAAAAAATGAATGTTAAAATTTTTTTCATGTAATTGGGGAATATTTAATGAAATAAATAAAAATATATTTAACATAAAAAAAATCTTCATTTAATTCTTCCTTCCCCACTAACTATGGTCCTATATCTCTTTTGCCTTTTGTGGCTGATAACCTTAAGAAGATTGTCTATAATGAGTGTTTTCACTTTCTTTCCTCCCTCTTTTTAGCTAACTTGTGACCTCATCACCCCACAGAAACTGTTCTCTCCAAGGTTACCATTAATCTCTTAATCACAATCTTAATCCTTGTTCTCCTTGACCTCTCAACTGCCTTTGGCACTGTTGATAGGCTTTTTGTCTTGATACTCTTTTCTCTCTATTTTTGAGATACCATTGTCCTCTGGTTTTCTCCTCCCAATCAGACCACTCTTTCTCAGCCTCCTTTGCAGGATCCATATCTAGGTCCACTTTCTAACTACAAGTGTCTCACAGACCTCTGACCTGGGCATTTTTCTCTTCTCTTTTTCTATTATTTCACTAGGTAATCTTACTAGCTTCCATTAATCATCATTTCTACAATTCTCAGATCTACCTATCCTCCCCTAATCTTTCTCCTTTCCTCCAATCTTGCAACTACAATTGCCTCTTAGACATTTTGAACCAGATATCCAGGAGACATTTTAAACTCAATAAATTTAAAATTGGATTCTTTTTCTTTTCTCCTATACTTTCCTTTCTATTAAATTTCCTCATTATTGTCCAGTGTTCCACCATCGCCCCACGGTTCAGGTTCAAAACCTAGGAATTAATCTTGACTCTTCACTCTTTCTCATCTCCCATATCCAATCTATTCTCAAGGCCTCTCAATTTCACGTTTGTAAGATCTCTCAAATATAGTCCCTTCTCTCCTCAGATAAATGCCAACATCCCGTTTTACCTCACACTTGGACTATTATAAATACCCTGCTGGCTGTTCTGCCCAACTCTAGTCTCTCTCCACCACAGTTCACCCTCCATTCATCCATTAAAAGAGTTTTCCGAAAGTACAGATCCAAATTTGTCATTTCCCTGCTCTATAAACTCAAGTGGTTCCCTGTTACCTCTGGGATCAAATATAAAGTCTCTTTTCATAACCTAGACCCTACCTTGCCAGCTTTCTTACCCCTGACTCTTGCTATGTTCTCTTTAATCCAATGACTCTGGCCTTTTGGCTGTTCCACCAACAAAGCACTCTATCTTGACTCCAGGCATTTTCTCTGGCTGACCCTTATGTCTAGAATGATCTTACACATCTCTGCCCTAGCTTCCCTGACTTCCTTTAAGGCCCATCTAAAAATCCTGTCTTCTACAAAAAGTCTTTCTCATCACCTTTTAATTCTAGTTTCCTTTTTGAATTATTTCCTATTTATCCTGTATACAGCTTGTTTGTTTGTGTTGTCTCCCTCATTAGGCTATGAGCTCTTTGAGGGCATGGATTATTTTTTTGCCTCTTTTTTGGAATAAAAAAAAGGCACAGTGCTTGACACAGAGCATGCACTTAATAAATGTTTATTGACTGACTGATTATTAAAGTCATTTCTCAGCAGCTCCCTCTACTGAAGAAATCAGAGAAAAAAAATTTGTATGTGTATACATATTTATGTACCCTGAGGAAATAATGCTCAAAATGTTTACTGTGTCTATACATTTTTGAAAACAATACCATGCAGAATATATTTTTAAAAATAAATTTTTATTGATACTTTTTATATTCTACATTGCCTAAATTTCCCCCAGTGTACCTCTGTCTCTTCCTTTCATTCATCTCAAAAATACATTTTAATTGATTTTTTTCCATTAATGTCTCTACTCAAAGATAACTTCCTTCATAGAACCCTCCCCTAAAACAAAGAATTTCAATTAAGCAAAAAGTAAGCCAACACACTAATTAATGATCTCTACCTCACATCAAACTTATGGCCTACTTCCTCTCTATTAAGAAGACGAAGTTATATTTTATTTCTAGTCCTCTAAGATTAGAGTAGTGACCAGTGTATTAATGTCTTTAAGTATTAGTTTTCTTCATATTAAAGGGCAAATCATCCTTTTGGTTCTGTTTATGCCATTCTACATTAGTTTGTAGAAATATTCCCAAATTTCTTTGGATTTTTTACGTTTTTCTTTTCTTAAGCTGCAATAGTATTCCACTGCACCCACATACTATGATTTGTCCAGTTATACCTCGAATGATGAATACCCACTTTGTTTACTACCATCTCAAAAAAGCAGTACTATGTATATAACTTTTCCTTCTGTCCTTGGGTTTGATGGATTAGTAATATTTTTACTGGTCAGTAATAATGTTGTTGGCTTAACAGGTTTGTAGGGTTTAGTATAAGACACATATATTTTTAAAAAGTCAACAATTCGATAAACATTTACAAAAATTCTATAAATAATTAAGAGTCTATCATATGCAGAGAACTCACATATAAATGTCTACACTTCCATTTCATCCTACTCATCTTTAAACAAATAAGGATTCCCTGGGCCATTGCTTCAGACATTTTGTATCATTTGAAATCATCCTATTCAAGCTGGAACCATGCCCAATCAGCCTAAAACTGTACATACTCTTTGACTTAGCTATATTACTGCCATGTCTGTATCCTAAAAAGATCAAAGATAGATGGAAAAGGATCAACTTATAAAAAATATTTGTAGTAGCTCTTTTTTAAAATGGTAAAAAATTGGAAATTGAGGGGATGTTCCATTGATTAGGAAATGACTGAACAAGTTGTGGTATATGGTTGTAATGGAATACAATTGTACCATAAGCAATGATGAATGGAATGAAAAACTTGGAAAGACTTATATGAACTGATTCAAAGTGAAATAAGCAGAACTAGGAGAGCTCTGTATACAGTAATAGAAATATTATATGATGATTAAATGTGAGTGACCAAATTATTACCAACAGTTTGAGGTTCTAAGATAACCCCCACAAACTCATGATGAAAAATGCTATCTTCAGCCAAGGAGGGAGGGAGAGCATCTGAATAGAAAAATGACAAATAAACAATTGTTAAAACGTATTTCTATGTGTAATTGAAAACATTTTTAAATTTCTAAAATAATGTTAAAAAAAGAAATCATGCTGTTGGTATGGTTGGTTCATTTTCTGATTCATTCAAATTCATGACTCCAATGTCTTTGTACTCCTTTTCCCACTACTTTAAAAGCTTAATTTTGTAGATTGTGTTTAAGAAATGCTTCCATCTTAAGGAAATTCTACTTTTTACCCCTGCTGCCATTGAACACAATCATATGGAAATCATTAATTTCCATATTCATAATTTCATATGGAAAATTACATAAATTCCAAAAGACTGTCAGTCTTATTACACAACTTTATCTTCTATCTACTCTCCATTTTCTTCCTATTTTAATTTTAAACCCTTCCCTTCTGTCTTAGAATCCATACTAAGTATCAATTTCAAGGCAAAAGAATGGTAAGCACTAGCCAATTGAGATTCAGTGACTTATCCAGGGTCATACTTCCATCTTGGAAATATCTGAGGCTAAATTCAAACCCAGGATCTCTCATTTTTGAGACTTTCTGTAAATCCACAGAGCCACTTAGCTGCTCCCAGATACATTTTTAGAATTATAAATGCATTCATGTATTTATATTTATTTATATACTTTATACAAATCTAAGTCAGTGATTCCCAAAGTGGGCGCTACCGCCCCCTGGTGGGTGCTGCAGCGATCCAAGGGAAGTGGTGATGGCCACAAGTGCATTTGGGGGCGGTGAATAACTGTAAGGGGGTGGTGATAGTATAAAAGTAAGTAAGCTAAGTAATATTTTTTCTGGAAAGGGGGTGGTAGACCAAAAAAGTTTGGGAACTACTGATCTAAGTGATAAATATACACACACATATATAAATAATGGAATTTGCTATTATGCATGATTTTCCAATTATTCAAGGGTCTTAGAAATATTGGTTGCATAAAATGAGGTCCTATTTTACTATATATATACCTAGCACCATTCTAAGTATTGTAGATATGAAAAAAATCAAAAGACAAGGAGCTCACAACCCAGTGAGGGGGAAAGGAATAAGCCAGCTTTTGCAAATATTCAGCAATAGACTACATACATATTTACCATCTCATACTTGACTGAAAGAGGTGGTGATTTTAAGAGTTCTCTATCCTTATTATTTGTTAATTACAACAAGTCTTTTTGGTAAAAGAAAATATCAAATTCCTGGTTCTTTTATAATATTGCATCTCCCATAGATATTTCATTCAAGATTCATAAAACAAATATAATAATAGAGTTAGCCTTGTTGTAATAAATACCAGGAGAAGCATAAATGAAGGAGATGTATGTTTGTCACTGTAATAGAAGAGATCCAGGCTGGAGTTGAAGATTCCAAGGGATGTCAAGGCTCTCTAGCTGCTGTCTGCTTCAAGCTCTAAGATATTTCAGAGCTTGCTGGAAGAGATTTTTAATAATTCAAATGAATTTGGCCTATTCGACCACAAAGAAAAGGCCAAATAGACGAAGACTCTTTTTTGCCCAGATCTCAACATGCTTTTGAAAGAAGACTCAATTGAGCTATCCTACAGTATGTATATCTGGGACATACAGATGGATAATGAGCTGAGTCTAGAGCTGAAAAAGAAGTTGGAAGACTGGATTGTCTTTTGGAAATTGTAAAGCACTTTTACTGATCCCAAGCTTCCTACATCAGCAGTCAGTTTGCTGGTAATAAACAATTATTAAGTTCCTACTATGTGTCAGGCTCTGTGCTAAGCCCTTAGGATACAAAAAGAAGCAAAAAATGGTCCCTCTCTTCAAGGAGCTCACAGTTTAATGGGGGAGACAACAAGTAAACAAATATTTATAAACAAGCTATACTTCATATAAATAGGAAATAATTAAGAAAAGGAAGGCACTAGAATTAAGAAGGACTGGAATGATTTCCTGTAAGAGGATTAGGTTTTAGATAGAGCTTGAAAGCATTGAAGAAAGCCAGGAGGCAGAGATGAGGATGGAGAGTATTCCAGGAATGAGGGATAGCCAGAAAATATGCCTGGAGCCAAGAGATTGGGTGTCTTGTTCAGAAACAGCAAAAACTCTTCTTTTCTATACAAATATTTTATAGGTATTGCTGTATGGCAGTAAGACTTGCATTACTACCATTTCTGAGGACTAAATACGTCAGTGGAAAAATGCAGGATGTCCTTTCTATTTTCCTGTTCTACATTAAAGCCGGCTACAAAACATCATTGATAGTTCATCGATTGCTTTTCTTTCACAAATAATTCCTCTAATACCATGATAATACACACACAGGAAATAGATTCAGAATTTCCTTTATCCATAGAAATCCACAAAGATTTACTCTAGGGTTTTTGCATTATGTTTTGTTATATTTTATAATGGGACTTTAGAATTTTCTCTCCAACCTTATAAATCAATATAAAGCCATCTCTGTTTGAATGGAATTATGAAATCTCTCTACCCACAAACAAATTGTTCCTATTTTCCTGACCCAACACTATTATTCATCTTACTTAGTGACATGTAGCTTACATTGAATTAAAAGAAGAGGACTGCCTGTTTCAAAAATGATTTTTCATTGAAAGGGATGGTGGTAGCCATGGCGATAACAAAAGCCTGAAGGAAATGGATGGTAAAATCAGGACAATGGTTAATTGCCCATAAGGATTGGATGAATTGGGTAGGAAGCAGTGATTAGTTATGGAGATTCAATACAGTGTTATAAGCATTCTTGTATGGAGATGTGTGCCATTTTGCCTTGAATCTATTATTTCACCTGTAACCTCATAAAATAAAAGCCAGTTAGATTTGCTTTAGTCTATCTAGTCATTAGATGGAGCACATTATTTCAAAGACTGACAGGTGACACTGGATGAATAAAAAAGAGAATAAAGTAAAAAAATACACTGGGCACACAAATCATCCTGGGGCACTAGTTGAAAAGCATATGAAAAAGCCAGAAGGAGGAGCAAGACTGTGTGTTTTGTGGGATTATAGTTTTCAGGAATTTTAGCACCTGAATTGAATTCAGTTGAATGGAAGAGGGGATTTCAGAGAATAGTGTGGGACACTCAAGCTAGAGAGGTCAGTATATGTCACTAAAGTCAGAATTTTGGGGTCCAGTGGAGAAACAATCTTTCCTACTTAAATGTTTGGACACTGGTTTCATGGTGTGGAAAATGGGCCTTGGAAGAAGAGAATGACATATTTGAACCCTTAAGGCCTGGAAATGGGCAACATATTGAGAAGTACAGGTAAAATCAGGAGAAATAGAGCCAGAGGAGGACCAGAATTAACAAAGGACTGCCAAGGGAAGAAAATACTTTGTGTAAATGTTTGCACCCTGGGACAAAACCCTAATTACCCTATGCTCATTATGACTCTCTCTGGAACATTCCACAAAAGTAGAAAAATAGGGAACAAAGCATCCAAAGAAATGTTAGTTGTGGGAAAAGAAAAATGTAGTCCCAAGGAAGGAAATGGGAGATAGGAAAAAACAAAAACAGAACCACAGTAATGAAGTCAGAATTTTAATTTTGAAGGAACAAAGCAAAATAAGATATTCAGATACCAGATCAAAATGACACACTTATCATATTTCAACAACTATTATCATACAAGTGTATCTTATATGTGGTTATAAATGTTGGTAAATCATTTGAAGGTCTGTAAAGAGATCCTTCTACCATCTTAAATGATATCTAAGAAGTATTATTAACACTGCTAAAATCAGGGTAAATGTGTTAGGAAGAGCTATTCAAAGTATGGAGAGATATTTTATTAAATCATTATGTAAATAAGTAAGGCAGACCTTAAAATAACTATGCTGTTTTCAGAGGAAGATTATTTTAAGGACTATTGAGAAGACACGACAACTACATTTGCCTCTCAATTTTAAATATTTATACTATTTCCTCTCCTCCAGCCTTTCTCCTCTCTTCCTATCTGTATTATTTTTTGCAAAATTTAGATGTTATACTCAATTCACTTGCTCTCATTTCCTATAGCTAATCTCTTGCCAAGCCCTATTGATTATACCTTTGAAACACCTGTACAGCCCATTCTTCCCTCCAAAATTGCCACTACCCCAGTGCAGGTTCTTATCACTTCACACTTAGACTATTTCAATAGCCTTCTGGATCATCTCCCTGCCTCAAGTATTTTTCCATTCCAGCCCATACTTCATTCAACTATCAAAATAACTTTTCTAAAGTGTGAGTCTGAGAATGTCACAAGTATCTCTCTCTCCCCACTTGTACCATTTAATAAGCTATCAACTCTGGAACTTGAATAAAATCCCCTGGTAGGTGTTCAAAACTTCCTAAGCTGAGACCTCCCTTCTTTTCTCCTTTTTTAAAATACATTGTAATAAGGGGATAAAGTGGCTGATAATAGGGGAGCTGGTGGTACAAGTGAGTCACCTGGGCCAGGGACACTGTAACTATTGTAGCTGGTGATTTGAGACTGCTAGGGATGTGTAGCCTGAGCTGTGATACCCAGTCAGTCTCCCTGCTATCTGTAGGCTCCTTTAAGGTAGAGAGTGAGGAGTCCCTTCCTGCTGGAGTGAAAGCAGAACCCAATAAGAAGTGAAGCTCACAAACTTCCTGAATAAAATGGATGCTTGCCCAGTACTTACTTTGGAGTCAGGTGGTTGCTATCCTCCCCTCTCCTCAGCCCCTTAGCCCAGGATGATGTTATAAATAACTATAAAAGCTCACAGTTTCAGGCTAAGGGTTTATTTAAACACAGAAGGGAAAACTGAGGAAAGAGGGTTTAGGGTCTGGGAAGCTATTGCTAAGGGTGACTGGCCAGTGTTGGCAATGGACCTAGAAGGTAAGATCAGGTTGAGGGAACCAGCCCCTCAGCAAGCCAGAGATAATTTTCACTGCCCTGATGTTATGCGATCCACCAGATAGACAGATGAAGTTGATGAATTGGTTTAGAGGTGTCCCTGTTGCTAGGCTGACCTAATCTAATTTCCTGCCCAGGTTCCACCTCCCTCAATCCCTCCCAGGTCCCCAAGGGGAAATCAAGGGGTAGCTGGGTTTCTGGGTGAGGTCAAGCAAATCAGAACCCCCAGTTTGGTTCAGCAGGGGTATTTATAGTCCCAGTTCAAACTGTCAGGTCTTGGGACTGCCATCTGCAGGGCCAAAGTTCCATTCTCCTAACTGACAGGATTGCCTAGGGTAATTTTGCAAATGCAAGAGATCTTGCATAAATACTGCATCACAACATCCATTTTATACCTCAAGATTCAGTGTCCTTGTTTCTTTGCTATTTCTCCCACAAGATAGTCCATCTCCCAACTCTGGGCACTTTTACTCCTGGAACTTTTACTGCCTGTAATTTTAGGTCTGACTTCCCTGGATTTCTTCAAGTCTCAGGAAAAATTTCACCTTCATCAAGAAGCCATTCCCAATCGCTCTTAAATATAGCTCTAGTAATATAGCCTGAATGTGCCAAGCCCAAAAAAGTTATCATCAGAAAATTGGCTCTGATGCAATGAATTTTTTAGACCAGAGCAATTCATGAAGACCATCTCCCAAGGTGTAGGACGCATGTTAATCTGCTGTCTGTTATCTGTGGAGTTACTCCTCACACTGATGAAATGGATTCTTCAAATATGAAAGCAATTTTGTCAGTTAAAAAAAAAGATGACAAAATTATATGAATAAGGTAGAAGAGATAAAGGAGTCTACACAGAAAACAATTCTAAAAGATACATACACTACCATCAAGGAGATTAAACATGAATGATTAAAAGAGAATTGGATCCAGATTGTATCTGCTTAGAGTCTGATCTTATGCCATGAAATTATATCACATTTCAGATGGCTAGAAGCTTTAGATAAGGGCACACTTTTCACATTTTGCAGTGTGCATTTATTTATTCTTCATGGTCTCTAGATTCAATAGTAATAGAAAATTTAATACAATCTAAATTGAATTATACTGAAATAAATCCTCACAAATTTAAGAACTGGAAGGAAACATGGCATTAGTGGGTGATATGCTGGACTTTGAACTAGAAAGATTTGAGTCTATGAACTTCGAATTCTGAACTTTGACTAAGAAAGACTTTTGACACATCATCCTGGTTGTGTGTCTGGGGATGAGTCATTAACTTTTTTTTTTTAAACCCTTAACTTTTGTGTATTGGCTCCTAGGTGGAAGAGTAGTAAGGGTGGGCAATGGGGGTCAAGTGACTTGCCCAGGGTCACACAGCTGGGAAGTGTCTGAGGCCGGATTTGAACCTAGGACTTCCCGTCTCTAGGGCTGACTCTCAATCCACTGAGCTACCCAGCTGCCCCTGAGTCACTAACTTTTAATTGCTCCACGAAACTTTTTTAAGACTAGAAATTGAGGCCAAAATGTTGACCTGCATTGGTAGAGAGAGAATCATTTACCATTCAAACCCATGTAATTCTTTTTTTTTTTTTAATTGTCAAATAATTTATGACAGGTAGAGAATATATATTGGTCACATGACAAATTTGAGCAATGACAATTAGGGTATTCCATTCAAACCCATGTAATTCTTAAGAAAGAATTTTATTAAAGATCTCATCCAGGGCAAAAGTCTAAAAACCCCCAAGAAAACTCACTCTTCAGTTTTCTTCCTGAAACATCTGGCTTTGGGGAAAAAGAGTTCATCTAATTGTTATTTAATTAATTATTGAGATCTGACAGGAACTATTAATAGTGATAGAATCAGTCTATTTCAACATTTCTCAGTAAAGAAAGATGTAGTCTGTGGAAACTTTTTTAATCTAATTTTTTAATGGAAAGTGTTTTTGGTGGAAAGTAGGAAAAAAAATTTTCCTTTATGTGAAATCTAGTGGTGGATCAAAATATAAAATTTTCTGTTCGTGTTTCATAGGCAATCTCTTCAGTAGGTGGACATGACCCTTGTCCTTCCTTTTTGATGGTCTCAAAGCATGGAGCCTGAAGATAGATTTTTTTTTTTTAAAATAAGTGGGATTTTGTTGTAGTAAAATAAATATTGAGCTGGGAATTGGGAGATTTAGGGGCACCTAGTCCCTGTTTGGTTACCTGTTCACTATGTGATCTTTACCAAGTTTTTGAGTCATTTGGGTGACTCACTGTAGACAATGTTAGACTGTCAGATTTGGAACCAGAAAGATTCAAGTTTAAATCCTGTCTCAGACACTTAGCTGAGTGACCTTTTGCAAACCATTGACCCTCTCCTAGCCTCAGTTTTTTTCATCTATGAAATAGGGATAGCAGCATTTCCCTTACAAAGATGTTGTGAGGTAATTCTGTTCAATGTATTTGCAATCCTTAAAGTGTTAAATAAAAGCAAGTTATCATTATTAATAAAATAAAAGATTCTGTCAAGGAGAGCAAAGAAATATGTACAAAAGTATTATACATGTACAAAGAATTTGGTTGACAATCTCATCCAGAGCAAAAGTCTAATAGCTTTACTTAAAAAACCCCCAAGAAATCTCACTCTTCTACATGTACAAAAATAATGTATGTACAAAAGTTTTGTTAGCAGTTCTTTTTGTGGAGGCAAAGAACTGAAAGCTAAATGGGTATCCATCAATTGGAAAGTGACAAAACAAATTATGGCACAGGAATGTGAATGGAATACTATTGCCTTGTTTTTTTTTAAATAAAATGGTAATTTTTCCCCCTAATTACATATGAAAAGTTTCCAACATTTAAAAAATAATTTTGAGTTTCAAATTCTTTCCCCCGCCATGGTAAACAATCTCATGTAGATTTTATGTATGCAAAACATTTTTCTATATTAATTCTTTTGTGGAAGGAAAATCAAACATAAAACAATTAACAAAGAAAGTGAAAGAAGTTTGTTTTAGTCTGGATTTAGGCTCTTGATTCTTGGGAAGTGGAAGCAGATGGCTTTTTTTTTTATCATGAATCTTTTGGGATTGTTTTGGCTCACTGTATTGCTGAGCATAGCTAAGTTATTCAGGGTTTTTCATCATACAGTATTCCTATCACTCTGTACAATGTCCTGCTTCTACTTACTTCACACTACTTCAATTCATGTAAATCTTTCCAGGTTTTTCTGAGCTCCTCTTGTTCATCATTTCTCATAGCATAAATGCATTCTACATCTGTTACATTCTTATAATAGTCATTTCCCAAATTATGGGTATTCCCTCGCTTTCCAATTCTTTGCTCTCACAAAAAGAGTTGCTTTAAATATTTTTATACATATAGGTCCTTCTCTTTTTGTTTTTTATCTCTTCAGGATACAAATTTAGTAATAGTATCGCTAAGTCAAAGGGAAATACTACTGCCTTATAAGAAATGAAGAAGACTGTTTCAGAGAAACCAAGTAATACTTGTATGAACTGATGCAGGGTAAAGTGAACAGAATGAGGAGAGTGATTTATACTATAACATCAACATTATAAAAAATGAGCTATTTTTAAAGAGTTAAGAACACTGTTCAAGTCAGTGACCAATAGTGATTAAAGGACTGTTTATGAAGAATACTACCCACCTCCTGATAGAGAAGTGATAGAGATATATAGAATAAGACATATTTTTGGATGTGGACAATATGGTTATTTGTTTTACTTGACCATGTTTATTTTTTTTTAATGAAGATTTGTTTTTCCTCTTTTTTCTTTTTCTTTTTTTTTCTCTCTTTTTTAAAAGAGAGGAGTAGAATGTGGGAGGGAGAAAAAAAATAAATGCTTTGTGATTGAAAGAAATTAGTTTAAAAAGAAAATAAGAAAGTTATGTTATATGACCTGTAAAGTTCCTCCCAAACCTCAAACTCTATGAATCCCAGGGGTTCTGATGAACAATATTGGGGTAATTTCAATAATGGTAGTTATTAAGGAAACGTACTTGGCAATGGAGTATGTTGGGAAGTGACTGTTGTATCCAAATTAAATTTTACATATATATATAATATATTATATAGACATATAAAATATATATTTTATATTGGTTCTCCTTATCTCACCTAGATCAAAAGTAGAGTGATTACTCACTAGCCTAATCCTACTACTTATTAGAAAGGAATCTTTAGTCTGCTCCATTTCCAGTCTAAGCTGGGTTCAATCCTCCTTAAGAAGCTTGGTTTTCCCCTTACCACCCCACTCCTGTGAATTCACTTTATTGATGCCAGACTTAGTGTAGATGCCCATTAGTCTGAATCTTGTAACCACCACTCCCAAACAATCCAATAACCTCATCTCTTTCCAGTAGCGGGACCTATCAGCCTAACTAAGCTTCCTGCTCAATATATTTAGGAAAATAAATTAAAGGTAAAGGTTTCATTAAATATGGGTAAATGCCATTAAATTCAACACTGAGTCTACAGTAGTGTGCTGTAATAGAACTTAATCAAGCTCAAGCAGTTGTAAGGAAGGTGGTAAGAGACAGTTAGGGTGTATTTTGATAACCCCCTGATTGAAGTATAAGGGCCAATACTACTCCACAACCACCCCTCCTTACTCAGGAGACAACTTGGGGTTTCTGAACAATTAGGGGTTCCCCAATATGGGTGTGCTGGGGATGGAAAGTTAGAGGGAGATGTTGATTGAAGGAGACCATTGGGACCCCAGTTAGTTGTTCATACCAGGGTGTATTAATATAAGCCTCCCAACTCCCCAAAGCTAGAAGCTGTTCAAAATGGAGAGCTGTTTTCCTTCCTCCCTCAACCCACAAGATCTGTCTCCCTCCCAAATCAACTATTCAGATCTGACTTGAATCAAACTAACAAGGGTTTATTCAGGAAACAGATAGATGAGGAATGACTGCGATAGGTGCTGGGAAAAAGAGGTGCAAGGGATCCCTAAATTCCCCTTATTCTGTCCTTGACTGGGCAGGGTAGTAGCAGAAATACATCTGCATTCCCCAAATCCCAGCTTCTCTGACACAAACCCCAAATAAGTATTCTTAAAACTAAAATTATGACTATCTATAGAGGAAGTTTGGTATGGTAAAGGTTTAAGGCAAGTTTGTGGCCCCTAGGGGCCAGCTCCCCCCACCAGAGTCCAGGCTCCCTGGCTAAACTGAAGAAACTTTGATAATATGTCTTCCAAGGTGAAATATCAGAACCAGGAGAACATTGTACATAGTAACAGAAATATTGGGATTATCAACTGTGAAAGACTTAGCTACCCTTAGCAATAGAATGGTCCAGGACAATTTTGAAGGATTTATGACAAAGAATATTATCCACTTCCAGAAAAAGACCTATTGGAGTTGAAATGGAGATCAAAGCATACTATTTTTCACTTTAGTTTATTTGTGTTTTTATTTTGGAGTTTGGGTTTTATATGAATATTCTCACGACAATGAACAAAATGAAAATGTTTTGCCTGATAATTTATGTATAATTCAGATTAAATTGCTTAGCATCTTTCAGAAGGGAGAAAGAAGGGAGAGAGGAGACAATTTGGACCCTATGACTTAGAAAACATGTGGAAAATTGTTCTTACATGTAATTGGTAAAATAAAAATCTTTTTAAAAATTAGAAATCAATAAATAAATAGCAGATTTAAAATGAAATTAGTTAGAAATTCACTTGAGAAGAGAATTCATTGAAGTCTATTGTATTTGTTTAAGATTATAGGTGAAGGAATATTTCTATGGTTCTTTCTTATTCTGTGAAGTGGATGGAGTAACTTCTTAGTGAATAAAAAGCTTTTTAATTTTTTTTGTATTTCAGAAAGTATCACTTAAAAAATTAAAAGAACTTATAGTAATAAAGCTAATTATAATTCTTGAGAGTTTTGGGCATACAAAAATGGAAGAAATTGACTTCAGAAACTTTTAACATTATTATTATTATTATTAGATATTACTTTATGTTTCTAAATTTTTTAAGCTCTGGGATTCTATGGCTTCTAGTCTCAGTTCTTTTACCAATAAGTTTCGTGACATTGGATCAGTCACTTCCTTAAGTCTGTTTCCTCATCTTTAAAACATTAAGGTTGGACTAGATAATAACAATTCCCATCTACAATATGATTTAAGGTTTGCAAAGTAATCATATGTACAAGAATTGATATAAAAGATATCATCCAAAAGTCAGATGACCAGAAAAAGACATGGACTAGTGAGGTATTAAGAATGAATGAGATTTCCGGGAAGATGAAGGCTTAGACAGAGTGAATCTTAAAACCTCCACACCCTTACACACCAAAATAGAAAACAATGCACTTTGAGAAGAAAGAGGACCAAATCTAATAACGGGACAGAGCGGGGGAACCCTATTGCAGCACAACTAAAGAGGTACACCAAGAAAAAGGCTTCAATTCTTGAACTGTTGGGTCTGATGGTGTAGAGGGGGAATACCAGGACGCCTCCCCCACATGCTGTTTGGAGTCTCCAGCTGCCTTGGAAAACCAGGAAAATCTCAGGGTGGGTGGATGCACTGGTCCAGAGAGAGGGCCTTGCTTGCACGGGACTCAGGGAGTTAAACACAGGCATTGGAGAGGTGACTGGAGGAGAAAACCAGAGAAACACAGCAAAAATGCCTGGAAGATGGTGGCTTAGAGAGAGCCAAACCCCAGACCGCAGACAGCTTGGCTTCCTCATACTGAGATAGAGAATGCAGGGCTTCAAGAGGAAAGAAAACCAGATCAAACACAGTGGATAGCACAGCGCAGGAGGACCCCACTGCTGGAGAGCTCAGTTCAGCAAAAATGCTTCTTCTTGTCCCCTGATGGCTTTTTTTTTGGTGTTGTTCCTTTTTCCCCCCTCTCAAGGTTTTAGCCTCAGGGCAGATTAAGCAGTAAAATTAATCCAATCAATACAGGATTAATCCCAACAATTGGACAGACAAGAAGTCTTCAGAGGGCAGAGAAAGTAATTACAAACCTCCATTGCCAGCTGAGGGAAGATCTTTCATCAAAGATCATTAAATACATCTGCTCAAACTAGCAGAACAAGGAAGGAAAAAATATGAGTAAGCAACAGAAAAAGAGAAAAGAAATGACAATTCACAGCTTCTTTCAAGGAAGTGAAAAGAGAGCAAATGAAACAGAAATAGAAGAAGAGGAAGTAGTTCCAGCGAACTGGACACAGGCTTTGGAAGATCTCAAAATTCAATTAACTCAAGAACTTAAAATTCAATTAACGCAAGAACTTCAGGAACTCGAAAAGAAATCAAGAGGGCAGCTGGGTAGCTCAGTGGATTGAGAGTCAGCCCTAGAGACAGGAGGTCCTAGGTTCAAATCTGGCCTCAGACACTTCCCAGCTGTGTGACCCTGGGCAAGTCACTTGACCCCCATTTCCCACCCTTACCACTCTTCCACCAAGGAGCCAATACACAGAAGTTAAGGGTTAAAAAAAAAGCATTCAAGAGAGGCAAGAGAAACTGAAAACAATTTGAAAAAGGAAATATGTGCACTAAAACAAGAAAATAAAGTCTTAAAAGCCAGAATTGGCCAGCTTGAAAATGAAGCAAAGAAGGCAAAAAATGATTTACAAAGAAAATTAGACCAGAAGTAGAAGGATGACCAAAAAGCCAGGGATGAAATTTAGTCTTTAAAAAAACAGAACTCAACAACTAGAAGCAAATGACTTCACAAGGCAGCAAGAATATATTAAAGAAAATTAAAAAATGAAAAATTTGAGGAGAATATGAAACACCTCATTGATTTAACCAAAGATCTGGAGAACAGAGCTAGAAGAGACAACTTAAGAATTAGTGGTTTACCAGAACATCATGATGAAAGAAAAAGTTTAGATAGCATCTTACAAGAAATTATCAGAGAAAACTTCCCAGAAATTCTCAAACAAGAGGGAAAAGTGGAAATTGAAAGAATCCACAGATCACCTCCTACATTTAATCCACAACTAACAACTTCCAGGAATATTATAGTCAAATTCAAAAACTACCAGACCAAGGAAAAAATATTACAAGCTGCTAAAAAGAAGTCATTCAGATATCAGGGAACCACAGTTATGATAACACAGGATCTGGCTGCATCTACATTGAAGGACCAGAAGGCATGGAACGCAGTATTCTGGAAAGCAAGAGAACTGGGTCTACAACCAAGAATCAACTATCCAGCAAAGCTAACAGAGAGTTTGCTGCCCAAACCCAGAACTCAAGAGAATCAACATAAGGTAATTAAGAGAATGGGGGGAGGAGAAAAAAAATTCTTTTCTTTAAGGGACCCAACAAGTTCAATCAATTTGTATCCCAAGAAGTAAAGAAGATATTAGCAAATATTAAAAATTGTTATTACCAACAGGGTTACTAGAGGAAGTTTACATAGAGGGAACAGGGACAAACTGTATAGGATGAAATGTCAAGCAATATATATATATATATGTATGTATGTATGTAAAAATATATACAAAATGGGGGGGGCAAAGAAGGTAATAATAAGAAAAATAGGAAAACAAACAAAAAGGAATAAATTTATATTCCATAAAGAAGTGCGTGGGACCAACAGGGAAAAATAACAATACACTGTAAGGGTAAAGAGGTTAGAGAGAGGAAATATTCAATACTTAAGTGCATTGAAATCAACTTAAAGGGGGAAGAACAATTAGATCCATTGGGGCAGAGAATTGATTCATGCCCTATAGGGAAGTAGAAGGGTAACAAATGGGCTGGTGGGTAGGGAAGCAGTACTAGGGAGGGAGAGGGCTTGGGGGGAACCCAGTGTAGCTTTAAATAACAATAAGAGAGGAATAAGAAGGTAGGGGGGAGAAAGGGAAGTAAAACAAGGGAGGGGTTTATAGGAACTGATTAAAAACAAAACACTGGTATAGAAGGAAATAGTGAAAGAAGAAAGGACAGAACTAGGAGAGAGAATCAAAATGTCTGGGAATACACAGTTGATAATTATAACTCCGAATGTGAATGGGATGAACTCGCCCATAAAACAGAAGCAAATAGCAGAGTGGATTAGAAACCAAAATCCTACCATATGTTGTCTACAACAAACACACATGAGACAGACAGACATACATAGAGTGAAAATGAGAGGATGGAGCAAAATCTATTAGGCTTCAAATGAGAAAAAGAAGGCAGGGGTTGCTATCACGATCTCTGACAGAGCCAAAGTAAAAATAGATAAGGTTAAAAGAGATAGGGAAGGTAACTACATCCTAATAAAAGGCAGTATAAACAATGAAGAAATATTAGTAC
The DNA here is from genome assembly GCF_016433145.1 of Gracilinanus agilis. Classification (NCBI taxonomy): domain Eukaryota; kingdom Metazoa; phylum Chordata; class Mammalia; order Didelphimorphia; family Didelphidae; genus Gracilinanus; species Gracilinanus agilis. The sequence continues at coordinate 491,646,308 of NC_058132.1, forward strand.
TCAGTATGTATGCACCAAACGTTATAGCTTCCAAATTTCTAAAGGAGAAGCTAGTGGAGCTCAAGGATGAAATAGATAGCAAAACCACACTAGTGGGGAACCTCAACCTTCCCCTATCAGATCTAGATAAATCAAACAAAAAAATAAATAAGAAAGAGATAAGAGAGGTGAATGAAACCCTAGAAAAATTAGAGTTAATAGATATATGGAGAAAAATAAATAGGGACAAAAAGGAATACACCTTCTTTTCAGTAGCACATTGTATGTTTGGAATTGGGGAGGTGCCATTTAAAAGTATGTTAGAAACTTCTTGTGGACATGTGGGAAACTTGCAGACTACATCCCCCATGATCCAATGGGTTTTCTGGTTTCTGGCTTTGGGCGGGGGTACGTCAAACATCCCCACACATAGGAGAGCTTAAATTCAGAGGAGGGCCTAGAGAAGGTCTCTTGGGTTTCCTGGTAAGCTGGCTGGTGTACAGGAGAAAGAGGATGGGCACCAGTGGTAAATTTAAAGATAGTCAAGCGTGGTCATAGATATTTCACCAACAAGGCCATGGCTATTAAAATAAGCTTTTCTCTTATACTATATGTCTTTATCATTTTTAATTGTAACGACATGTAACATTCATAAAGATAGACCATGTAATAGGGCATAGAAGCATGGCAAACGAATGCAAAAAAGAAGAAATAATAAATGTAACCTTCTCAGATCATAATGCAATAAAAATAGTTATTAGTAAGAATACATGGAGTGGCAAACCAAAAACTAATTGGAAATTAAATAATATGATTCTCCAAAATAATTTAGTGAAAGAACAAATCATAGAAACAATAATTTCATTGAAGACAATGACAATGATGAGACATCTTACTCAAGCCTATGGGATGCAGCCAAAGCAGTTCTAAGGGGAAAATTTATATCATTGAGTACATATATTAACAAATTAGGGAGGGCAGAGGTTAATGAATTGGGCATGCAACTTAAAAAAACTAGAAAATGAACAAATTAAAAATCCTCAGATGAAAACTAAATTAGAAATATTAAAAATCAAAGGAGACTCTGAGGGATTTATGGTAAAGAACGCTACCCACATTCAGAGGAAGAACTGCAGGAGAGGAAACATAGAAGATAAACAATTGCTTGAACGCATGGGTTGAGGCGGACGTGATTGGGGATGTAGACTAGAAACTACCACACCAATGCAACTAACAACAATTTGGAAATAGGTCTTGAACAAGGACACATGTTAAAACCAGTGGAAATGTGCATCAGCCATGGGTGGGGGAAGAGCGGGGGGGTGAAGGAGAAAGTAGGGGCATGAAGCATGTAACCATGTTAAAAATGAATATTAATAAATGTTTAAAAAATCAAAGGAGAAATTAATAAAATCAAAAGTAAAAGAACTATTGAATTAATAAATAAGACTAGGAGCTGGTATTTTGAAAAAAACAGATAAAATAGACAAAGTACTGGTAAATCTAATTAAAAAAGGAAAGAAGAAAACCAAATTAACAATATCAAAGATGAAAAGGGAGATGTCACCTCTAATGAAGAGGAAATTAAGACAATCATTAAAAACTATTTTGCCCAATTATAGGCAATAAATATAGTAATCTAGGTGATATGGATGAATATTTACAAAAATATAAATTGCCTAGATTAACAGCAGAAGAAATAGAATACTTAAATAATCCAATATCAGAAAAAAGAAATTGAACAAGCCATCAAAGAACTCCCTAAGAAAAAATTACCAGGACCTGATGGATTCACAAGTAAATTCTATCAAACATTCAAAGAACAATTAATCCCAATACTATACAAATTATCTGATATAATAAGCAAAGAAGGAGTCTTATCAAATTCCTTTTATGACACAAATATGGTACTGATTCCAAAGCCAGGTAGATCAAAAACAGAGAAAATTAAAGACCAATCTCCTTAATGAACATAGATGCAAAAATCTTAAATAGAATACTAGCAAAAAGACTCCAGCAAGTGATCAAGAGGGTTATCCATCATGATCAGGTGTTATGTTTGTAATAACAGAGATATTGGGAAACTGATAGGCTGGCCAGGGCCAGATGCCTGCAAGACCCACTTCTCCCACACAGACAGGCTTGAGTGAGTAGGGAGGGGGTTAAGTACTCCTTGCTCTCAAACCCCTTCCCCCAAGCAGTTGGGTTTCAGTTGAAACTGGAGACAGAGCTGAGTGTCTTCAAGCAAGATTCAGCAAAGGCAATTCTTTAATGATGTTCCCTTTCTCTAACTTAAATTCCCCACAGGTCTGATTGAGGACTGAGTAGTAGCTAAATATCTAAATGTTAAGAACTGAGATGGATCTGATTTCTTAGGCTGGCAACTGACAGGAATCAAGCTTAATGGCTGTAGTGAGTATCCTCTAATAATACCCAGGCACAGATATTAAAGATAAAGCTTATATTGATAAAAGAAAGGGAAGGCAAGAGGGGATAATTAGGATTTGGATAAGAACTGGGAAGCCTTGAACTGTTGGGTTGAAGCTGCCCCTCCCTGCCCCAGGAGGGAGTGGCAGACCTTTTAGCTAACTTGCTCTCTAAGCTAATAGTAATTACTTCTAATGTCTATTTAACTAAATAATTATTATATTGATGCTGGAAAGGTCTAATCCTACAAGTCAGGCAAACTCCTGAGTAGAAACCACAATGGCTTTTGCTACTATGGCTTCCCAGGTGAACCCCAAATCAGGATCAGTCAGCAGAAAGATCTGTTCCCCTCAACTTCCAAGAAACAACTGTTTAACTCCCTACCAACTGCCCCCTCACCCAAAGTTCTCTGGGGGGGGTCCCCTGGAATTCTGGGTGAGGCTTGACCCTCTATTTTGCAGGAATTCCATCCTGCCATCCTCCACATTACAGTAATCCCCCCTTTTCTAGTAGAAATTTCCACTGGAAATTCTGTAGGCTTAAGATATTTCAGCACAGTTTACCCTCTCTATGCTATAACTAAGCAACTTCCTAAACAATATCTTATTCCTAACACCTTAATAGTCTTGCTATTGCTATGGCTTATTTTACTATCTACCCATATCTAAGAAGGGAAAAAGGAAAGGTTAAGCAAGGGAAAAAACAGGTTTTGGTATAAAATACAAGCATAATAACAAATGTAACAAAGTAACACAAGCAGAAAATCAAATCTGCAACAATTATAAGTTGCAATCACTCTCCCCAAAGCATGCAATGTAAACATCTTTGAAACACATTCAAAAGCAAAATTGTAAAAACCTACAGTGCTTCTTAACTTGTTCCTAACTCACAACAAAAGGAACATGGTAAAACTCCATAAGCAAAGTGTTATAGAACTGTCTATACATTTAACTCTAAGTTTTGATGTTAGTACCTTACTTAAGCTATGTTAATGGTATTAATACTTCTAAGTTCCAAATAGTTAGTATATTAATTTTATTTTGTTAGTTATAAGTATGTGCAAGGCTATGTACATTACTTATTCTCACAGACTACAGTGACTCTCCCTGACTAACTCTGTATTTCAAAGATCCCTAAAGCTACCTTTCCCTAAGCTATTAGTAACTCTATACTATGGGTTAGTAATTATAATACAGGCTATCCACAATGCCTATTTACAGATGGAAGTTACCTTGATGTCTATCAAATCAAAAAACAAACAGTGGATCTTTTGATATGCTAGAGATTCTAGGATACCCTTCCATTATATTCAGCTATTTACATGTAATATGTACATACAATACATATATACAAAAGAGACTCTCATTTATCTACATGAGGTCTATGTCAAAAGGTAAACAATCAGTTTTGTGTTCTGTTCAATGAACTAATGAGTACTGATGCACTGGTCTTCTGGGCACACTGGAGAATCACAATTCTCCTTGTGTAGCCTATGTGGTGTCACATGTAAACTACCATGTGATGTCTCATTTGTGCAATGTGTATTTATGACATGATATTATTGCCTTACGTATTTCTTCCTTCCAGTCCTCTTCCTGCACAGTACTTAATAAAGATTACAAAACTCTTGTGATTGTCCATTCCTTCGTGCCGCCTCTGCTGTGAATTGTTGCAACTTGCAGCTTCTGTGTTCTTCTTTTCTTCATCTGTACTGCCTGCATACTTGTCTGTTGTCTATCATCTTGTCGAGTGGTTGGCTTGTCACCTTCTTAATCAGGAACCATAGTTGTTGTGACATAATTGTGTTAACTTCCATTGTGTTGTTTTTGTGTTACAAAAAAATTTTGCAGTTTTTTTTTTGTTTTTTTTTTTTTAGATTTCAAGCAGTTCATTCTTCTTCAACAGTACATTCTGTTTGCTGTGGATCTGGCTGTGCATTCATTTCATGTTGGGCTGTCAGTTGGTTCTTCATGGTATTCTTCATGTACAGCACATTCTTTTACAGGTTTCACATATGTGATATGGAGCCAGGGGTCTCTGTTCTCAACTTTTATGAATGTTGGACTAGTTAATAATACCTGGAAAGGCCTGACCCATTTAGGTTCTAGAATAGATTTTCTTGCAAAGTTCCTTATGTAGACCATATCTCCTGGTTTAAGCTGTTGTAAGCTAAAGTCTAAAGGAACTCTCTGGGTTAACAAGCCAAGTTTGTGCAATTCTTCCAGTCTTTTCTTTAAAGCTTTTATATATCTATATAGCTGACATTCAGCTCCAAGGTATGACAAGAGAACTGACTTCTGGGATGAACTATGCCATGGAGCGTGGTCATACTAAAGTTCATATGGGGACAATCTTATGTCACTACAGGGTTGACTTCTTAAAAAAAAAAAGAACAATGGGGAGTGCTTGTACCCATTTCAGATGTCTTTCAGAACACACTTTTCCAATCAGAGTTTTAATTCTCTTATTGCAGACCTCAATTTGCCCTGAGGACAAGGGGTGATAGACTGAATGTAAGCTTCTCTTTATCCCCAAGGTCTTATAAATCTCATGCAAGATGTTTTGGGAAAAGTGTGACCCATGGTCCAAATCAATTCTGGCTGGTATAGAAAATCTCGAAACTATCTTTCTCAGAAGTGTCTTCACCACAAAGGCTGAGTTGTTTTTCTTTGCAGGGAACACTTCTGGCCATCGAGTCAACCTGTCAACAATGACTAGGGCATATTTGTATCTTTGACAATTGGGCACTGATATATAATCGATATGCAAGCACTCAAATGGGGTATATGCCAATTGTCAGGTGGGATTTATACCAGGAATGCAAGGATGGTTCTAGATTAGGAAAACCATCCACATAATTGACCATATCAACAAGCAAACCAACAAAAACCACATGATTATCTCAATAGATGCTGAAAAAGCCTTTGACAAAATACAACACCCATTCCTACTGAAAACACTAGAAAGTATAGGAATAGAAGGTCCTTTCCTAAAAATGATAAACAGTATATATCTTAAACCATCAACAAGCATCATATGCAATGGGGATAAATTAGAAGCCTTTCCAATAAGATCAGGGGTGAAAGAAGGATGCCCATTATAACCTCTACTATTTAACATTGTACTAGAAACACTAGCAGTAGCAATTAGAGAAGAAAAAGAAATTGAAGGTATCAAAATAGGCAATGAGGAGACTAAGCTATCACTCTTTGCAGATGATATGATGGTCTACTTAAAAAATCCCAGAGAATCAACCAAGAAGCTTGTAGAAATAATCAACAACTTTAGCAGAGTTGCAGGATACAAAATAAATGCACATAAATCATCAGCATTTCTATATATTTCCAACACATTAGAGCAGCAAGAGGTAGAAAGAGAAACACCATTTAAAATCTCCCTAGACAATATAAAATACTTAGAAATCTATCTACCAAAACAAACACAGGCATTAAAAGAACATGACTACAATACACTTTCCAAACAATTAAAACTAGATATAAACAATTGGAAAAACATTGACTGCTCATGGGTAGGATGAGCTAACATAATAAAAATGACCATTCTACCCAAATTAATTTACTTATTTAGTGCCATACCTATCAAACTACCAAAAAACTTTTTTTACTGAATTAGGAAAAACTATAACAAAGTTCATTTGGAAGAACAAAAGATCAAAAATATCAAGGGAAATAATGTAAAAAAATGTGAAGGAAGGTGGCCTAGCAGTACCAGATATTAAGCTATACTATAAAGCAGTGGTAATCATAACAATATGGTACTGGCTAAGAGACAGAAGGGAGGATCAATGGAATAGATTTGGGGTAAGTGACGTCAGCAAAACAGTGTATGATAAACCCAAAGAGCCCAACTTTTGGGACATGAATCCACTATTTGACAAAAACTGCTGGGAAATTTGGAAAACAATATGGGAGAGATTAGTTTAGATCAACATCTCACACCCTACACCAAGATAAATTCAGAATGGGTGAAAGACTTGCATATAAAGAAGGAAACTGTAAGTAAATTAAGTGAACACAGAAGAGTGTACTTGTCAGATCTCTGGGAAAGGAAAGATTTTAAAACCAAGAGTTTAAAAAAGTTACAAAATGTAAAATAAATATTAAATTAAAAAGATTTTGTACAAACAAAAACAATGCAACCAAAATCAGAAGGGAAACAACAAACTGGGAAAAAATCTTTATAATAAAAAACTCTGACAGAGGTCTAATTACTCAAATATACAAGGAATTAAATCAATTGTATAAAAAATCAAGCCATTCCCCAATTGATAAATGGGCAAGGGACATGAATAGGCAATTTTCAGATAAAGAAATCAAACCTATCAATAAGCACATGAGAAAGTGTTCTAAATCTCTAATGATTAGAGAAATGCAAATCAAAACAACTCTGAGGTATCACCTCACACCTAGCAGTTTGGCTAAAATGATAGCAGGGGAGAGTAATGAATGTTGGAGGGGATGTGGCAAAATTGGGACATTAATGCATTGCTGGTGGAGTTGTGAACTAATCCAACCATTCTGGATGGCAATTTGTAATTATGCCCAAAGAGCTCTAAAAGAATTCCTGCCCTTTAATCTAGCCATACCATTGCTGGGTTTGTACTCCAAAGAGATCATAGATAAACAGACTTGTACAAAAATATTTATAGCTGCACTCTTTGTGGTGGTGGCAAAAAACTGGAAAATGAGGGTATGCCCTTCAATTGGGGAATGGCTGAACAAATTGTGGTATATGTTGGTGATGGAATACTATTGTTCTCAAAGGAATAATAAACTGGAGGAATTCCATATGAACTGGAAAGACCTTCAGGAATTGATGCAAAATGAAAGGAACAGAGCCAGAAGAACATTGTACACAGAGACTGATACACTGTGGTAAAATCGAATGTAATGGACGTCTGTACTAGCAGGAATGCAATTACCCAGGACAATTCTGAGGGATTTATGGAAAAGAATGCTACTCACATTCAGAGGAAGAACTACAGGAGAGGAAACACCAAACCAAAACAACTGCTTGAACACTTGGGTTGATGAGGACATGATTGGGGACATAGACCTGAAAGGACCACACCAATGCAGCTATCAATAATATGTAAATAAGTCTTGATTGATGACACATGTTAAAACCAGTGGAAATATGATTTAGCTATGGGGGGTGGGAAATTTAAAGGGGTGAGGGGGAAAGTCAAAACATGAATCATGTAACCATGGAAAATTTTTCCAAAAATAAAAAAAAATTTATAAAAAATTAAAAAAAGAATGAATGATGACATATGGACAGCTGACATGCTCCCCTGAGACATGTAAAATGTTAAAAGACATAGAGCTGGGTTTCTTAACCTTTTTTCGTCATTAAGTGATTCCCAAGTCAAGAAGTCCTGAGTTCAAATCTGACCTTAGACATTTACTCACTGTGTGACTTTGGGGAAGTCATTTAACCTCTGCCTACCACAGTTTCTTCAACTATAAAATGGGAACTGTAGGAAATATAAGTAAGGGTAATGGGGTCACCAGGGATGTTAAATAAAAACTAGGTGATTTGTGAGTACACACAATGGGATTTATGAGAGACTAGACCTGGACATGAAGACCTGAACAGCCAAGCTACTTCTAACTGACAAAGGTCAGTTAGCCAATTGTCACTCTGGCCAGAGGCTTTGAATCCAACAGACAAGGTAACAGGATATAACTGGGTTTAATTATGAACAACTAAAAGGTGGGATAGGGATATCTACTCTTAAACCTTAAATCTAATGACATAACCCACAGGGAAAGGAAAGAACTTATTTCTACACTAACTTAATAATCTAAACTGACAGGGCCCAAGGAGCAGTGGAGTCTCTGGGTGACTGCCTCAGACCTGGAACCTGCCAGGTTTGAGTAGCTCAGCTAGGGGCTTTGTGGCTTTGGGATTCTCACTGCAATCCACTGATGATCTCTGGATGCCAAGAGCCAAGGTTGTCTCAGGTACCAAGTAGGGAGGGTTTTGCTTGAAATGCTGTCCACCAGATTCTCAAACTTTCTCCTCTTCCTTCGTACAGGACTATTGATCTTCTCTCTTTGCTAGATACCACCACTCAGGATCCCAGGGGAAAATCAGGAAACAGGATGTCCTTTTACTCTGAGTGCTCCCAGCTCTAACCACAGTTTGTGTTAACCCCAAATGGAGTCCTTCCCAGAGCACAAGTCACTTCTTCCTGCTCCCTCATTCCATCCTGGAATTCACAGCTCCAGCTCTTTCCTGCTAGATACATCTTAATACCTAATCAATAACTAATCTTATCTTCCTCACAACAGAACAAATAACACTATATAGGATTATTTTGAGGATAAAATAAGAATATTTTTTAAAGGTCTTAGGACATTGCCTGTCATGTAGTAGGTACTTATTAATTGCTAATTTCCTCTTTGTAAGGATGGGATTTGGGCAAGGGGGATGGGACCAAAGGAGCCAGAGAAAGCAGTTGCTGACAGTTGCTGAAGTTGCTGACAGTTGAGACCAGAGAGGATTCTGGGAATTTCTCCAAGGAAGAGGAGGGAGGAGAGGTCTTCCAGTGGAGGACTGGGAAGAGGGAGGAGGAGGACAATCCAGCTCGGATATAGTCCTGAGGGCTTCCTGGGGATCCTTCTTTTGGAAATTGAAACCCTGATTTCCTGATCAAAGCCATCACACCTCACCCATCAAGACTTCAACCATCGAGTCAGCTAAGTTTGCATTTTGGGAGCACTCTTAGTCTCCTTCACCCATTACCCAACCTTGCTGAGAGACCCCATAGGAATTGTGAAGAGGGCACCCCCAAATCCCTCTGCTCTTCACCCCTTTCCCCAATCTCTGATTTAAGAATAATAAAACAAACAAACAAACAAACAAAAACATTCATCAGACAGATAATGCTCCAGGGTGCCTGAGAGATAATAAGGGAGAGGGGAATCACAGCTTGATCTGGCTGCCTCCATCTTGCAGCTGGACCACCTGCTGTGAATTTAACTGATCAGGGGGAGGTTTGTGTGAACCTCGCCCTTATTCAGGATCAGATTGGGGTACCACATACCTCCTCTTATAGGAAAGCCTCGCCCCCCGACTCCTGAGGGGCAGCACGACCATCCAGGTCACCCTGTTTCAGAGTGACACCCCCTTAAAATCTTCCAGTGTATATTTAGCCCCGGGGGAGTGCTGGAAGAGAGACTCACCACACAGACTTTCTCTATCTCCCTTCTATCAAACATTCATGACTGGCCTTTTTTATTGTTACATCTTTCTCTCTTTTTTGTGTCCCTTTGTAGTCTGGTGAAACCTTAGAATGTTTAAAAATGAATACAGTAAAATGCACAGGATAACAAAGCAATTAATTTATGTTGAAATAGTTGCTACTAACATAGTTGAGTTTTTTAATGTTTATGGACTTCAGGTTTAGAACCCCTGACCTAGAGGAAGACCCTTAACTGGTTGGGCACATGCTCAATGGAGGATTTCTAGGGGGTCGAGAACAAAAATCGTATAGGATAAGAAAACTTTAATGAACTATAATTTTTAGAGTTGGTTGGAGTACCTACAATTTAGTCATAGGTTTGCTGAAGTTTTGGGCCTCACAACCTGGTGAGGTTGGTTTTGTAAGTAGTATTATCTCCATTTTACATATGAGCAAACTATGCTATTCTATACTGTTTTTTTTTTTTAAATAAGCAAATGAAGAATAAATGCCTTGCTCAGGGTCATACAGCTAGGAAATGTCTAAGGTCAAATTTGAACCTAGGTCTTCCTGGAGCATCAGTCTTGGCACTCTATCCACTGTGCTCCCTAGCTGCCCCCTACTATTTTGTTGGATGATTTCATCAGTTCTCATAGATAGAATGATAATCTCCATGCTGGTAATCTACTTATTTTAGATCTATCCTACACCCACTTTTCTATCCCCAATCTTTCTTTTGATGACTGTCTTACATTTCTAATTGTTTAGAGGACATCTCAAACTGTGGACAACTTAAACTCAACAAATTCAAAATGGAACTCATTATCTTTTTCCCTAGACTCTATCATCTCCTTATTAATTATAGAGGATACTACCATTCTTATTAATGTAGAGGGTACTACCATTCTCCCAGTCACCCAAGTTCCTCACCTAGGTGTCATCCTTCCCTCTTCCCTCTCTTTCACATCCATACCAAGTCCTCTCAGTTCTACCTCTATAACATCTCTCATTTAGATCCCCTTCTTTCTGACCTAGCCACCGCCCTGGTCTAAGCCCTTATCATATCAGACCTGGTTTATTGCAATAGCTCTCTGTTTTCCTTCCTTGAGTCTCTTTTCCTAAATCTCTTTTACTCAGATCTCAGATTGATCTTCCTAAAATGCATGTATGACCCTTGTCATCTTCATATTCAGTAAAATCTAGGGGTTCTCTATCACATCCAAGATCAAATATAAAATCCTCTTTTTGGTGTTCAAAGACCTTAATAACCTGACACCCTCCTTTCTTTCTTACCTCTAATACCTTATTCCTCCATTTATATTCTGAGAGCCAGTGACTCTGAGTTTAATATTCCTCCCACAAGACATTTTACCTCCGGACTGGGGGAATTTTCTTTCTTTCTTTTTTTAAAATTCAATTTCTTTTATTTTTTATTTAAAATGTTCTTCCTTTTCCTCCTCTTCCTCTTACCCATTGAGAAACCAAGAAAAATAAAAACCCATTATAAATATGTATGATCATGCAAAAAAAATTTCAGCAATTGCTGTGTTCTAAAAAAAGGAAAAAAAAGGAAGAAGGGAAATAAAGAAAAAATGAAAAAATGAATGAATGATGAAAGAAAGAGAAAAAAGAAAGAAAAAAGAAAAAAAGGAAGGAAAGAATATGCTATAATCAGCACTGAGATGTCAGTTCTTATCTGGAAATTGATAGCATGTTTCATCATAAGTTCTTTGGAATCATGGATTGTACTTATATTGATCAGAGTAACTAAATCTTTCAAAGCCAATTATCTTTATAATATTGCTATTACTATATAAATTGCTCTCTTGATTCTGCTCCTGTCACTTTGCATTGGTTCAGAAGAGACTTCCCAAATTTTTCTTGAACCATCCCTATCATCTTTTCTTACAGCACAATGGAATTTCATCACATTCATATGCCAGAACTTATTTAGCCATTCCTTAATTGTTGGGCATGCCCTCAGGTTTCAATTCATTGCCACCATGGAAAATGGCTGCTATCAATATTTTTATGTGGGTCCTTTTCTCCTTTCTTTGATCTCTTTGTAGTATAGATATAATAATGCTATTAAAGGGTCAAAGGCAATGTCCAATTTTGTAACCTTAGGGGAATAGTTCCAAAATGCTTTGTAGACTGGTTGGACTAGTTCACAGTTCCATCAATAGTGCATTAGTGCACCTATTTTCTCACATCTTCCCCAGTATATATTATTTTCCATTTTTGTCATCTTAATTTGATATGTATAAAGTGCAGTATCCCTTCTGCATCACAGGAGTTAAGGACTAAGCACAAATTTTTGTCCTGTACCAGAGAAGTCTAAATTGTTTCTTTTCCTTTTTCTTTTATAGGATTAATGGTATGTTATATGCATTTATGAATTTCTAAATTTTTTAAGGTATCTCTACATTTCTAGCGTTTGTGTCGTATGTTGGCTTTAATGTTCTTTTAACAAAATTTAAATTTTTATTTATTTTAATTTTTAAAAATTAATTGTGTATATTTAGGTTATCAAAAGATAAAATATGTTCTTTTAGACAATACCTTATATATTTTATGAATTTCTGAGTTTCTAAACTTTTTTCTGTGTCATCTACTGGTCTTTGAGTGACATCTGTGACTTCTGTAAAACTTCCCCAAAATTTGCAATTTCTAATGCCAAACTGGCATATATTATATATTCCTTCTTTCCTTCCTTTTTCTCTAACTCTCCTATCCACTTCAACTCTCCCCTTATGAAATTCCATTCTTATCAACTCTCACATACTTCTATTTTTGCATAAATCATCTCTTTCTTCTCCATCTGCTTCTAATTAGAATACAGATGAAAGAGACCTCAGATATAAAATCCAACCCCTTCATTTTATAGAGAAAGATAAGAAATCACTCCTGGCTATGTAGATTTGAGAGTCATTTACATAGGGGTGTTGATTGAAGCCTTTGGATTTGAAGAAACCTCAGAGAGAGAAAATGATAAGTTTAGGGGCCAAGAGCAGAGCTACTGAGATCAAAGGGAAGGATAATAAGAGGAGTGAAAACATGGAGACTTCTAGAAGAGTGAAGGGAGAGGGAGATGTGGGAATGAATAATAGATGGCCTCAGTCTGGAGGCATTGTGATACAGTAGAAAAAGCATTGAATTTGGAGGCAGAAGACCAAGAGAAGAGAATACTTAGGTGGGTCATGAGAACTGCTTTCAAATATGGTTTGGCTTAAGGATAAGCTTCATTATGTTTAACTCATAAAGGCAAAACAAGGAACCCAAAGTGGAAGCTGCAGAGGTAGATCTCAGCTTTAAGCTACAAAAAAGATTTCCTAATAAGATATAGCAGTCCTAAAGTGAAATGGTCACCTTAGGAAAAAATCATTAGAGATCTTCAAACAGAGAGTGGATAATGATGGATCTGTTTGGGCCTGATATCTCTTGTATCTCTAGGGTCTGGTTAGCCTTATAGCCAGGACTTAGAAGGTGTTCATCAAATGTTTATTGATTGACTGATTGATTGATTGACTCTAGTCAATCTGGTGCTTGTGACCCCATACCCTGCTTCTTTATTGGCACTAAGAAATTATTACTGATTGTGAACTAACAATATTTCCCTTCCCAAATCTTTTTTTTTTTTAACACTTACCTTCCATCTTATAATCAATACTGTATATTGCTTCCAAGGCAGAAGAGCAGTAAGGGCTAATCAGTGGGGGTTAAGTGACTTACCCAGGATCACATAGTTAGGAAGTATCTGAGACCAGTCTGAGCCATGGACCTCCCATTTCTATGCCTGGCTTTCCATCCATTGATATACCCAGTTGACCCCTTCCCAAATGTTTTGAATGTAGATTTTGAGGAATAGTAGAAAGTGACAGTGACAGCTATTGGTTCGTGCCTTTAAATTACAATTTTTATCCTGCACAAGCTGATAGGTAACTCTGGTTTTCAGATTGATTGCCCACTTCATATTCCATTGTAATGCTGAAATAATTTTTATGCTGTTAATCTTCTAGAGTGCGGGCTTCCAAGATTCATAATTCAGGAGAACCTGGTCCATGAAAGGTTCCTGTTAGGGCATAAGTAAAGGTCCATAGTACCCTGAGATGGGAGAGTCCCCCAAAATTTCAGAAATGGACCTTCAGAATGTGCCTTGCATCAAAAAGCAAGACTGGCCAAAAGAGGGAGGGAATTACATAAAACAACACTTGTTGCATTTTTTGGCTTCACTCCATTCATAATGGGAAATAGATTAGATGAGATGTCTGGCATTATCTAGCCAAGCATGTTATTATCCAAGTTTGTCAATATTCCAAGTCATCATATCAAAGCTGATTAAAAGTGTTTTGAAGAGGCAACTTGTGTAGTGTGGGGAAAGCAATGGATTTGGAGCCAGAAGATGAGAGTCTAACATTTGCTGCTTAACCTTGGAGAAGTAATTTAATTTTTCTAAAGCTGTTTCCTTTTCTATAAATGGGAATAATAAAATTATACAATTGATATCACAGGGTTGATACAAGGGGAAAGGTTTTGTAAACTAAAAAAATGACAGACATATGAGCTATTATTATGGACATAATCTCATTCAGGTAAGAATTTCAGTTTAATACTCTTTTGAGATGGTATGGAGAAGCTGAGGTCAATATTGATGGAAAGAGTATCCATACTGAAACTACAGACCATTCAAAGGAGGACTGCCTTGATTATACAAATAACAGTTATCAATGTATTAATTTGATTTGTGTGCATTTTGTAGATTTTTTTTTAAGCCATTACCTTCTATCTTAGAATTGGTACAAAGCATGGCTTCCAAAGCAGAAGAAAAGTAAGGGCTAAGCCATTGAGGTTAAGTAACTTAGCCAGGGTCACACAGCTAGGAAGTGTCTGAGTTCACATTTCAATCTGGGACCTACCATCTCTAGACCTGGCTCTCTCTCCACTGAGCCACCTAGATGCCCCCATTTTGTACATTTCTTGCCCCATAGTTATTATATTATATATATTTATTTATTAACTATGGAATTTTAGTCTTCATAGGATCATAGATATGGATGAGAACCTAGAGGCCACTGATTGCAAATCCTTAATTTTACATACATGTAAACTGAGGTTTAGAGAGTTTAAGTGTCCTTCCTATGGTTATACAACTAATTAGTATCAGAAGGAAGATTATGAATCTGATTTTTCTTGGCTTCAAGTCCAGCTCTCTTTCTACTCTGTCATGCTCCCTCAAGAACATGAAAAAACCTTGTAAAGAATAAAGTACAGAAAAAAAATTCTGAAGCCAATTTGCAGTAAATGTTCCCCCTCTTCAAATTCCTTCTAAATATTATGTTTACTTCTTTGTGTATTTGTTTCCCATTTGTAGAACATAAACTCTTTGAAGTCAGGGTCTATCCCAGTTTTGCAATGGTCTCCCAGAGCCTACAGTGTCAGTTGTTATTGTTGACCTTGGTTTCCTTAGAGAATCAGTGGCATCAAATCTTGCCATGTACATTAATTGGATTTAAGTAAGGCAAAGTAGTGGAAAGTCATCAGCCTCACTGTCCCTTCCAGACTCATTAGTCAAATGGCAAGTCTGGACATTTGGAGATGGCCTGAAATGTAGTAGATGACTTTGGTGTCTTCAGTGTCTGACCAAGTGCTCTACAGAGCCTCATGACCACTGAAACAAACTGTTCTCATTTGCTCATTCCACCAAGAGAAGTATTCACATACCTTATCCCCCTAACTTGCCAATGGCTTTGAGGCTTGTCACTTACTCTCAGCCTTATTTATTCCATCTTTCAAGACAGTTTTACCAAGCTGTGGCTGATGGGCACACTTAAGCTTCTTGGAGCCACTGGCCTGAAGGAAAGAGGGCTAGTCTTGAAGGCAGGAAAAGTTGGTTTCAAGTTCAGCCTCCGAAGCACAGTGGCTGAGTGACAATAGGTAAATCTCTCTTAACCTCTCAGCATTGAGGATAGCTTTCTTTAAAACAAGACCAATAACCAATGTAAAAATAACCCTACTTTCTGTCTTAGTAACAACTCTAAGAGAGAAGGGTAAGAACAAAACAAACAGAGTTAAGGGACTTGCCCAGGGTCACATAGTCAGGAAGTGTCTGAGGCCAGGTTTGAACCAAGAACCTCCTATCTCTAGACCTGGCTCTCAATTCACTGAACCACCTAGATGCCCCCATTTAGAATCACTTCTAAGACAGAAGGTAAGAGTTTAAAAAAAAAAGGAAAGTCTTTGCCTGATTTCAAAGGGATAGTTCAATACCAAATTAATTATTTAAATAATATCATGAAATGGGAGGAGCTTTGGGTCTGGAACCAGGAACATAGGTTTGAATTTCAGCTCTTCTGTTTACTACCTCAATGACCTAGAGAAAGTTACTTAGAGATTCTCTCTGGATCTCAGTTGACTCATCTATCTAATAAGCAGGCTGACTAAGGCAAGAACTTTCAGGTTTTCTAAAGCATTCATTGTTTAAAGCAGGACTAAATGAAGTAGGATAAAATGGAAAGTATGTTGCTTTTTGTTTTCATTGGATCTACATTTAATTCCTTACTATCCAGTGCTTACTATCTCTGAGTTTATTTAAGTCACCTAACCTTTATGGGAATCAATTTCCTCATTTGTAAAACTGGGGTGTGTGTGTTTGTGAATGAGTGAGTGAGAGAGAGAGGAAGAGAGAGACAGAGAAAAAGAGAGACAGAGAGAGAAATAGAGAGACAGAGACAGAGACAGAGAGACAAAGATTGGACCATGAATTCCTTTCTGTTTTCCATCAATGAATCATCTCTTTGTTAGGTACCAAGATTATACATCTTTCTCAGTAAATCTGGACACCATACCCATATCTTAGAGGAGGTAGAGATATCATTTTGTAGTTGAGAAAGAATGGTGCTGTGTCTCAGTGGCAATAAACTGTCAGCAGATCAGAACCTCTACTAGTGACACCAGACAATCCACACTACCTGCAGAAATCTCCTGCTGCTTCTGGCAGGGTCAGGGAGGCAACTGGATTTTTCATCAAGTCAGCAACAATGTTGTCCTTTGGAGTCACATAGAAGAAGGGAATCCCAGTGCTATTGTTGAAAGGTCCATCACTGATGGGTAAACAGTTCCCAAAGGGCACACCCTTGATCTAACAAATATAAAAGAAAAAATTTTAATGGTGTGCTATGGTATGAGCCTTTATTGCCCATTAGGAGATGTTCTAGTAGGAATTCTGAATAATAATGACAATAATAACATTTATATAGTGATATAAAATTTATAGAGTGTTTTACATATATTATTTTATTGATATTTAGGGGGAGAGATGTTGCTGTTCAGTCATTTTAGTCATTTCTGACTCTATGAAACCATTTTGGGGTTTCTTGGCAAAGATACTGGAGAGGCTTGCTATTTACTTCTCCAACTCATTTTTCAGATGAGAAACTGAGGTAAACAGGGTTAAGGACTGGGCCCAGAGCCACACAAACAGCAAGTACCTGAGGCTCATTTTGAACTCATGTCAATGAGTCTTCCTGATTCCAAGCTCAACAATCTATCTACTGTACCACCTAGCGGCCTTTGTGACTCTTGTGCTAATGGATTTATCAAGACAGGGTGATTTCTGACTCCACTATTTCCTCATACTTATATCAGGGTGAAAATTTTAGCAATGGACTTAAAATTTTGTCCTAATTCTAAGTTCTTACAGAAGACTAATTTCTGCATTCATCATCTTATCCAATAGCCTTTGGATCCCAGGAGTTGTTTTTTGTTTTGTTTTGTTTTACCACTTTTCCCCTTCAGGCACTACTCTTTGTTCATTTATTCATTGTCTTGTTATCGCATTAGCCAAGGCTTAGAGAAAAATTGTTTCAGTTTTCTACAACTTATGGGAGTATGCTATGCTAATTTTGTCCCTGATCATTCACAAGCAAGCAATTTCTTTTTAATTTAATTTAATTTTTTACCAGTTATATGTAATAAATTCCCATATACATTTTCTGAAGTTATATGATCCAAATTGTCTCCCTCTTTCCTTCCCTCACCCCCTCCTAGAGCTGGCAAACAATTCAGTCTGGTTATATTTGTATTATCATATCAAACATATTTGTATATATTGTTTACTTTTGTAAGTGAATAATCTTATAAAACCCAAACCACAAAACACATACCCAAATAAACAAGTGAGAAATCATATTATTTCATCTCCATTCCAAATGCAACAGTTCTTTTTCTGGAGTTGGATATCATTCTTTGTCATAAGTCCCTCAGAATTGTCCTGGATCATTATATTGCTGAGAGTAGCTAAATCTATCACAGTTGATAATTCTATAATATTATTGTTACTGTGTACAATGTTTTCCTGGTTTTGCTTATTTCACTCTGCATCAGTCCATGATGGTTTTTTCAAAATTATCCTGTTCATCATTCCTTACAGCACAATAATATTCCATCACCATCAAATACTAGTGAGCAGCTCCTAAATAATTACTCAAATAATGAAGTAATAGAACCAGCAAAATGTTATTAGAAAATATGTTACTTTATCATGGATTTGGCCATTAAATGATGCATCATTTTCTCTGTCACATAGATATCTAGAATGTAGGGGCTGGTCTTGGTTGGTTAGGTGTTGAGTTGTTAGGTTATGTGTAGGGTAGGGATAGGAATAGAGATTGGACTTATTTAATTGATTTAGGGAGTTATTATTAAGGAACACCTCTACCAGGTCAGTCTGGCCCTTCCTTCACACTTACAGTCTTAGAAAATTGCCTAAAACAATAAAACGACGTGTCTTGTCCAGAATCACACAGTCATTGTATGTCAAAGGCAAATTCTGAAATAAGATTCTCTTGGTTGCAAAACCTACATGTGTACTTATAATGAGGAATTGTTTTAACTTTGTAAGAAAGCTCATTGTTAGAAAGCCTTCTGCCATGAAGACATGATTGTAAACTTTCTGACTCATTTTTATGATAGGACATGATTTTTAACTGTCAAAATTGGTAAGAAGGACTATTATAATGCTAAATAGCATGACTTAGAATCATGCAATTCAAGCTTCTACATTAAAAAAACAACAACTTTTATCTTCTGACTTAGAATCAATAATAAGTATTGGGTCTAAGGGAGAAGAGTGGTAAAGGCTAGGCAATGGGAGTTGAGTGACTTGCTCAGTTACAGAGCTAGAAAGTACCTGAGGACCGAATTGAATCCAGGACCTCCTCTTTCTGAGCTTGGCTCTCAATCCACTCAGCTATCTAGCTGACCCCTTTCTACATTTTTACTCACACATAAAGGTTGAGATCTTTACCTAATGCGAAGTATGTATTTCAATTTACTTAAGGTGCACATATGGCAGCAAGAAAGAGTAAATAACTATATTAGGTATTAAGCCATAGCCCATTGAAACTCACCCTAAATGTGGTATTTTCAAATGTTTATATAATCAAGATGTACTGATGATTTTTCATTTAGTTATGATTTAGAGATCATAGAATGCAACTTCTTCATTTTACTGTGAGAAAACTGAGGTCAAGAGAGACATTGTATTTTGTCCAGGTTAACACAGCTAATCAGTAGTAAAATTACCTCTAGAAACTACAATTCTTGCCTTCTCATGTTGTGCCCAGCAAAGAGCACTGGTCCTGGAATCAAGAAGATAGGAGTTCAAATTCAACCTTGGAAACTTACTAGCTATATGATAAGTTATTGAACCTCTGTCTACTTTGCTTCCTCATTTGGAAAATGGAAATAATAATAGCAACTACTTCTAAAAGTTGTCATGAAGATAAAATGAGATAACATTTGTAAAGTGCTTTCAAACATTAAAGCACTATGTAAATGCTACACATTATTATACTTATTTATGTTTTGTTAACAAGTTCTATACCATTTGTTCTGAATAATATTATTTTAATGAAATAGGAATTGTGTGACAATGTATAGAACAACACCAAAATTTTAATTTCCTCAAACTTTCTGGAAGCCATATTATAAGAATTAAATTCTCATTATTTTTTCATGCCATTTGAACCCTTAGATGGAATTAGCACTTGTCTTTCAAGTCGTATTATTTATCATTCAAAGGAGAAGATTTTCTGACATTTGATTCATATTTATGTCCTATTTGATTTCAGGGTGGGAATGGGGAATCTGCTGCTGTTAATAATAGATCTTCATTACATTTGTGAACTTCAATATATACTGTCTTTTAAGAAAGAAAACCCATGAAATCAGGAGTGAAAATGATTAATTTGAAAGCAGTTTTAGAAACCAAGTAAGTCTCTGGCCATTACTTATTTTGCTCCCTTATGCCCTTGACAGGATTGCCTAGGGTAATATTGCAAATGCAAGAAATCTTGCATTACACCCTGAGCAATGAAAGATTCTTCATTTTAGTGGGCAACTGGGGCAAAAGACTAGATGCTCGTTCTCTCTGCCTATCCAGGCTTTCTCTACAGGACCTCTGGATGGATTGCTCTTCTTTCCCATCCCTTCTCTGGCTGCTCATTCAAACTCAGAGCCTCAGTTCTAAGACACCTGGCTGAAGCCTAGCAGTGACCTCAGTCTTGACTTTGCCAGGAGAATGGAAACAACTTGCTCCATTGCTCCTACTGTGTCTTTGACAGGACAGCTCACGTTTCTCAAATGGAATCCTAAGAGTGGTCTTTTGGAAATAGTATTAAAATATATGGGTTAATGCCAACAGATCATTTGTTTCATCCACATGCTGCGTGATTTCCAAGGCAGGGAGAGCTGTTGTGTAGCGTTTCTCCCAGAGCAGCCAGTTGTGATCAACACATCTGCAGACCCTCCCTTAGAGCTGCTAATGGGTAAAGGCTGTCTGTTACAGTCTGTCTGCCTGCCTGCCTGCCTGCCTGCCTGTCTGTCTGTCTGTCTATCGGTAATTAAAAGAGGGAGAATATCCAATTCTTGGCACAGGATAGGATAACTTACCTTTTCCTGGGTAGATATAGTAGCCAGAAAGCCCCAGCTGTTAGTGTGAGCCAGGGATCGGGCAGTCTGGATGAAGTGCTCCTGAGGGGGAAGGCTGCCTGTCCCTTTGACACTTTCCCTTCTATAGGAAAACATCCTAGAAGGAGACGAGATCTGCTTGGACCTCCCAGCCCCTGGTCTGGACCTCAGGCCACTGTCTTCTTTGTAAACAGAGGCGGGGTAGCTCTGCTTCCAGATGCTGGTGGTGTCTTCCAGGAGGGAAGGCAGCGTCTCCTCGTTGGAGGAGCTGTCCAGCTCCTCTTCTACCTCATTGGTGACTGACCAAGAGACTGAGCTCAGGAGCACATATCCCCAGGCAGGAGAAAGCATCGTGCTGCTCCAAAGCAGCCAAGAGAGCCAGGAGATGAATGAGATCCTTGTCCCCAGCAGCCTGTGACAGCAGAACACAGACATTTTTGTAACAACCACCCTGCTCTGTGACCCCCGCAGTCTTACCAAGCCTCTGGAATGATGGCAGCACCCTCCTGTGGCAGAAAGGAGGCAATGCGAAGACAAATTGGCTTTCTTTCTAGGCTTAAAGCAACAGCTTGTGAGGCTTTCTGGTCAGGGACTTGGCTGGGTGAACACCAGCAATCCAAGGGGAAGTTGGTTTAGAATTCTGTATACCCCTATCTCAATCTCACAAAGAGCCAACTAATCTTCTAGTGATCTAGAGTCTCATGAACTAAGAGACTGAAGGTGAAGGGATATCCCATTTGATCCATATTGTGAGGGGGACATTGTATAACAATTTGTTCCTATCTCACAAGTTTTTGATTATTTTCTTAAACTGAGAGTGTGAAAAGCACCCTGAATTTAGAATCAGAGGAAACCTTTCCCTCCTCTGCCCCTTTCAGACTGGGCTTTTGTGCTTTCTTTTCCCTTCTAGGCAGTCCTTGGTGGCCATGATGGGAAGAGAAAGAGTGGAAGGCGGAGATATGATAAAGGCAAAGCAAAACAAAGAAAGGAATGAGTTATGGAATCTTGGAATTTTAAACTTCTTTGAAGTTTCTTCAACTATAAAGAAGAGGAATTTGATCTAGATGATTTCTTTTCCAACTCTCAATACTATTCAACCATGAGCTAGTCTAGTGTTGTAGCTTTATTCTGGTTTCCTATCCTATCTGATTCCAAATTCATTCCTAGATTATTATTATTTTAAGCCCAGCACTTTAAAAAATTATGACTTTTTAAATACTCTCATTACTGGAATCATAAAGTATCACAGAATCTTAGAGATGAGCAAATCCAACCCTTTCATTTTATTGATGAGGTAAAATTAAACAGAGGAGTTAAGCCACTTGCCCAAATTGACACAAATAGTTTGTGACAGAGTTGAGATTAGATTCATAGTCTACTGTTCCCATTTGATGAAATGAGAATCATTCTCCTTCAGAACATCAGAGAGGTTATTCCTAGCTGATGTTGTCCTTTATATCTCAGGAGTGTAGGAACAGATCTCCCTAGGTATATGTTTTGATATTGAGGTTATGCTCATAGGTCGACTAATGCTTGAGGGGTATTAAAAGTTAGTTTATCTAACTTCTTATTATAGGTGAAGAAGGGTGTAAGGGGTGTGCAGGAAGGACTAACACCTCTGATGTGAAGGATTACTGAGCTCTTTTTAGGGCTGCTAATTCACCTTTGGTGTCTGCAAGAACTCTAGTATGCAGAGAGGTCACCCTCTGGCAAACATCATCTTAGTAGTTGGGCTAAACCAGTTGAGGGTAACCAATAGGTCTCAAGTCCATCAGTGACTTAGATGTTTACTCCAAGCATGTAAAGATTTCCCCAGTAAAATGGTGTATGAGAACAATTTGTTCCAATGGCCATAAAGGTGGATGAAGCAGGCACTGTGGAGAGCTTAGAGCTTGGTCACACATTGAAGATGCCACAGCCATCCACTACATTCTGGAACATTGGCCTTCATTATGACTTTTGTCTCACCATTGGACATGGATGACTCTGGAAGAGATAGTGAGGCTGATTACTTTGTGCAACTCTACCTCACTTAAATCCAGTTCTCATAGTATTAGAAATTTTAGGAATCCGAATGGAATAAGAGTTAATAAGACTATCTCTTTTTGTAGATGACATGATGGTATTTTGTGGAAAATCCTAGAGATTCAATTGCAAAGTTAATAGAAACTATCAATATTTTATTAAAGTAGCAGGATAAAAAACATACCCATATAAATCATCAGCATTTTTACGTATTAGTAACAAATTCCTGCAAGAAGAGATGGAAAGTGATATTCCATTTAAAGTAACCACAGATAGAATAAAATACTTGGGAGTATACCTGCCCAAATAAACCCAGGAGCTACATGAATATAATTATAAAACACTTTTTACAAAAAAAAGTCTTATCTAAACAATTGGAGAAATATTAATTATTCATGGATGGGTCCAGCCAATACAATGAAAATTACAATTCTACCCAAACTAATCTACTTATTCAGTGCCATCCTGATCAAGATTGTTTGGCAGAATCTAGGTATAGCCCAATATTTTACATCATTCACTAAGATAAGATCAAAATAGATACATGATCTAAACATAAAAGGAGATATCACAAGCAAATTAGAAGAACAAGGAAAATATTTCCTATTAGATTTATGGATGAGAGGAATTTATGAGTAAATAAGAGATGGAAATCATTGTGAGATGTAAAATAGATAATTTTGAGTACAGTAAATTTAAAAGGGTTTGCATAAGTAAGACAAATGTTGCTAAGATTAGGAAGAAAGCAGGAAATTGGGAAAAAAGTTCATAGACAATCTCTCAGAGGTCTCATATTAAAAATATATAGAAAGCTTTGTCAAATTTATGGAAATAAGGACCATCCCCCAGTTAATAAATGGGTAGAAGATATGAATACACAGATTTCAGATGAAGAAATCCTTTTTTCAGTGCTCTACATTTCACTGTGATCATTCCATATAGTCTAGCCCATACACACTATTCTCCACCCCCCCCCCCACCGGCCTTTACCTTTCTTCTAATAGGTTCTACTACAGGGCTCCAGGAAAATCAGCAAAGAAAAAATAGAAGTGGGTACTCCTGCAGCTGGAGTTAAAAAGGCCTTAAGTTGACCTACATAAAAATCAGCTTACAAACACTGGGTACTACTACCATTACCCAAGGATGAAGTGCATCAGTCCAATCTTCCTTCCATCCCTTTTCCTTCTTCTGCAAACTCAGGTTCTGCTTTCACAACTTCTTTTCAAGGCTGTCCTTGGCAGAGGTGGTAATAGGAGGAGAAGAGTAAAGGAAGAATTTTAGGAGGAGATGTGATAACAATAAAGGAAAGAAAATGAACAAAAGGAAAGGAAATATTGAATCTTATAATTTTAGCATTAGGATTGACCTTAGGGATTATTTTAGGGTTAGCTCCTTGTGTGAGACATGACCCCACAAAATCCTGAGAATAGCCAAACTCAGTTTGGAAATTCACCCTCAAGACTTAAAGAAATCATAGATATTTTACATTTTGTTTTTCATTTTCATTTCCCAACCCTACTCTTAGGATTTTAAGCCAAATTTGGTAATAGAGGTCATCAAGTATTAATCATTCATTTTAAAGATTAGGAAATTGAGGTCCAGAGAGGATGCAAGATATTACATAGGTAATAAATGGTAGAGATGGAATTGGAATCTGGTTCTTCAGACTCTAGTTTCAATGTTTTTCTATTAAGGCATGCTTCTGCAAATCTTTTTTACTAAAGTTCTTAGTAATGGTTTTAGAAATTTAGATACTTTTGACTGCTATTTAAAAAAAGAAGGATTCTGATCTCTAGAAGGAAATTAATTTTGATTAAATGAAGGTACTAGTCCTCATCTTGCCTATGTCATCTAGTTAGGCTTTAGTTTTGATGTGTGTTTATGGGAAAGAATGCTCTATACTAATTAAATCAGTGATCTTTTGAAACATGAAAATAAAGATGTGGGTCATCTAAATATTCCTCCCCAAATCCATTCTAAACTCAACATTAGAAAGTAAGCAAAATTTAGTTAATTAACTATTCAATTACTATAATGATGTATTCATTCTATTTCTATGATGCTGATGGGAAAAGGAGGTGGGTGGTTATGGAGCAAGAGTGAGGATATTATATAAATAGCTCTAGTTTTGGTACTTAAAGGATACAAAAAGACAGAAGATATCCTTCAGTGCATTGGATAAATCCTCTATAAAGGGTTTTGGGGAAGACAGAAATAAGAATTGTATATGACAGAAATGCATGGATGAAGTTGTGATGTATATTCTTAGGAGTATTTTATTCCCTTTAATCCTAATGCCTTCTTTCTAGTGATATACTGTACATTGTTGTTTAGCCACTTTTTCAGTTGTGTCTGACTGTTGTGACCCCATTTGGGGTTTTCTTGACAAAGAAAATGTAGTGGTTTGCTATTTCCTTCTCCAGTTCATTTGACAGATGAGGAAATGGAGGCAAATAGGCTAAAGGGACTTCTCCAGGGTCACATAGCTAGTGTTCGAGGCCAGATTTGAATTAAGATAAGTCTTCCTGACTTGAAACTCAGCATTTTATCCACTGTGCCACCTCACTGCCCCATCCTGAACATAGTTTGTTTATATATTATTATTTGCATGTTGTTTCCCCTGTTAGATTGGGAGCTGCTTGAGGTCAGGGACTGTTTTTTTTTTGCCTTTTTTTGTATCTAAGTGCTTAGTACAATAACTGGCACACAGTCAGTGCTTAATAAATTCTTATTGGCTGACTGGCTGACTACATTGATGAAATTATGAATCTTTTGAAATTATTGACTACCTATTGAACATTTCCACCTAGCTGTTCCATAAACATCTTTTTTTCTTCTCTTTGCCATTTAGATCATTTCACACTCCTGTTGAACCAAATAGTTGTTTCCTCTTGAATCTAGAATCAAATATAAATTTCTTTTTTTATTTTTATTAAACATTTATTAATATTTATTTTTTAGAAAAGTTAACATGGTTACATAATTCATGCTCTTACTTTCCACTTCACCCCTGAGCACCCCACCCCATGGCTGATGCATATTTCCACTGGTTTTATTTTTTATTTTCTCCTATTTATTCATTTATTTATTTATTTGCTTATTTATTTATTTATTTATAAAACCGTTTATTAATATTTATTTTTTAGAAAAGTTAACATGCTTACATAATTCATGCTCTTACTTTCCCCTTCACCCCCTGACCTCCCCCCCCCATGGTGATGTGCATTTCCACTGGTTTTAACATGTGTCATTGATCAAGACCTATTTCCAAATCTTTGATAGTTGCATTGGTGTGGTAGTTTCAAGTCTACATCCCCAATCATGTCTGCTTCAACCCATGTGTTCAAGCAGTTGTTTTTCTTCTGTTTCAACTCCTGCAGTTCTTCCTCTGAATGGGTAGCGTTCTTTACCATAAGTCCCTCAGAATTGTTCTGTGTCATTGCATTGCTGCTAGTACAGAAGTCCTTTACATTAGATTTTACCACAGTATATCAGTCTCTGTGTACAGTGTTCTTCTGGCTCTGCTCCTTTTGCTCTGCATCAGTTCCTGGAGGTCTTTCCAGTTCACATGGAATTCCTCCAGTTTATTATTCCTTTGAGCACAATAGTATTCCATCACCAGCATATACCACAATTTGTTCAGCCATTCCCCAATTGAAGGGCATACCCTCATTTTCCAGTTTTTTGCCACCACAAAAACGTGGCTATAAATATCAAATATAAATTTCTGCATTTCATATTTAAAGCTCTTTGTGACATCTTCCTCCTGCTCTAGTTTTCTTACACACTATCCACTCCCCACATCATACAATCTGGACACACCAACCTCCTCACTGTTCTACACAGAGTACATGTGACGCTCCATATTTTGCCTTCATGATTTTGCACTGGCCATTCAGTGCCTCCACTCCCCAATCCCCATCCCAAGCATGCTGAAATGCATTCTCTTCACATCTCTGCCGCTTGGAGCCTCTGGCTTCCTTAAAGGTTCAACTCAAATGCCACATTCTGTAGGAAACCTTTCCTGACACTCTCAGATGCTTATACCCTTTCTCCTCAAACTCCCTGTATTCATTGCATCCATCCATCCATCCATCCATGTATGTATGTATGTATGTATGTATGTATCTATCTATCTATCTATCTATCTATCTATCTATCTATCTATCTATCTATCTATCTATCTATCTATCTATCTAATCTATCTACCTGGACAGGTAGGTGGCACAATGGATAGGAGTTCTGGGCTTAGAGTCAGGAAGTCATTGTCCTGAGTTCAAATGGGACCTCGGACACTAGCTGTGTGATCCTGACAAGCCACTTAACCCTGTTTGCCTCTATTTCCTCATCTGTAAAATGGACTAGAGAAGGAAATGACAAACTATTCTAGTATCTTTGCCAAGAAAAACCCCATATGGAGTCACAAAGAGTCTGAAGTGACTGAAATGATGTAAGGACAAAATTAATCTAAAAATGAATATGAATATAATCAATAGTTCAAAGCCCATTTGCATAAGACTCTTTATTGGTGGAGATTGATTACTCAATACTCCATGAGATCTGCAGAAGGGCAAACCTAGGGAGTGTTTGGGAAAAGAGACATTTTGGTCTTTGAGCTTCCAGCTTTGAGAAACTGTAGTTTCTGACACTCTTCAGGTCCCTGAAGGGAGACTCTGGGAAGAAGCCAAACTGTAGAGGAGCTGGCACCTCAATTGTATCCCCTATCCCTAGTTTACTAGCCTAGAGACTTCAGGGAATTTTCCCTTGGATGAAGTCTGGAATACTGTTGAGCTAAGATATTTTCCTCCCCAGTGACACAGTTCATTTTCTTTGTATATCATCTGGTATATATTCTCAACCACATACTCTCTCTGATTTCTATTTATTTTTGGTTTGGATATTTTATTTGCTATTTCTGTATGTGTTCATTGTGGAACTCACATTTGATGGGAAGGGAATAAAGCCTTGGATTTGTACTTTGGAATAATCATTCCCCATCAAGAGATAGTTATCTGGTTTATTTGGTTTGAACCTAAAAATTATTTCTTCAAGTTCAGCAATTTATTTTTTTTTTGGGGGGGGAGGTTGCTATAATTCTCCCCAGTACCCCTAACACTGAAGAGAGAAGAGTGGCAGGCATCTGATTTCAACTCACTACTTTCCTTCTTGGAAGGAAATTAATCTTTCTTAGAGAAGGGTGAGGGGAGAGAGGTGGAGGCTAATATTCTAGAGATATTTTTCCATACCTCCCTGTGAATCAAAAATAGATACATATGGACACATATAATCAACATAGACAAAACATTCCACAAACTAACCCTGTGAGATATAAAATGCACATGTGCCTGTTTTATTCTTTATTAAAATATAAGCTCCTTGAGGACAAGGTCTCTCACTTAACTCTTTGTTTCCTCAGCACTTAGAACATAGAACAGTATAATGGAGTAAACAATAGAGTTGATAAAAAGTAGAATAGAATAAGCAATGAATAAGTACTTAATGATTACTACAATTAGCATATTAGCCAATATGGAAGCAGCATTTTAGAAGGGGAAGGGCTCTTTGAGATCATCCATTCCAATATCCCTCATTTTACAGATGTTAAAACTAAGGCCCAAGAAGATAAAAAGATCTTGCCCAAGATCACATAGCTTGCTGACTTGCTCTGCAGCTTCTGATAAGTCATTCAACCTTTCTGATATGTCCTATGGGATTTCCATTCTGGTTCCAACATCACTAACATTATTAGTCTTCATTTCATAAGATATTGTGGCTAAAGGTGAGACTACCCATGATATTATTTATGTACTGAATCAAGTTAGGTTGTTAATCTGACCTTTGCTATGTGATGATTTAATGATTTTTAAAACAAGTGAGTTACTGAGGATAAAGCCAATAATTACTGATTTGGCATTTGGAAGAAGCAGCATGGTCTAGAAAATTGTGAGCTGGATTTTGAGACAGGAAGACCTGGGTTCAAATGTCACTGGAAAAAAACAACCCTTACCTTCTTAGTATCAGTTTTAAGACAGAAGAGCAATATGGGCTAGGTAATTAGGGGCAAGTGACTTGTTCAGAGTCACATAGCTAGAAAGTGCCTGAGGCCAGTTTTGAAGATGAGTTTTCCTGACTCCAAGCCTGGTGCTCTATCCATTGTGCCACCTAGCTGTCCTTATATAAGTTTAAAAAGTAGTTTTAGGGGCATCTGGGTAGCTCAGTGGATTGAGAGTCAGGCCTAGAGATGGGAGGTCCTAGGTTCAAATCTGACCTCAGACACTTCCCAGCTGTGTGACCCTGGGCAAGTCCCTTGACCCCCATTGCCTACCCTTACCACTCTTCTGCCTTGGAACCAATAACAATATTGACTCCAAGACAGAAGGTAAGGGTTTAAAAAAGAACAACAAAAAAACTATATATGGTCTCGAGAATTCCATGGAACTTCTATTTCCATTTCTCCTCCAGTTTGACTCCCTAACCATCAAAAGACTGAACAAAGCCACCAAAATTATAGAAATACAGCATAAATGAATCTGTAATGGAAAATGGATAAATACCTAAAATTATATGAAAATAAAATTTATTTTCACCAAATCTCATTTAGTACACTGAGGTTGGGCACGAGTATAACTTAAATTTATTCATCAGATGAATACTCCTATAAAGTAAAAAAATCCTTTTGCAAAGCAAATATTCATCACCTTAATTCTCTTTCTCTCTTTTAAACCTTTGCTTTCTGTCTTAAAATCAACACCAAGTTTCAATCCAAGGAAGAAGAGTGGTAAGGGCTAGGCAACCAGGGTTAAGTGACTTGCCCCAGGTCATACAACTAGGAAGTGTCTGAGGTCAGATTTGAACCCAGGCCCTTCTGATTTCAGACCTGGCACTACTGTGCTACCTAATTGCCCCTCAGCTCACTGACCAATTCAGTGATGTAAGATAATACCAAAGGACTTATAAAAAATGCTATTTCACCTCTAAAACTGGAATTTGAATGCAGATTGAGCTCTACTATTTTTTCACTTTAATTTTTCTATGTTTTTTTTTATATTTTTATATTTTTAATTAGATTTGGATATCAAAAGAGAAGCAACAGTACTTAGCTTTATACAATCACTATGAAAGTACTTGGATGAAGGTAAGCATAATTTTCTTATAGGACAAAAGCCCAATTAGATTCAAGATGCCATAAGCAAAACAACTGTTTCTTGCTAATTATACTTGAAAGAAATGAGATATGTATAATAAATTAGGTGCCAGAAATGGGGGTAAAAACATATACTTCTAACCAATTAAATGTCTTTACAAAATATGCTAGCTAAAAACCTATCATACTGAATATTCTTAAGTTATCAAGCCTACAAAATTCTAGATGTGATAATATAACTCATTTTATAAATACTGGCAT
>NC_058132.1:491681011-491737233 GCF_016433145.1 Gracilinanus agilis
TCTTCTGGTATTCCTTTTCAATCTGGCCAATTCTGGTGTTCAATTTGCTTATCAGTTCATTTGGTTTCTGAGCCTCACTTTCCAATTGCAAGATTCTACCTTTTAAACAGTTATTTTCTTGCCAGATCTCTTCCATTTTCCTCAAAATCTCAGTTTTGAACTCTTCCATAGCTTGTGAGGAGTTTTCCTTATTTGAGGAGGGTCTGGATGCTTGTTTTGTTCTCCTCCTCTGTTTGCTCAGTTGTCTGGATTTTCTCTGTGTAAAAGTTGTCGAGTGTTAAAGGCTTCTTTTTCTTGTTGTTATTCTTTCTCTTCTGAGTTTCCTGAGTCTGGGTAGCCATCATTAGCCCAGCAGCTTCTCAGGTTTATCCTCACGCTCAGTGTCTGTCTGCGGTCTATTGGCTCCTGAGGTCTGAGTTCTCGTTTTTTCCAAGGTCAAGCCCCCTGGTGGGCCCCCTTGCTTGATCCTCTGCAGGAGGTTCCTTTACAAATCTCGGGGCGCTGCTTCCACAGTCGTATACCCGTCTGCACTGGTTCCCCACTCAGGTTTTCAGAGCTTTAGTTCCTGGCTGTGTCTGCCTCCACCCACGCCTCTGCCCGTGCCTGTGTGCTCTGTGTCCGGCGTCCACTCTTTGCTCCCGTGCTCAGATTTCGCTTGCGTTCTTTGGCTTATTGGGGTCCCAGATCTTGCTGCTCTCAGGAACAGGCCCCGGAGCTGCCAATGACTCGATGGGTGCCCCAAACTTGCTCTATTTCTTTTTAGCTGGGTTCCGTGCTATAGGTGCTGTGTGTGGAGGGGGTGGGGGTGGGGCGGTTGCTCAGCCCGCGATTTAGTGAGAGCCCTTTATAGCCTGGAAATGTCTCGATTCCACGTACCTTCCACGCTGTGCCCTGTTGTGGGGTTCCTCCGTTCGTCTGGACTTGTTTTTATGTCCCCTTGAGGAGTTTTGTGTGTTTCGGTCAGGAGAGGTTAAGAGCTGCTTCTTACTCTGCCGCCATCTTAACCCGGAAATCTCTATGTTTTTTTTAATGTGTCTTCTCTACCACATATGGAAATTTGTTTTGCATGACATCACCTATATAGCCTATATCAAATTGCTTGCTATCTTAGAGATAGAAGAAAGGAGAGCAGGAGAGAATTTGGAACTCAAAATCTGAGAAAACTAATGTTAAAAATTGTCTTTACAGGAAATTGTGAAAAAAATAAAATATTAAAAAAAGAACACTGAGTCTGAAGTTGGAGGATTTAGGTTTAAGTTTTCCCTCTTAGTCCCATGTGACCTTGGACAAATCAGTAAACTTCCCTGGATCCTGTTGCCTTAACCATAAAATGAAGGGGCTGAATTTAAATGGCCTTTAGGGTCCCTTCCTGTTCTACATCTATGATCATATAAAATCTAGATTTTTAATATGTAATCTGTAATGCAAGGTGGCTAACAGAAACTTTTTGCTTCTGTAATTTCTAATGGTCACAAAAAGTCAGTTAAACATCTTAGAATGTTCAGAAAGTCAGTTAGAACTTAAAGCTATAAATAGAGGTGAAGTTCCAACTGAGGGGACTTTTGCCTTGAGAGACCTCGAGAGACTTAGAGAAACCCATTCAAAGTGGCTGTCAGGGGTATTTATACTCTGAGGCCAACTGATGTTTGCCCCTGGCTCACGGCACCTGGGAACATTCCATGTCTTCCAACTGCCTTCCCTGTCATTCAAGGTGGCATCCATCATTTCCCAACAACTTGGGCCTGTTTTGTTTTTTGTTTCTGGATTCTCAGTGCCTAATACAGTGCTAGGTACCTAGCAGGTATCTAATAAGTGCTTGTCTGTGGTTAACTGAAGGATAGTTGAGGTGACAGGTGCAGGAGAGTCTTTACTGGAAAAGGAGTAGACTTCTGCCTTGGAACTGATACCTAGTATCAACTCTAAGACAAAAGATAAAGGTTTAAAAAAAAAGAAAAAAATGGTGAAATCAGGAAGCAATAATGTGGTCTAGAGGAAAGAAATTATAGTCTTCACTCTGGCAAATACTACTTATGAGATGATTAAGAACAGCTCTATCAAATAATTGAAGCCACCCCAGGATGGGGTGGGGGAAGATGAGAAAATAGATTTGGGGATCAGAGGGCCAGAGACAAGCTGGTAACAAATCATGGCAAAGTTTATTGATCACAGCTTCTAATTTAGAGAGATTTGAACAGGCTGAGGGATTAGGTGAACTTTTCACATACAAAATGGATGGTAATGATTTACAAGTTCCCTACAATGGATTTAGTTTACATCATCAAATCTAGATAGAGTTTTCTATAGGCTGGTAAAGCAATATGTCAATATATAACCATCTAACTCAGATACCCAGAGAATGCATACATCAGTGGGTTTTAGTAAGAACATACAGCTTCATCAAAGGGAGAGGAAAAGGAGTGATTGAAGCCTCAGGTGAGGAGTGAGCTATGGGCCTGACTTTAGCTGAACTATGGCTACTCCAGAGCTTTGCTGTTTGGGGCTCTTTAAGCTTTCTAGAGCTTTGCTCAATGGAGGCCTTTGGCTGTACTCATGCTGTCTTCACATCTGCTCCCTTTTTACTTAAATCAGACAAATAAAGCTGAAGTAAATACATACATGATATCAAGTTTTGCTTTCTGAGGTGGAAGTAGGGTATAGATGTCTGGGTCTGAATAGCAGGGACAGGGGGTATGTACTGAAAGAATGACAAGGAAAGGGGCTGTGGAAGGGGAATGATATGATCAATTACAGATGTAAAGGATGGGGCTCCTTGGAATAGTTGGCCTGGGGTTAAAACAAAGGGTGAGGCAGCCACTTACTAACATAAAATTGAGTAAATGTTTTTGGAGAAGTGACTTAGTTAAGATTGATCAGTCCTGGGGAGACTTGTCACCTCCAGGAATTGTTGTGTCATATGAACTGTTCTTTTGGTTGTTCCCAAGTCATGGGTTTTGTGGCTTGGGTCCTTAGGGTGGTCTTTTATGTTCTCCATACTCCATTGTTTCTGAGGGTCTTCTGTTCTATCTGTCTGCTGCTTCTGGCTTGGTGGGCTGTGTGGATCCAGGATTATTCATTTCCTGTGTAAATAAAATCAAAACCATGAGACATTGGCTCAATCATATAATTTGTCTAAACCTTACTTTCCTTATCTAAAAAATGGGGAATAATAAAAGTTGTGTTCCCACAGAGTCATTTTCAGGGATGAAGGAAGCTTTAATCTGTTCTGAAGAAAGAAATTGGAATATTTGTATTAGAGTCCTGGTTCTGGCATATTTTAATTGTGAGACATTGGCCAAGTCATTTAATTTGTTTGAACCTGACTTTCCTTATCTAAAAAATGGGGGATAATAAAAATTGTGGTCCCTACAGGGTTTTTTTTTTCCCCTCCAAGGTTGTTTTGAGGTGTAAAAAGTGAAATTTGGGAAATGTATAAAACTACATTTCCCGTGATCCAACATGGTCCAACTGATTTCCGTCTCCCGACGTCTTGACGCAGGGGAGAGCTTAAATCTCGTGGGTTAGGAGGGAGTGGTCTCTTTTGCCAGTAGGGCTTCCAGGAAACAGGAGACAAAATGGAGGCGGCAGTTTTGAATGCTTACAAGCGCGTGGTCTAATGATTTTATCTATCAACATGGCTTTAATTAAAATACTAATTTATATTATTATAGCAGCCTTTATCATTTTTCATACTTATAATTTGGCGAACCAGAAGGTCGAAATTCGAACTCTAAATCTTCCAGATAGCCTAACGATAGCCATGCTTGCTTTTTTGGCCATCTGGCTCAGCTCTTTTGAGCACTTTTTTAAAAAAGGAAAGTGGCTTTCCTTGCCATGCTTGTGCTGAAAGCAAGAGCACGTTTTTGCCTCCAGTGGGACTCAGTTGGCCAGTCCAGCCCAAGCCACCTTGGGAGGGAGGTCAGGCCAGCCAATTCTGGCTTTTGGCTTTAAACTAAAATCCCGGAGCCCAGCCAGACTGTCTCTGCCACTGATCTCCATTCTTGACTCGCTGATGCTGCCATCGTTCCAGTCCCAGTGCTGCCGCTTCCACTTCAA
Organism: Gracilinanus agilis; assembly: GCF_016433145.1. Lineage (NCBI taxonomy): Eukaryota > Metazoa > Chordata > Mammalia > Didelphimorphia > Didelphidae > Gracilinanus > Gracilinanus agilis. The sequence continues at coordinate 491,685,065 of NC_058132.1, forward strand.
CCCCGAGCTCCAGAACCTGAGATTTCCGGGAAGGAACCCAGTCCTGACTTGCCAAGACCTCCAGAGACTGCTTCAGCTCTGCCGCAAACCATTTGGGTAGTATATTCTCCTTTTTCCCTATTTCTAGCCTTCCACGTGTTTCTCTACAGACCTAATTTAGCCACCCACACAAGCTCTACACATGGGGTTTTCTACAAAACTTTTTCTCTAGCCCCGAGCCCAATGACCCAACACCACGTGGACCTAGCGTTTACCCTTAATCAGCCGAATGGCCTATTCAGACTTGCTTGTGATTAAAAACTGAACTAAGGGGAAGAAATATTCACCCCCATACCTGCTCAGAACTTTGAACTTTAAAAAAAAAACAAAACCTTAAACTCAGCAGAACTCAATCAAAAGAACCTCAAATTGAACCAGGGGTAGACTTTAAAACCTCGGAACTGAATGAGTTTTATTTCTGTTTTAGAGAGACTGTATCTTACTGTATTTTGCTAATTAGTTTTGTAAATCAATCTTGCTTATTTCGTTGATTTTCCTGTTGCACTGAATCATTTTAAGTTAATGTAGTTTGTGGCTGCTAGATTAATTCTGTTTACGATTTTATTGTAACTCCCAAATAATGAAAAAAAAATATTAGAACTGGTAAGAGGTTTTGACCAGCTGGTTATCTGATATTCATATTATATTTCCTAATTTACTTCAGGTTTCATTTTTACTGTAATCAACAACAATGTTATGTTCTCGTACCATTTGAAAGTTACACATTTTAAAAGTTATAAATTGCCTTAATTTTGTTTGACTTTGGAGAGTTTGGTGCCTGCCTTGAGATTTAAATTGTAATTTTATGAGAGGTCTTTTAAAAATTTACTTTAGATGCTTAGTACCCTTCTGTATAAATGATAAGGTTTTATGTATTTATTTTAAAGAATTGTGGTCTTAAAGGATAAGCTTTATATATTTTATTGTGAAGAATTGTTGTCTTATATATATATATTTTTTATATTAGTCTATGTTTTAGCCTCTTTTATCAGAAGAGTCTAGAATTCTTGAGGATAATTTAGACCAGAAGGTTTTTTTTTAAATATCAGGTTTTTATATGGAAGCAATAACAGAATTTGTTGAGAAACCCTTAGCCAAGGTTTAAAAGTTGTAACAAGTATATGATTTTTTGAACATCATTGTTTATTGTTTTAAAATGTGTTATTAGAAATATGGTACTCTATTTGAATGTGCATTGTGAATCTGCTATTTTGTAAAACCCACTTTCTCTCACAGAAAATCTCATTTTTGGGTACCAAAACCCTTCTAGTTCTAAGATATATATATATATATATTTGATTTTTAAAACATTTTTTCAATTAGAGCAATTGATTTTTCCTTTTTCTCATCTTGTACTGGAAGTACATATATAATCATTATTTATCCTTTTTTTTTGATTCTACAGCAAAATAAGCTCAATGCAAATACCTGAGCCTGAGCCTGAGACTATGGGATTGTGATTTAATGCCTCTCTGATTCCAGGAGAAGTGCCGAGCCACATGGTCAGAGACTTGACTAAAGAATCTGCATGAATTGCAGGAGTTCTATGACAATACTAGAAGGGCTTGAAAATTGGGGTTTGAGTCCTAGAGTCCCAGTCTTTTCTAAAACTTTAGAGGACGTGGGTCCCCTCAACTTAAATTCCTAGTGAAGCACCTAAGATTGGCTATCATTTAATGGCTCATTCCCTGAGAAGGTGCAGGGAAAAAATCGGATCAAAGAAAGGCATTTCCCTTATTCCTCTCTATATATAGAGTAAATGGCAATTTTTCTGTAGTCCTGGCCCTAAATGGGTTATAGCATATTGCTTAAATCGCTTTCATTGGGCCTTGAATCAAAGGCCTGTTTATTTCTCCTACATTTTTTTGCACATTTTACATTTCCTTCACAAGTTAATTTTTTCTCTTTTTTTTTGAATTTTATTCTTTTTATTTTTTTTTATTATTTCTTTTGCCAATTGATTTCATGCACCCCCGTGACTCACTTAGCCATGCATCCTTGGCTGACTTTTTCAGGGGATAATGTGTTAGTTAAATATTTTCCTCAGGGGGGTGTGTGTTAAGTTTTTATAATCATAATGTCTGAACTATAATCTAAATTGCAAGTCAATTTTTACTCCTTTAGAAGTAAACTCAGGGGGGTAATGTTAATTCTCAGAAGGAAATGTATGTTTTATAATCTATAATGTAAAGTTTAAATTCTTTGAAAGTAATTTCAGGATTAGGATTTTGCCATCTCCCCAGAATCCAGACGACAAACCTGTTTGGTGGAGGCACCAAAAGATGCCTGAAGAGCCTTCACTGGATCATGAAGATCCAATTTGAACTTTGGGGCGCAGTTGATCTGAACTATGGGGTTGGATACATTTATTTTGAATGGAGAGTTTATGCCAGAAAGGGGGACTGCCCCCTTAATGGTTTTTTTTGTCAATGTACCGAACATTGGTTTTTTTCTTTCTCCCTTTTATCTCTAAATTATTGTAAACTCTAATTTGATTATATTTTCCTGATCCATTGGGGAGATTTATCTCCCAAAGGATCACAGGGGGGTAATGTGTTAGTTAAAATCACCTGGGGTTCTATTTGGAAGGATTGAACCTCAATATAATGTTTGACAAACTTCTGTGGACCTGTGGGGGTCCTTAAAACTACATTTCCTGTGGTCCAACGGGTTTCATGGGTTTCCGGTTTTGGATGACGTATTCAAGGTGAGGGACTGTTTGAAATTAGGGGGAAGTGACTTGGAACTTCCTCTGGAGTTACCTGAGCTCGAGGAGAGAGGAAGGTAAATGGCTGAGGTGAGGTTGGAATAGGTTTTTCTTACAGGCGCGTGGTCAGTTTATCTCTATCAGCATGGCTTTTATTAAAATACTATTCTTCCTTTTGATCTTGGCCCTCATCATTTTTAATAATAACAGAGGCACAAAGAAGACAATGTATATAGGAAACTACTTTGTAACTATAAAACAGAATAAGCCATTTTTTTGATTATCAGGAATAACAATAATCAACAAATGCTAATTGAATATAATTTCCTTGCCAGAAAATATCAGATCCTTAAGCTGTGATATTACCATTATCAGTACTGGGTTACTACTCTTCATACATGGAGTTTCCTAATTGGGCTTGAGACCTTTAACAATCTTTTTAAATCTCCAGACATATAAAGGCTCTTAAAATATACTCTAGTTCTCCTCTTCTGGTTCTAGGGTGTAAACACAACAATAGGAACCACTGGCAGCTTTGCTTTCTGTGCCTATATCAGACAGGCTTATATCTGGCAAGAGCAGAAATGCATTTACTGGAGTTCTCTTCTTCCATTCTCCCCACTTGCCAGTTAATGAAGGATAAAGATCCTTCAAATGTAGGCTAGAGCTATTTTTTGAAGTGTGAAGATGAGCTGGACATATTCTCTGAAGGATCCCCACAGGATTCTGCTCATTATCAAGAGTTGGGATGCAGGGGAATAGTTGGGAGGAACCACTCAGGGGAAGGCAAGGGGGATGTCTCTGATGTTGGGGTTGAAAAATTGGCTTTAAAGTGAATTCCAAGTGCGTTGGCTAAGGGGGATTGGGGGGGCTGAGGGAGAGGGAAAGAACATGAAATATATAACCAGGAGAAAATATTCAAAATAAAAAAAAGTGAATTCTAAGCTTCTACAGGAGCCCAACCAAAGTTAGTTCAATGTATTCTGTTGAGTCAGCCTGTGAAAACCTCTCCTAGCTCTCTGAATGCTTCATTTCCCTGAAAATGAGGGAACAGTTTATTCCCAGAAAGTAGGTTACTTGTGGTGCGATTAGGTATAGGAGATCATGATTTCTGTATCATTTACCTATTAGGTACCTAATTACCTAATAGGTATATCACAAAACTTTTGTTCTTCCCTTTGATATTCATCTATCCCATCACTCAGATTCAGCTGCATTTAATAATGTCCTTACTATCAAGAAAAAATGGTGGCAGCTAGCTGGCTTGGCTGCAAGAATCTCTTGCATTTGCAGTACCAACAGAAGCAACCCTGACAGTTGGAAAAACGGAATGATGACCCAGCCTGACTGGTGGTCTCACTGCCAAAAACTGTTAGAGATGGGACTATAAATATTCCTGCAGAACCAACTGTAGGGATTCTGGCTTTTGGCTGATTTCCTTTGGCATCTCCCTTGACATCCTGCTATCCCCTGGATCTCCCCATTGGGCCCTGGGAGGAGGGAACTTTTGGTGGGTGGAAATCGTGGGAACTAGCTTCTGTAGGCAGGCAGGGACAACCTTAAATCAAGCCATCACCCCATCTAGTAATCTGCTAGACCTTATTCCATCAGGGCAGTGAAATTATCCCTGGCTGAGGGCAGATTCCCTCAGCCTGACTTCTACCTTCCATGACCCCCACCCCTGCCACCCATCCCTGGCTTCAACCTTAGCAATTAGTTACCAGACCTTACCCTCTTCCCTCAGCTTACCCTTGGCTTTAATAAACCCCTTTGGCCTTTATTCAAAGAGCTTCTGGTGATTCATTATACCAACAACTAGGGCAAAGACTGAAGAGGGAAAGAATAACTTTCCTTATTTCCTGAGGGCTAAACCAGGCATCCATCTTGGTCAGGAAGTGAACCAGATTTCACTTCCTATAGGCTAGGAGTTGCACTCCAGAAGGGAGGGGCTCTTTACTCCTCCCCTCAAGGGATCCTAATAGCAACAGGGAGGCTGAATAAAACCTTTCAGCTAGGCTCTCACAATCTATGGCTGACCCAAATTATCCTGTATTAAAAAGAAAGCTTCCCTGCCTAAAAGACTCAACTGATACCATTCAGTGCCCTCCAATACAAGCCTGTTCATTAGCAACTTCATATTTCCTTTGTATTACACTTACTATCAAGAAAAAATTGTGGAAGGTAGCTGGCTTGGTAGATAGAAGGCCAGAAGGGCATGGGTACAAATCTGACTTTAGACACTTCCTAGCTGTATGACCCTAGGCAAATCACATAACCCCAGTTGCCTAGTATTTGCTGTCCTTCTGCCTTGGAACCAAAACCTAATATTGTATCCAAAACAGAACGTAAAGGTAAAATTTTTTTTCATAACTCTGGCCTCAAATACTTCCTAACTGGTATTATGATACCCCTGATGGTATGAGGATTTGAAGCTGGGTAAAGTGAGTGAATCCTAAGTGAGACACTTAAGTTGGAACAGTGAATCTCAAAGGACCCCACAGCAATAGTTGTGGAGAAACTGCTGGACCCAAACTTCAGATATAACAGTGTCCCAGAATAGCCAGCTAGACAAGAATCCACTGATATAATTATACAAATATACTGCCTAACTGACAATCTGGCCCAAGATGGATAACAATAAATTGATTGTGAATTAATCTTTGATAGGGATGATACACTTCACCTCTTTCCTCTAAATATCCCAAAAATGTGATCACTAAGCCTCAGGATTATAGAGAAAGCCAAACTATGGTAAGTTTGAAGATTTATTATTGAACAGGCTTAAGGAAGGGAAGCAGGATAATGGCTGGGGCAAAGGGAAACAGGAAGTCCTTAAATATCTAAAGCTAATGATATTATGATGATATCTGAATTGATAGTAATCAGGTTTGCCAGTTGCCAATCTGATTGGGCCACACTGACCCCAACCTAAATCAAGATTTCTCTGCTGATAGTTGTTGTTCCTTCTTGATGGTTAATTCTGGTTTACGTTATTTCAGGATCTGGTTGATTGAGGATCAGGGACTGATGAAATTGATTGATACAGGTTGCTGGTTTAATAAGCTTATCTAAGCCTATTCTCATCAAGTCTTCCTCTCCAAACCCCCAGTCTCAAAAATGGGATCCCTTCTCAGTTCAAATTCTTCTTTTTATATACAAGCCTCAACTGCCTTGGCACCTGCCGGCTCCTGCCAGGCTTGGTTCCTTCTACATTCCAAGCAGGTAACTGTCCATCATCTTCTTTGCAACTTGGCTGTTCAATTTACCATTACCCTGGTCAAATCACTTAATGTCAATTGCCTAGCCCTTGCTACTCTTCTGCCTTAGAAATGATATTAAGACAGAAGGTAAGAGTTTTTAAAAAAAGATTAAATGAAAACACAGACATGTGAACAAGGCAAAGAAAAAATTATAAAACCTCAAGAAGCACCTTTACCACTTCTCCTGGTCCTAACAAGATTTGCTTTATTCTGGTAGAATTAGAAGCACACTGACTCTGGAGTCAGAGAAGCTGGATTCAAATCCTGCCCCTGACATTTGCTTCTGTGACCTTGGACAAGTCATTCACCTAAGTCTCAGTTTCTCATTAGTTAAAGGAGAGAGTGGGACTTGATGGATTCTAAAGTCCTTTGCAGCTCTAATCTAAGATCCTATCTAACTACTTGTCCATAAATTGAAAAACCTGGACTGTTTTTTGCTTTGGGTGGGAAAATTTATAGAACATCTCTGGTTATTTTGAAAGTAGGGATGGAAAGTTTTATGTTACAAATTTTTTTCTTTGGATATTGTTGGTTATTGGTAGAAAAGAATTAGTAAATTGCAGCCAGTCATTTAAAAAATTAATTAATTAAATTAATTAATTTAGAATATTTTTTCATGGTTACATGATTCATGTTCTTTCCTTCCCTTCTTCCCTCCCCACTCCTATAGCCAATGAACAGTTCCACTGGGTTTTACATGTATCATTGATCAAGACCTATTCCCATATTATTAATATTTGCAATAGAGTGATCTACATCCCCAATCATATCCTCATTGAACCATGTGATCAAAAAAAGTTTTTCTTCTGCATTTCTGTTCCCACAGTTCTTTCACTGGATGTGGATAGCGTTCTTTCTCATAAGTCCCTCAAGGATTGTCCTGGATCATCGCACTGCTGTTAGTAGAAAAATCCATTACATTTGATAGTGGCACAGTGTATCCATCTCTGTCTACAATGTTCTCCTGGTTCTGCTCTTTTCACTCTGCATCAATTTCTGGAGGTCATTCCAGTTCACATGGAATTCCTCCTTCATTATTCCTTTGAGCACAATAGTATTCCATCACCAACAGATACCACAATTTGTTCACCCATTCCCCAATCGAGGGACATCCCTCATTTTACAATTTTTTGCCACCACAAAGAACATGGCTATAAATATTTTTACAAGTTTTTTTCCTTATTATCTCTTTGGGGTACAAACCTAGCAGTAGTATGTAGTCAGCCATTCCTAATCTCAGATAACATTAAGAAAATATCTTTTATTGGTGTCTTTTATCTTTACATAACAATCACTTCTACAAAAAATAACAAATAAATTTTTCCTTTCTCCATTCCCTTCTGGGTGAGCCCTTTCTTAATGTTAAAATATAAGGTGCCATGTTGCTGAAAGTGGAACACCTGGATCGAAAAAGCAGATCTGTAATAAATATATCAATATCTAAAATACATGTATAACAGCTTTACAAATTAGTATTAGAAATGGACAATTCCACTCTTTTGGAGATTACAGGAAGATTTCCCACTGCTTGTGCCATCAATCAGCTATTGCTCCTACTTACAGTTCTTCCTCTCCTCCTACATCTTCCATTTCTGTCCTTCCCCATACAGATGTGAATTTTCATTTATTAGGCAATATAAATTTGTAGTAACGCTATGTAATGGTGATTTTACCTTATTGCCTGTAATAGTGTCCAGCAGAAATCCCAGTACCTTAAGGATTACACTGCTTAAGAAATCCTAGTACCTTAAGGATTACACTGCTAAGACAAACATCACTCTAGCTAATGTGTTTCAGAGTGACATGAGGTGGCTCATCATAATTGTCTTGGCTTCCATGTTTCTTAATTGGTGAAGAATCAGGACTTTGCAGAGGCTTCTGAGTGGACTGGAGGGGAGATTTGTCATTTGGCTGCATTTCCTTGAGATTGTTGTCATATTCTTCCTCTTCCTCCTCATCTTCTATACATGACTGATGTAAATGAATTACATATCCCAAAAGTAGCAAATTAAATAGATGCCAGGAGCCTAGGTTTAAAAAACCAAAACCAAAACAAAACCAGAAAGGCAGATCTGTAAAGTCAACATAGCAACTTTTAAAAGATTTTGGCAAGCCTTACTAAGTCTTAATTTATACAACTGATTTGCAATTTTCACAGACTGGGGGTAATCAAAGTGGGATCTTTGATACCACCCATGCCTTAGGTAGGACCTAGTCCTTAGACAATCACTAACTTCCTCCCCTACCTTCTTCTCTTCCTCTACCTCTTTTTTTTTTTTCAAAATCCTTATGTCCTTTTGTTATCAATTCTAAGTCAGAAGAGCAGTAAGGGCTAGGTAATGGGGGTTAAGTGATTTGCCAAGAGTCACACAGCTAGGAAGTGTCTGAAGCCTGATTTGAATCCATGATCTCCCATCTCTAGGCTGGAACTTTATCTACTATACTATCTTGCTGCCCTTCTTCCTCCTCTACTTTTAATGAAAGAAGTATCTACTATAGGGACAGCTACCTTGATCAGGGAAAGACTGTTCTCTGAGGTCTATCTGGCCAAAGACATAGGAATAGAATAGGGCAGGGAAGTGGAGAGACAAAGGGAATCACAGAGGGGATATTGTTACCATCTTATGATGCCTCAGATACAGTCACTTCTCAAGTTCTTCACTGCTTGAGTTATTGCATATCCTTATGTGTTAAGTGGGCAAGGGAAAAGAGTCTGAAGCACATGACAAAATGAAGTCTATCATGCCAGAATTTTAAAGCTATAAATAGGGAGATTTGAAGAGAAAATGTGAAAAAAACATGCACAATGGAGCTGAAAACATTGCATCTGTGAAATGCCTTTTGGTAGGAAAAAAGAGAAAAATGACTGCGGCTTCATTAGGAAATGGGTAGGGACAATGGATTTATTACAAATCCTCAATGGATTCAAAGTTACGGATATTCAGTGGCTGATACAAAGTGCTGCTCTGGGTAGGCTACAGTAATTACAACATTTTAGCCAATAACTACCAGGCCATTCAATCTGATGGAATAAGTACTGTTTTTATTCATTTTAGTGTGGCATACTGGCTGGTGAGCCAGCCCAAATACTGGAAGATCTCTTGTCCCTCTTGTGACACACACCTTTTGTGTGGTTGTGGGAAGGTCATTTAATCTTTTAGTGCCCTGGGCAACTCTCTAAAATCATATGTTGTAAAGAAGATGGCAATCTTCATTGGGGTGAGAGGTTTCTTTCACCCAGAAGTTCCCAAAGCCAATGAAATTGCATATCTAGCTTTAATCCCAGCACATATGCACAATGGAGGAATCTCTGGCCAATTACACTTGAGAATGTTACAACATATTGGAATAAGAAAAGAAGAGAAAATAAATATTTTTAAAGTAAAAAAATAAAAACTATTGCAGAGTAAAGGTCATTGTCAAAGGAGAGTCAAAGAATAAAAACATTTGAAGAGGGTGAAAGGCTTAAAGAGATAAAGGAACCCTTTCTCCTTACTCTTAGAAACTCTGATGGGGGAAGTTCCTGCTAGAATCTCTCATTTGACAGTCATTTTCAAGGTAGCCTCAATAACTGGGGACCAATCAGCAAGGCACATAACCTTAACAAAGGACTTCAGCAGGGAATAGGTTACATGACCAGATCCATGGCAAGTGTCCCCTTCTAATAAAGTTCTCTGCATAAATCTCATCATGAAGACTGGGAGATTTGTCAAATCCATATGGATTCTCTAGATCAATCTTTAATACATATTTATATTTATGTCCGGAGGGGAGAATGGGTTGGTTAAAGAAAAACAAATATGGGCTCTTTCCCTGTTTCTAGACTTAGACTGAAATGTTGTTGTCTTATTACTGTAGGGCAAACTTTCCATTTTCCTTTCATATATGGAGTAATCATCTTAGACACCATCCAAAGAAGCCGAATTACTGAAGTAAGCAAACTAATTCATTTTAATCTATATAGCAGTTCCTTGTCACAAACTCTGAGGACAGTTAAACTCCAGTGTATTTGTGAGGTTGATATAAATTAGGGGAATAGAGAGGGACAACATTGAATGGGAGCTCAGAGGCCATTTGATCCTATGTCTCATTTTACAGATGAGGGGAAAAAAAGGCCAGAAAAATTCCTAGGATCATAGAATCATAGATTTGGAGGTGGAAGGGACCATTATATCAAGGTCAACCTCCTCATTATACATATGATAAAACTGATTTTATTCTATTTTTTAGACTAAAAAATGGAAAATTTAGCCTTGTCCCTTTCCATGAAGCTCCCTAGGACCATGTTTTATTACAATATGACTTCCTTGTCAATTGCTGAGATGAAATTCCCATTGGGATGTCCCAAGAACCACTGCCCTCCTTTTCCTACCAAAGTTATCTTCACTATGCCTGTATCAAAGTATAAAGTCACTGTAATTCAACAGTAACTAACACTCAGAAATATGGGGGCCAAGGATGGTGCCTTACTAAAATTTTCTGTGTGGCAGAGGATCATACCCTTGCTTAGGACAGTCAGGAGGAAGTTCCATCTCAGCTGGAAGCTAGCAGCCAGTCTGATAAACTCTTCTTTGCTCCTTCCTGGCTACTAAATTTTAGGAATGTATAACCAAGGAAGCTCTGACTTAGAAAAAAAAAATTATGTAGAAAAATGTGTTCACACAGTGATTTTATATGTAAACATTTCCTTGGGAACAGCATTTTTAAAGGTGTAGATGAGAAACAGAGGAGGAATTTACAATTACTAAAGGATGAGTGCTTTACCAAATGCACAGTGAGTCTGTTTCTAGCTTTTGGTTACAACCTCTGTGGGGTTGATCCCTGGTACAAAGTTCTTTGAAGTTGGGAGAGGGAGGAGATGAGATATTGGCCTATTTTTTTCATACACATACCATTTTTAAAAAGAGGTCACTTGTGTAGTATGACAGAGAAACACCACAGGGGTAGCACCTCTAAGTCTACCTGGGGATAAATTGAAAGTTTCTGATATGCTATTTATATTCTTAACAGCATGTGCTTTGACTGTTTTACCAAATTAAAGCAGAACAGTTGTGGAAGTAGGTTTGATTATAAGGAAGTACTCTGATTGGAATAATAATGAATCTAGGGCTAGATAGTTGTGCAACCAATAATAATGATAAAATAATTATGCTTAATTCAGGAAATATTCATAATCAGCTATAATATGTGTTAAGAATCACAGATTTAGAAGGCACTGAAGAGGTTATTTAAGGGGGCCATTAGGAGACTCAGTGGATTGAGAGCCAGGCCTACACATGGGAGGTCCTGGGTTCAAATCTGGCCCCATACACTTCCTAGCTATGTGACCTTGGGCAAGTCACTAAGTGCAATTGCCTAATTCTTACTGTTCTTCTGCCTTGGTACAATTTCTTAGTATTGATTATAAGAAAGAAGGTAAGAGTTTTTTCTTTTCCTAAAGGATATTATATGTTTCTCAATCCCAAGAAATTCTAACCAAAAACTAAAGAGACTTTATTGAAATGTATAAAATATTGAATGAGATATTTGATTATTCTGAATTGTAAGCAGTGTAAGGGTTAAATTAGGAGTTTTGACAAAATAAGAGAGCAGCTTTTAATAATTTAAGTTTAAATGAGAATATAATAGAGTTGTAAATTAGGTTTCTTTGAAACTGTTCATTTTGTCAATTATTATAACACAATAATATTCTATTGCATACCGTAAATTGATACACTCTCTTAAGTTTCCAGTTATTTGACATGTCCAAAAAAGTCACAGGAATTTTTTTCTATATATATGGATTATTTTCCTCTTTAATATGTTTGGATATATAGACCACTTATTAGTGGTATTTCTGAGTCAAAGAGAATGCATAGTTCAGTGACTTTGGGGTTAGAGTTCTAAATAAAAATATTTTTTTAATTAAGAAAAAATCTTAAGAGCCGTTATAGATAATGATTTCAAATGTCCAGCAATCTAATTTATATTTAATACTTAAACTTTGTATTTTCTCTAATAATGAAATAATTTCCATGCTTCTTAGATAATAATATACCTGGTTTGGTGATCCTGGCTGTAAGGAATTAGAATTAAGGGTTCGACTAAAATATATGAAAATTATAAATAATATGGTAGTCGTTGATTTAAAAATATTATAGTTTAAGTCAAAATAACTTTCAATATTTTTTATTCACAAAACAGGTGGAGAGAGTGAAAGTTGAGTAATACAAAGAGGATAGAGAAGATATTTAGCCAATCACACTAAATAGTACTTGACTCAGTCCAGGCTTGACTTGTTAACCTCCAACTGGAATTAATCTCTCTCCAAAAGTCAGGAAAGGAAAGCCAGCTATTTACTCACCCAAGTTCCCTCCAAGAGGCAGATTGAGCTGAAGAAGGTGACCTGTCAAGAGTGACTCCTGAAGCCACCCTCTGGACTCAGAAATTCAGGGCTTTTATAGTGACTTCTTGCCCCTTCCCCTCTTTTCATGGGGGTCAATCACAACTTTCAAATTGTCTAGCACCGCCCAGGGGGGCAGTGTCTTGTGGGATCCACTTATCTCTGGAGGTGTAAACTCTTATCAAAAGAATTCACAATTTCCTGACTGATTGAGTTGTTACCCACTTTAGCAAATGACTTGGAGCACTCTTATTTAGTGTCTGGTGAGGTACTAAGTAGGGGCAATAAAAGAAAGTCTGATTCATACTTCACAGTCTGGTGAAGTACTTAGTAGGGGTTCTTAAGTTAGTATTAACCAAGTGTTAACTCAAAATAGAAAAAGAGAATGAAGAATTCCATTTCACACATTCCCTTTAACATGGCTAAGTCACTTAACTTCATTTGCCTAGCCCTTGCCCTTGGTGTCTTAGAGTTGTTACTAAGAGAGAAAGTAATGCTTTTTTAAAAAAAGTATCTTGGTGCAGTGGGAAGGTTCAGTGGATCAAGATCCAGGACAAAAAATCAGGAGATCCTGGATTCAAAGCTGGCATCAGATATTTCTCAGCTTTGTGATCCTGGGCATATCACTTAACCCTCATTGCCTAGCCCCTATCACTCTTCTGTTTAGGAACTTGATACTTGTATGAGTTCTTGTAAGGAGTTAGAGAGAAAAAGAAAAGATAAGGAAACAAAAGAAAAGAAGTGAAGAGAAAAGAAAGAGGAAGGTGGAAGTGAAAATAAATTATAAATGTTTATTAACAAAAAAATTAATTTTGAAAAGTTATAGCTTTTTTGGAAACAAGTTTATAGTAGTATATTTGCAAAATGAATGACAATATGAAATACAATGGATTGTGTTATTCATTTGTTTCAGTCATGTCCAACCCTTCATGACTCCATTTGGAGATTTCTTGGCAAAAATACTGAAATGATTTGCCATTTCTCTCTCCAGCTCATTTTATAGATGAGAAAACTGAGGCAAACAGGGTGAAGTAACTTGCCCAGGGCCACACAGCTAGTAAGTGTTGTGTAAATGGAATTAGCTCTAGCCCATTCATAGTGGAAACTCTATTTACCCCAGATGATATCATCCCCACCTCCCTTAGTGGGGAGGGGAGATGAGTTACCCACACGTGACAATAAGTAACAAATCAAGAACAAGGGACTGCCCTTTGGGCAGTCCAAATCAGTGTAGAGGCTGCCATTTGTCTACTTGAATGAGAGGTGGACCCACAGGAAGTGATAAAAGACACCATCTCTTCAAGTATGTTGGTTACTTCCTGTTGGGGCAGTTCCTGCTTTGAACTTGGTGCTGAAGGATCTCAGCTGAGACCTCAGACTGCTTCCACTCTGAATGGTCATGTGGGTAAGTTAGGCTGACTTCCTTGGCCTACCTTGGTGTTTCCAAACTCTGCCTTAGGTAGGCTTATAGCCTCTCTGATTGCTAAGGTCTTGTGGCATATAATTTAGTTTGATTAGCCTTTTAACCCTCTCTCTCCGTCCAGGCCTCTGCAGGCCTGGACTAGCCTCTTCCTCTCTCTATTTCCCTACCTTTTATCTTCCTAATTGTAAATAAAGTACCTTAAACCCGATCCTGACTTGGGTCTATTTAATTATGGAATCAATCTGAATTATTGATTCCTGGAGGCCAAACTTTAAATATATATCTATAAATACATAAATCTCCCTCTAACAGTGTCTGAGGCCAGATTTGAACTCAGGAAGATGAGTCTTTGAGAGCAACAAGCTGACGTTAGGCTCATCAATGAGCCACCTAGTTGCTCCCATAAAATGAATATCATGATACTTTTAACTTCAACAAAAATATTGTTTATTCTTGATATAAAAACTGTATACGGGGGCAGCTGGGTAGCTCAGTGGATTGAGAGTCAGGCCTAGAGATGGGAGGTCCTAGGTTCAAATCTGACCTCAGCCACTTCCTAGCTGTGTGACCCTGGGCAAGTCACTTGACCCCCCTTGCCTACCCTTACCACTCTTCTGCCTTGGAGCCAATACACAATATTGACTCCAAGACAGAAGGTAAGGGTTTTAAAAAAAAAACAAAAACTGTATGCATTCCAAGTTCAAGTGTAGCAACAAGTACAAAAAACACAATTCATGAAGCTACACCTACTCATTGTGATAGTGGAACCCTTTAGATGTACCCTGTGCTTACTCAAATTTGGCCACTGTTGAGCATGCCATATTAAATAACCATCATGAATAAATAATTCAGTCTCAGAGCAAATTCTCCATGTTGGTCTTATTTTTATTGAATTGATTTGATTTGAGCTCTGTTTTCATTGGGGAGTGGGGAATGGATATATTTATGTAGCAATTGTTCTAGAAAATATCCAGTAATTTTGGCTATTGCTTCAATCTTCCCCTGTGGGGATAAGTTTCAAAATTAAAAAAAAAATCTGTCAGATATTAAGGACTCCAAACTTCTCACCATTCTAGTTTTCCTCCTCTGAACACTTTTCTGTATTAAAAAAACTTTCCTAAACTATGAATTAAACAAAATTAGATTAAAAATTAAACTAAATTCTAAATTTAAATTAAAACAAAATTCAACAAAAAACAAGAATTCAATGAAATACTACAGAAGTGAAATGATGACAGCAGAGGACAGAGGACCTGTTATTACTCTTGGAAGTCATACTACTCTCAGTGCAGTACAAAATCACATTAGTCATTTTGGCTTCCATTTCACAACACTTATATTGTATTTAGAGTCCACTAAAAAATCCCAGATATTTTTCAGACAAAGTAATATCCAACCAATGCCTTTTATTTATGGGGTTGATTTTTTAAAAATATGTGCAATACTTTATATTATCTATACTGAATTTCCTCTTATTTAATTTAGCCCAATTGCTCTTACCTATCAAGAATTTTTTGAGTCATCCAGCTTGGTCATCCAGTGTATTAGTTATCTCTTCTTGCTTTATGTCATCTGAACATATGTTTGCCTTTATCCAAGTCATTGATTAAAAAAACAATTTTGGATACTTACTATGCTATGTGACTGAGTGGATAGAGTGATGGACTTGAAGTCAAGAAGACCTGAGTTCAAATGTGGCCTCAGACACGAGTTTGTGAAGCTGAGCAAGTAAGTCATCTAATCTTGCTGTGTCTTAGTTTCATCAACTGTAAAACAAGGATAATCATAGCACCTAACTTCGAGGGTTGTTGCAAAGATCAAATGAGATAATATTTGTGATTGGAATCAAGTGAATACATAATAAATGTTTATTCTCTTCCCCTAAATCTACCTCACCACTCATATCGGCATGAAATTTAATCTCTCTGAGTCCCCATTTCTTCATTTTTTTAAATGGGAAAATGTTACCCATAGTTCCTATGTCACAGGGTTACTGTGATACTCAAATAATAATGTACTTGAACTACTTTGCAAACCTTAACATATGTGTCATATATCATTTCAGGCTCCTGGCTTGGTTATAGAATCTTAATTAACCCAGAAGTTCTGTTTATCTTATTTATTTCATCTTAATTACTCAGCATTTGAACTCTTCAAGAAAACTCACCCAGTTTTCTTTCCAAGTTGGTGACCCAATTAACCCTCCATTAAGTTGTACATACATAATAGCTTTGTTCTTTGAAAAATCAATTAGATAGTCTAATATTATATTATGTCTGCATTACAGCTTCTGTCATGCTTTCTGAGTTTCTACATAGAGATGTCTTTTCTAATAATATAAAAAGGCATAATGTAGTTGGCCATGATGATATAATTTCAATATGATAGAACAATGTGGAGCATTTATATGAAAAACAGAAAGGAGAGAGATAGAGATAGAGATAGATAGATAGAGAGAGAGAGAGAGAGGAGGTGTAATGTGGGGTGGTGGTGGCTGCACTTCAGGGGAAGACTAGTAGATGGACTTAGGCCAGCCCCCAGGGCTCTAGGCAGGAGTAGAGAGTGGTATATGAAGCAGGGGTCCTGCACCCAAGCTGGCTGAGAGATAGTTGAAACTCTCTTACTAGCAAGCCAAGCCCCTTTAAGCTCAGGGTTCTATGACCCTGCCCAGAGAAATGGTAGTAATCCTATTGGTCAATAGGTGGGGTCAAGTAGGAAGAAGGTTGGCACTTCTTGGTCCTAACTGCTTATGGAGTTTGTTAGCTGTAGCCTATAGAATGTTCAAGCTGGTGATGATGTTTGGCCTTTGGTTAAGGTAAGGCAATGACTTCAAGATCTTTAGCTTAAGGTCAAAGGGATTTATTGATGATAAGTTGAAATAAGTAAAGGGGATTGGTAAATGGGTAAGGTAAGCTAAAATCTTGAGATGACTAACTTCAATAAACTGTTCTAAGAAATACTGAAGGTCTTCTTAAGGTGCAGAAGAAAGAATGCCTTGTGGGCAAACTTAATTCTGATAGGCTTGGTTGCTGACCCAGGGCTGTTAAGCCCTGGGCTCCATGGTGTGTAAATAGAATTAGCTCTAGCCCATTCATAGTTAAACTCTTACTTACCCTAGGCATAGAAAATGATGTCATTCTCACCTCCCTTAATGGGGAGGGGAGACGAGATACCCACACGTGACAATAAGTAACAAATCAAGTACAAGGGACTGCCCTTTGGACAGTCCAAATCAATGTAGAGACTGCCATTTGTCCGCTTGACCCACGGGAAGTGACGAAGGACACTATCTCTTTAAGTATGTTGGTTACTTCCTGTGGAGGCAGTTCCCGCCTTGAACTTGGTGCTGGAGGATCTCCTGAGACCACAGACAGCTTCTACTCTGTATTGTCACGTGGGTAAGTTAGGCTGACTTCCTTGGCCTACCTAGGCCGCTTCCAAACTCTGCCTTAAGTAGGCACTAGCCTACCTGATTGCTAGGCCTTGTGGCTTGCAGCCTAATTTATTTAGCCTTTTAACCTTCTCTCTTGTCCAGGCCTCTGCAGGCCTGGACTAGCCTCTCCCTTCCTCTTTATTCCCATACCTTTACCTTCCTAATTGTAAATAAACTGCCTAACCCGATGCTGACTTGGGTCTGATTTAATTACGGAATCAATCTGAATTGTTGATTCCTGGCTATACATATCTATAAAATACCTAAATTTCCCTCTTACAATGGTAATGTCTTGAGGACAGTATAAACTCTTGTTTACTATTAAGGGTTGTTGGGTTTGCCAATGAGTTGTTGGTATTTGGCTAGCAATGGTAGTTGTATGTGTCAGCCTGCCTAAGGAAGCTAAAACCCAAAACCTTCCCAGGGTCCAGGCCCACATTCCACCTCCCTCTCCCTGAGTCCAGCCCAGAAGAAGCAGTGAAGAACAAGTGAAGTCAGGGGCCTGGGACCCTTTCAACTGCCATACTGCACCTGGCTGGGTCTCATGCCAGGTTCTGAGTTCTAAATGGGCAACTGAAAGCTTGCACCCATGAAAGCATGATTGCAAGATTTTATACACTACAGAGGGTGGGAGAGGGAGAGAGGAAGGAAAAAGGAAGGAAGAAAGAAGAAAGGTTTTATATCCTGCTATTTTACTAAAATTATTAATAGTTTCAATTAGCTTTTTAGTTGAATCTCTCAGATTTTCCACACATACCATCATGTCATCTACAAAAAGAAGTAATTTTATTACCTTTTTCCATTCTGATTCCTTCAACTTATTTTTCTTCTCTTATTGCTATTGCTAACATTTCCAATAGTATAAGAAATACTACTGGTGATAATGGACATTCTTGTTTCATTCCTGATCTTATTGGGAAGACTTCTAGTTTATCACCATTCTAAAAAATACTTGCTGATGGTTTTAGGTAGGTACTTTTTATCACTTTAAGGAAAATTCCATTTTTACCTATGCTTTCCAATGTCTTAATAGGAATCAGTGTTGTATTTTATCAAAGGCTTTTCCTACAACTATTGATAGCATGATTTTTATTATTTTTGTTATTAATATGATCATTTTGTTGACAATTTATCTTATATTAAATCATCCCTATATTCCTGGTATAAATATTGTTTGGCCACATTATATTATCTTCGTGATCTCCTAGCTAGTATTTTATGTAGGATTTTTGCATCTAATGAAATTGATCTATAAATTTCTTTCTTTCTTTTACTCTTCCTGGTTTAAATGTCAGTACCATATTTTTTTCATTAAAGAGTTGCATAAAACTCCTTCATCACTTATTATTTCAAAGAATTTATTTAAGATTGGAATTACTTGATCTTTAAATGTTAGGTAGAATTCACTTGTGAATCCATCAGATCCTGATGCTTTTGTTTTTATGAAGTTCATTGATGGCCTATTCAATTTCCATTTCTAGATATTCTATTTTCTCTTCTCATGGTGTGGTGACTTTATATTTTGGTGAATATTCTTCCATTCTCTTACATTGTTAAATTTGTTGGCATATAGTTGAGGAAAATAACTCCTAATATTTGCTTTCATTTCATCTTCATTGGTGATATATTCACTCTTTTCACCTGTAATGTTAGTGATTTGCTTTTCTTCTCTCTTTTTTAATCATATTGACCAATGGCTTATGAATTTTGTTGAATTTTTTTTGGGAAAACCAATTAGCAGATTTCTTTATTACTACAATAGTTTTCTTATATTCAATGTCATTCATTTCACCTTTGATTCTTTGGATTTCTAGTTTAGTGTTTGTTTAGGAATTTTAAATTTGTTCTTCTTTTAGTTCTTTTCAATTGCATTCCCAATTCATTGATTTTCCCTCTATTTTATTAATATCAGCATTTAAAGATATCAGTTTTCCTCTAATTACTAATTGTAGCTTTTGCTGTATCCCACAGGTTTTGATATATTGACTAATTATCATTCTCTTTAATGAAATTATTCATGGTTTCTGTGACTTGTTCTTTAAACTAATCATTCTTTAAGATTAAGTTATTTGAATCTCCAATTAATTTTTATTTTGCATTGCCATGGTCTTTTATTATATATGATCATTTGCATTATGGTCTGAAAAGGATGCATTTAATATTTCTACTTTTCTATATTTAATTATAATGTATTTGTGCCCTAATATATGTTCAATTTTTGTAAAAATGCTATGTACTGCTAAGAAGGTATATTTCTTTCCCTTCCTATTCTCTTCTCTCCAGATAGCTACTACATTTAGTTTATCTCTTTATTAATCTCCTTGACTTCTTTCTTATTTATTTTCTGGTTGTCCTTTATTTTCAAAGAAGACTAATGACATCACAGGGTGATGACATGCTGGTGAATTGGATTTAAGTGAGGCAGAGTTGCACAATGCCATTAGCCTCACTCTCTCTTCCAGAGTTCTCCATGTCCAGGGGTGAAACAGAAGTCAGAATGACAGCCAATGGTCCAGAATGCAGCAAATGACCTTGGCAACTTTGATGTCTGACCAAACTCTAAGCTCTCTACAGTGCCTGCTTTATCCACCTTTGTTCATTGGAACAAATTGTTGAAATAAAACCATTTTACTAGGGAAGTTTTTACATGCTTGAAGTAGACATCTCCCTAAGTGACTGATGGAATTGAGACCTTTTGGTTACCCTCAATCTGGTTTAGCCCATCTACCCAGATGATGTTTGCCAGAGTGTGACCCCTGTGCATGCTAGAGCTTCTTGTAGCCACAGGTAAGAGTTGGGAGACAGGTAGACAGCAACAATGAACTGGCAGTCCTGAAAATGGCTCAGCAAGCTGTCACACCAGAGGTGCTAGTCCTTCCAGCACACCTCTTATACCCTCTTCACTTATAATAAGAAGTTGGATAAAATAACTTTTAAGATCCCTCAAGCATTAGTAGTATATGAACATAATCCCAATATCAAAACACATACCTAGCAAGACCTGTTCCAATACTACTGAGATATAAAAGACAACATCATCTAGGAAACCTCTCTGATGTTCTGAAAGAGAATGATTCTCATTTCATTAAATGGGAACACTAGACTATGATCTAATCTGAAGTCTGCCACAAACTAGTTGTGTCAACTAGTGGCTTAATTCATTTTTTGTTAAATTTTACCTCATCAGTAAAATGAAATGATTCAGGTAAGGAGAATATTTTTTAAAAATTATGTTTTTAAAGTTCTGGGCTTAAAAAATAGTAATCCAGGAATGAATTTGGGATCAGATAGGCTAGGAAACCAGAATAAACTTACAACACTAGACTAGCTCATGGCTGAATAGTATTGAGAGTTGGAAAAGAAACTATCTAGACCATGGATCGGCAGCCTTTTTGGCCATGAGAGCCATAAATGCCACATTTTTTAAAATGTAATTTCGTGCAAGCCGTACAGTGCTCACAGTGCGCGCTCCTGTAACAGTGCGCACTCCTGTAACAGCGCCTGAAAAAAAAATGGACTTTATGGCTCCTGGAGAAAGAGCCATATCTGGCCCTCAAAAGAGCCAGATATGGCTCAAGAGCCACATGTTGCCAACCCCTGATCTAGACCAAATTCCTCTTCTTTATAGTTGAGGAAACGTAGGCCTGATTCTTGGAAATATTACAGAGGAGATGGATGTTTCAGTCAAGAAACTTCAAATATTCATAGTAACCTTAAAATTCCCAGATTCCATAACTCATTTCTTTCTTTGCTTTTATCATATCTACTCCCTTCCATTCTTTTTCTTCCTATCATAACCACCAAGGACTATCTAGAAAAAGGAAGACACAAAAGACTAGCTTGAAAGAAGCATAGGAAGGAGAGGTTTCCTCTGATTCCAAATTCCGGATGCTTTTCACACTCTCAGTTTATTGGGAATGGGGTCAATCAAGAGAAGTGTTTAAAGAGTTTGGAGATTAAGAAAATAATCAAAGACTTGTGAGATAGGAACAAATTGTTATACAATGTCCCCCTCACAATATGGATCAAATGGGATATCCCTTCACCTTCAGTCTCTTAGTTCATGAGACTCTAGCTCACTAGAAGATTAGTTGGCTAACTTTGTGAGATTGAGATAGGGGTATACAGAATTCTAAACCAACTTCCCCTTGGATTGCTGGTGTTCACCCAGCCAAGTCCCTGACCAGAAAGCCTCACAAGCTGTTGCTTTAAGCTTAGAAAGAAAGCCAATTTGTCTTCGCATTGCCTCCTTTCTGCCACAGGAGGGTGCTGCCATCATTCCAGAGGCTTGGTAAGACTGCGGGGGGGGGGGGGGGGGGTTACAGAGCAGGGTGGTTGTTACAAAAATGTCTGTGTTCTGCTGTCACAGGCTGCTGGGGACGAGGATCGCATTCATCTCCTGGCTCTCTTGGCTGCTTTGGAGCAGCACAATGGTTTCTCCTGCCTGGGGTTATGTGCTCCTGAGCTCAGTCTCTTGGTCAGTCACCAACGAGGTAGAGGAGGAGCTGGACAGCTCCTCCAACGAGGAGACGCTGCCTTCCCTCCTGGAAGAAACCACCAGCATCTGGAAGCAGAGCTACCCCGCCTCTGTTTACAAAGAAGAAGTCTGAGGTCCAGACCAGGGGCTGGGAGGTCCAAGCAGATCTCATCTCCTTCTAGGATGTTTTCCTATAGAAGGGAAAGTGTCAAAGGACAGGCAGCCTTCCCCCTCAGGAGCACTTCATCCAGACTGCCCCATCCCTGGCTCACACTAACAGCTGGGGCTTTCTGGTTACTATATCTACCCAGGAAAAGGTAAGTTATCCTATCCTGTGCCAAGAATTGGATATTCTCCCTCTTTTAATTACCGATAGACAGACAGACAGACAGACAGACAGACAGGCAGGCAGGCAGGCAGACAGACTGTAACAGACAGCCTTTACCCATTAGCAGCTCTAAGGGAGGGTCTGCAGATGTGTTGATCACAACTGGCTGCTCTGGGAGAAACGCTACACAACAGCTCTCCCTGCCTTGGAAATCATGCAGCATGTGGATGAAACAAATGATCTGTTGGCATTAACCCATATATTTTAATACTATTTCCAAAAGACCACTCTTAGGGTTCCATTTGAGAAACGTGAGCTGTCCTGTCAAAGACACAGTAGGAGCAATGGAGCAAGTTGTTTCCATTCTCCTGGCAAAGTCAAGACTGAGGTCACTGCTAGGCTTCAGCCAGGTGTCTTAGAACTGAGGCTCTGAGTTTGAATGAGCAGCCAGAGAAGGGATGGGAAAGAAAAGCAATCCATCCAGAGGTCCTGTAGAGAAAGCCTGGATAGGCAGAGAGAATGAGCATCTAGTCTTTTGCCCCAGTTGTCCACTAAAATGAAAAATCTTTCATTGATCAGGGCATAAGGGAACAAAATAAGAAATGACCAGAGATTTACTTGGTTTCTAAAATTTCTTTCAAATTAGCCATTCTCATTTCTGATTTCATGGGTTTTCTTTCTTAAAACATAGTATATATTGAAATTGGCAAATGTGAGGAAGGGCAATTATTAATAACAGCAGACACCCCCCCCCCAATCTAATAGAATGTAAGTATGAATCAAAATCTCAGAGAATCTTCTCCTTTGGAATTATAAATAATACAATAACTTGTAAGAAAAGTGATAATTCCATCTGTGGGTTCAAATGGCATGAATAAACAATGAGAATTTAATTCTTAAAATATATCTTCCAGAAAGCTTTGAGGGAAGTAAAATCTTGGTGTTGTTCTATACATTGTCACACAATTCCTATTTCATTTAAATAACATTATTCAGGGGGGCAGCTGGGTGGTTCAGTGGATTGAGAGTCAGGCCTAGAGATGGGATATCCTGGGTTCAAATCTGGCCTCAGATACTTCCTAGCTCTGTGACCCTGGACAAGTCAGTTAACCCCCATTGCCTAGCCCTCACTGCTCTTATGCCTTGCAACCAATACTACAGTATTGATTCTAAGATGGAAGGTAAGGGTTTTAAAAAAACATCGAAATATTCAGACAAAATAATGTAGAACTTGATTTACATTTAACAAACCATAAATAGCTAAAATAATATACAATAAATATAATATTTATAATAAACTTTACAAATGTCATTTCATTTGATCTTCATGACAACTCTTAGAAGTAGTTTCTATTATGTCCAGATCCCCTGAGCTTTCTGTATGATTCTAGCTGCCCAAGAGTATACTTCCTGTCTGTCTTTCTACCCACCCATCTCCATTTTCCAGATGAGGAACTAAAATAGACAGAGGTTCAAAGACTTATCCAGGTTCGTATAGCTATTAAGTTTCTAAGGTTGGATTTGAACTCCCATCTTCCTGATTTCAGGTCCAGTGCTCTATCTGTTGGACACAATATGAGATGGCAAGAAGTGCAGTTTCTAGATGTAATTTTACCTCTGATTAGCTGAGTAAACCTGGGTAAGTTATGATGCCTCTCTTGGTCTCAGTTTTCTCACAGTAAAATGAAAGAGTTGGATTCTATGATCTCTAAATCATAACTAAATGCCAAATCACCACTTGATGAAGACTTTGGTTTAAAAAATGGCTAGCACAGGCTAGAAAACCCACATGAGGTGGGGGAAGGGATTGGGGTCTCACCCTCTGCAGTAGAGCAGTTGTTAAGACTTCCCAGTACACCTTGGGCCAGGGCATGAGCAATGGCAGGAAACAGCAGGTGGGCAGGGTAGCAGGGTAGCAGTAACAGCAGTGGCTCCAGCAGTGGGACTTGAGAAGTGGCTGCTAGAGCAGGAGACAGGCATTGGTGCTGGTGGAAAGGAGGTGGGGGGCATGGGCAGAGAAAAAATTACTAAGTGTACTGAAAACCTATCTTAAAAACTACTCTTAATTAATTAAATGGTGTGAGAAGAGAGAATCCTGTGAGATTTATGTTCTATCGGGTTGTTCCTTTTTTTGAAGACTTACTGGTTTATTGAAAAAGGGTCTGGGCTGGGAGTCAGGAAATTTAAATTAAAGAAATATTTGAGAAATTCTATCTCTTTGTGGTTAGTCAAAATGTGGAGATGAAAATTAAGAGTATTAATTAATTAAATTAATATTTAATAACTATTATATTTTTTAAAGTTTTATTAATAATAAGCTAACATAAAAAACTAGAGTGGAAAGGTGCTGAACTAACTTCAATTATGTGGGAAGCCGTTCTATGTATTAAAGCCTTTGGAGAAATAGGATCAAATTTAGGGCCTGTTATCTGGATTCTCTACGTGACCAATCCAGGCTGAGGCAGTCTTTGTGTTTGGTCCTGGTCACCTGATCCCCAAAAGGCTCTGGTACCAGCAGATAGGTTAATCCAAAATCAACTTGATCCCTCCAAGAAGGCTATTAGGAGTCATTTAGAGAAACAGAGTCTGTAACAGATATTTTATCTGGATCCCATTACAAAATCATCGGCAAGTAAAACCGTGTGTATGATTTTCTGCACTGCATGTGAGGATGCAGACTGAATGGGCCATCTAAGATAAAAATCTGAGGCTCCTCTTTTGACTCAGTCTTTGATCCCCACCTTTTTTATAATTCTTATTGGAGAGCTTTGAAGTGGCAGACCAGCATCTACTGAGTTAATGATTCCTTTCCTAACAAATGTTAATTAGATAAGAGTGCATATTCAGATTAGAACTGGCTCCTTTAGGATTTGACTCGTGAGCATCTCCCTGGGATATTTCCTCTCCTGGAATTATCCCCTCCTGAATTGGGGTTTGGAATTTGACCATTTGTCTTTGCATCTGTATTCTTTAGACTTCAATGGATTATGCGTGACTTATTGCCCCTTACCAACTGTGACTTCTTTTTACTTGAAAAAGGTATATAATAAACTTCCATGCCCGCAGAATTCGGGACAGCATGGGCTAACCACTAGTCTAGTTGTTCTCATTTTCTTTCTCCTGCTTTAACCATCCTATGCCACCACGCTGCTCAGGACCCCAAAAAATCATATAGAGGCATGGCCCCCTATACAATTATACTCATGAAGAAGAGAGAAAGAGGGAAAAACTATAGAACAGTGATTCCCAAAGTGGCCCTCCTACCCCTGTAGTGATCTGGGGGGGGGGGGGGGGAGGTGATGGCCACAGGTGCATTTATCTTTTCTATTAATTGCTATTAAAATTTTAAAAAAATGAATTTCCAGGGGCACTAAGTAATATTTTTTCTGGAAAGGGGGCGGAAGGCCAAAAAAGTTTGGGAACCACTGCTATGGAACTTATAAAACAATAACGTGACCATGCAAATGTGAAAGCACAGGAGAAATGAAAGTGGGAAATACTAAGGGACTTCTGGGGAATAAAGTTTAAGGTTCAAAATCTCCATATATACATGTGACAGTTGAGGTGGTTTGGTATGAGCAGAAATTCACTGGAGAAGGACTGGATAGAGACTGAGTTGGCTCCAATAATGAGGGAGTGTTGAGAGATTACTCTGGGGATGTCTCAAGCTTTTCTCAGTTCTTTTTATATAAACCTTGAGATCCCCCAGACTCTCCTCCAGCTTCCTTTCAAGGTCACTCAAGTTATTTTCTAGTTTTTCTTCAAGGTGAGCTTTTAGTTCAGGAAAACAATGATTCTGTTTCTTCCTAAGGCTGAATAGTCAAAATGCCAAGCCTCCTGTTACTATAAATATGGCTAGGAACAGTGCTATATAAAGCCACTGTGAAATATTCTGTTGGATAATCAGCCATTTTAGATAGACAAGAAACAGCATCCCAATTTTAACTAGACTACTCAATGTCATATTTAATCTAATTGTTAATTTTGTTTGCAGTTCTACTTTCTGTCAGTAGATGGCACTGCTTGCCAGAAAGGATCAACAGCTGTAACAGAATTAACTGCTAGGAACTTGACTTAGGGATACTTTCAGTAAAAAGTAAGGAAAATGATCAGAAGATTAAAAGGATCAGTCAAACTAGCTGGCTCTCTTAAATGTAAGGGTTAAATTGGGAATTTGACAAAAGAAGGAAGCAGCTTTTAACAATGAACAATTTGATTTTTTAAAATAGAGATAGCCGAATTATTTTTGCCTTCTGTTTCTAGGCTCCAGGTTTGGTTTTCAAAGGGTTAGGTAAGGGGAGGGGAAGGAATAGGTGAGCTGGGAGGAAGAGGTAGGGGCAGGAGGGGCAATGGGTTGGGGAGGGGGAGAGGCTGGGGAAGAGGAGGAAGGATGATAGGTAGAGGGAGGGAAAATCTGAGCAAGGTAAGAAAGAAGGTTACTATGGCAAGAGCAAGAAGGCTGGGTAGGATTAGACGCCGAAATCAGGAGTAGGGAGAGATGGGTCAGGAATAGGGAAGGGATGTGTCAAGTAGAGGAAGGGATGGGTTGAGTATGAGCAGAATTGCGAAGGGCATGGGACAGATGGGCATTATGAAGGATGGGGCAGAGACTGAGTTGACTTGGATGATGAGAGGGTGTGGAGAGATAAATCTCTCTTCTTCCTCTGGGGGTTTCTCAAGCTTTTCTCAGTGCTTTTTATATAAGCCTTGAGTTCCCTCAAACTCTCCTCCAGCTTCTTCTCAGAGTCAGTTGATTTATTTTCTACTTTTTGAAGTTGAGTTATTAGTTCACCTCTGAGGTCAAACTATCATTCTGTTTCTTTCTGAGGAGGAATAAGTAACATGCCAAGCCTCCTATCAGTATAATTAAGGCTAGGAACAGTGCTATAGAGAGCCACTGTGAAATGTGCTGTGGTATAATGAGGCCTGTTAGGAAGACCAGAAACAGCATTTTTCTAATTTGGGCTATGTTGCCAAGTACAATTTTTAATTGTCTAGATAGTATTTTTCAATCTAATTAGTAAAATTTCTTGATGGTGCTTCCCTAATTTGTAATGGCTAAGAGTAAGAGTCAATGTGTGATTTTTTTAGGGACTTCAAAGATGAAAAATTTGGTGTAAATACAGGCAGGCCCTTAATCAACTAGCCTCAGACTAAGAGGGGTGTTAACTTTCTTCACTCACCCTTAGGGTTAAATGCCAGAGACCAGTGCTTTCACCACATGGGCAGAAAGTCACTTCTCTGAGTGCACCTGGGTGGTTTTGAAAGAGGGTCTCCCTAATAGAGACATGTGGGGTTGGGAAAGGCCTTAATAAAAAAGAAATTCTGGGCTGTGAGATGGAAGCTTGTGGGGGCTTCCCCTGGAGGCAAAGAATCAGGAGGGTGAAAGCCTCTGCCCAAGTGGAAGCCCTGAGAAGGCGAGTTGTTAACAAAAAAAGCACAGCTATTCAGCCATGTTAACTTAAAAGCAAAGGGGAGAAGAGAAGGAAAAAAAAATTAGAATTTGCCCTTCACTCAGACAGCTGTAGGTTATGGGTAATTTCCAAAAACTGCTCTACCAACTTAAAGCAGAGTACTTTAAGGGTACTTTTCTAACTTCATGGTTAGCCAATTAGATATAATGCTTCAATTGGTGTTTTGACTTAGAGAATTACAAAAAGTGCTCACCAATCATTATCCCTTAAGTCAGGAAAACTATTAGCTATTTTTAACAATTCTGTTTAATTGATATATTAGTAAAAAGAGGGAAATGTGGAAGGGAAAGAGGTAAGGAGACTGCCTAGCCTCCCCTAAATGCAGATTGAGTGAAATGAAGCTAGCTCCCTGACAGAGTTCCAATCTCCATGTGGGAATCCTAGTCACTCACCAGCAAGCCATGCAGGATCCAGGCAAGGTCCCAATGCAGAAAAACCCTCATGAGCTAGGCTCACTGCAGCAGCAGTGAACTCAACAAGAATGTTCCTGACTCCAAGAAGTTCCAAAGGCAAAAACTCCAGTTGAAAGGCCCAAAGTTTCAAGTCAAAGTCCAAAAGCCCCAAGGAGCCCTTCTCCAAAGAAGTCCAAAGAAGATGCAAGGAGCAGAGACTCCAAAGGAGAAACATCAAGGAGAAGTCCTTTGCACAGGAAGTTCAGGACTTTTTATAGTCCCTTTTCCTCATCACTTTCTGTCCCTTCCCCACTCTATGGGAACCAATCTCAGGCTTTCAATTTGCCTAGCACTGCCCAGGGGCAGGTGTTGTGGGGGGATGGGCAGTAGCCTCTGGAATTGTCACCCACTCTGGCAAGTGACTTGTGAACTCTCACACTGGTGACTGGTTGGGTACTAAGAGGGGTACTTTAGTTGATTGATAGACAAAAGAGTTTGAATCACTCTTCACAGTTTTAGCTCTCTAAGCAGTGAAGAAAATGAATTGCTACCTACCATGTGAAAGATTTGTTTTTCCATTGACTCATGACAAGAAGTACATTAAATGAAGAATGTGCTTGGAGATCAATGGCATAAATCACTGTTTGGGTATTTTTTTTTCTAACAAAGTTTATCTACAAATCCACTTTGGACAAGGTGGATGCAATTTCAGAATTTGCAACCACTACTTGAGGGACTGTATTCCATCCTGTGCTTACAATTTACTCCCAGATGTGATGTCCCCCTTACAACAGACCATATAAAAAATGCAGAATACAGATGAGAATATCCTTTTCTAATACTGGAGACTGGAGGAGCCAGTTTATTCTTTGATGATGAATTGGGCTCAAAGTTAGAAAGTGTGTGTGTGTTGTTAAGGAAGTGCTATAGGGGTACAAATGGCGAACCCTTGGGTTCGGGAAGGAAACCATTCTCAAGAATGAGAGGACTCCAAACTTAGCTTAAAAGTAAAAAGAAAGATTTATTAGTGAGGTAAGATTAATGGGCAACAAGATAGTATGAGTGGAACAGCCATGGGAGGCTGCCCCCTTCCCCCAGTACCCCAGCTCTCTGCCCTTTTATACCCTTTTCCGTAGTGTGTACATGACTCCCTGCACTCAGGCATTCAGTGAGTGCCAGGTCTGTCTGAGACCCAGGTGTGTTCTGGAGGTGTATCTCCTTTGTCTATCTCAACTTAAAGGAATTCCAAGGATAATGGTCTTTGCTTCAGGAGTCACGAAGGGGGAAGAGAATTCCCCCGTTCCCAGCCCACCTGAGTTAAGGGGTACAGGGTCTCTGCCATCTCTGCACAATGTCCATGTCAGAAGGAAACTCAAAGCTCTCGAGCTCTCAGTAGTACCTCAGGGCACAGGATGTAGGCTGTGCTAGCACTTTGCAAGTATCTGTGACCATTAGAATGTGAAGAGAAGCAATTTAGAACTGAAATTTGTCAAGGTGAACCATAACTCCTTGGCTCTTTTCTCGCTTCCACCTGCAGACCCCAAACCCTTAACCCATTCCCCCATTGAATATTGATTTTAAAACTTACACTCCACCCTCCATAGGTCCCACTCCCAAGCCAGGATCCTGGACACGCCCAGATGATTTCTTTCACCCTTCCTCAAGGGTAGGGGGAGGGGAAGAGATTAATTTTGGACGACTGAGACTCCCGAATCCTTTTCTTTCATCCTCGAAAGACAGGAGACAGTGCCCTAAACTGGGCGAGCACAGGCAGGAGCAGTCCTGAGACCAACATTTCCTACCTGGCTCCCACAGAAGAACAAAAAAGGAAGGGGCTGGGCAGGGCCTGAGTGAGTGAGGAGAGGCTAGGAGGGTGGGGAGGGATGCGGGGGTCAGACTGCTAGCAGGGAAGACAGAAGGGGGGGCAGAGTCAGCCCCCAAGGAAAGGGCGGAGCCGTCCAGCCCAGGAACTACTGGCCGCGCAGAGGACTTTGGGAAATAGGAAGTCTGGAGTGAGCTCTGTCCAGCCCTTCTTCCTCCCTTTCCAAAGATTTGTGCAGCTAGAAACCTCCTTCTCTCCCAACTGAGTGAATGGCCAATTAGCTTATGAATCTTGGAACTGGGGCAGCGGAGAAAGGAGGGACGATCACCGGAGGACCAGAGGCCCAAAGCGGGGAGCATCCAGAGGTAGAGGGCGTAGCTCACGGCGGGAGAAGGGATGGGAACCGCAGAGGGCATTTCTTACTCCCTTCCTCACCGGTTAGAGCTGGCAGCTCCAGGCTGCGTGGATCCCATGGGGTGTGTGGGGGGTGTGTGTGTGTGTGTGTGGGGGGGATTAAGTCTCCTCCTTGTGAGTTTTTTGTGGAAAGACCAGCTCCCGCGGGGGCCGCCTTGAGGCTCCCTCATGGACACACTCAGATCAGCCCAAAGTCAGGAGCCCCTCGCGGCTCTGGAGTTAGGCAGCTCTGGATGAGGTCCGGAAAGGACCTGGGTAGGGCAGGAGCTGATCCGGGACTAGCAGCGCCCGGTTGACAAGCTGTTGGCAGGCTGTGAATTTCGTTACCGGATGATAAGTGTGTCCATTGGGCTGCTCTGGTGTCCGGGACGGTTTGGCTGTGGCTGCCTGCTTCCTGGTTGGGATCTTGTTTCCTGCTAAAACGTCCTGACTGGGGACAGAACAAGATACAATTTTCACACGCCCTGGAAGGGCCCAGGAGTCCTTCATCCCTGCTCCTGGGACCCAGACCCTCCAGGCTCCTGATCCCCTGCAGCACCCCCCCCCCCCAACACCTCTTCTTTCAAAGCGTCCAGCCCTATGTAAGGAAGCAGAATGCCAGGCACGATCCTGGCTCTGAGTCTCAGGCTTCCCCTGCTCACCCCTGGCAGCTTCAGACCTGTTTTAGTGTATTTAACCGAATCCCCTTGTATCTTGGAGAAGAGGGGGGTAGGGACACTCCTTTACCCCCACCTTAGTTGATGACTCCCTTATTGCAATCCCTCCACCTGAATGAAAGCCACTTGATGCCCCTTGAGCAGTCCTCTGTTTCAGGTTACCCCCAAGCATGCTCTGTTCTGGCTAAACAGGAAATACTGACCAGAGAGAGGACACTAGAATTGGGAGGAGTTGAGGAAGGCTTCTCGGAGGAGGCTAGATTCTAGGAATTTAGGGAAGCCAGGGAGGTCATTGGTGAGAGCTGGGGAGAGAGAGAGAGAGAAAGAGACAGAGAGAGAGAGAGAGAGAGCATTCTGCCTGTCCATGGGTAATAGTTAGAGAAAATGCTTGAACTACCAGGAGGCTAATCTGGCCAGGTTCCAGAGTATGTTTCAGGGAGGAAGGTGGAAGAAGCCTGGTAGGGTAGGAGGGGGATGGGTCCTAAAGGGCTTAGGAAGCCAGAGAGTATTGGGGCTTTGATCCTGGAAAAATGGGGATGTTTATTCAGCAGTGGGGTCAATGAGAGTCCCTGCACCTTAGCAAAGTCACCTCAGGGGCTGAAATGAGGGCAGGAATGAAGGGGGACTAGGAAGACCCTCCCAGAGTGAGCTGCCCAGAATCAGAAAGTCCTGGTCTGCAGATTCCTTGCTTTCTTTGCTGAATGGGGAATGCCTCATCTTCCTTGCAGATTACTCACCCTGTTTTCCTTTGGAGCAGCAATCTCACTGCCTTCTGGAGGTCACAGGTAGGTCTGATCCCAGCTGCCCCACCACCACCACCCTCTACTTGCTGGCTTCTGTTGGCTATTCTTGCCATCAGGTCTCATTCTTTTCATCTAACCTACCTTCTTCTCTTTTCCTCTTTCATTTTTGTCATGTCTGCAGTCCCCCTCCACAGATTTACCATTAGGTCACACTTTTCAAACCTACAGACTTTGCCCAATATAAGGGTTAAAAATTAAGGTTGGAGAAAATATAAGAATGTGATCACTGAAATTAATATATCTCAAGTCAAAATGACTTTTGTATAGCAGTTTATAAAATAGAGTGGAAAAGTGAAGGTAGAGAAATGAGAAAGAGAGTAGAATGAGAAATGTAGCTTAACCAACTAGCTCCAGCCCCTGGCTTTGCTCAGGCAGGTCTCAGAAAGTCCAACAGGAGGGCCCAGAGGTAAATTAGGTATCAACCAGGAGACCTCAGAGAGCGAGGCCTATCTGGTGTGTTAATCTTTCCAGTTCTCAGGAAGGGAAGTTCAGCTTTTTCCACTCACCAGTTCAAAGTAAAGAGCAGTCTCACCAAATGATCCTCCATTGGATCCTTAGAGGAGGAAGAACCTGGAAAGAGCTTGAACAACTCCCTTACAGGAAGTGGCAACTGCTTTAAAAGATGCTTCTTTTCATCACTTCCTGTGTCTTCCCCCCACTTTACAGGGACCAATCATAGTTTTTGAATATTCTTAGGACTGCCTATGGGCAATCACTTCTTTCTGAGTTGTCACCCACTTTAGCTTGTGGGTTGTGGATCTCCTCCCCACTTAAGCATAAAGTGGGGGTGTATAAACTTCAGGTGATTAATTCTAAAAGTAGGCAGGGGAGAGTTGATCCTATTTTCACACCAAAGGATACTGAGGTCTATCTTTCAGACTTCCCTTCAGGACCCAGGAATCCTCTCTCCCTGGCCACAACTGCTGATTAGGGATTCCACTGTCCTACCTTCATACCCAGCCCCCTCTAAACATCCATGAGTTCTTTCTTCCTCCTCCAAGGACCCAATCTTGGATGCATGTGAAAGAGAATTCTTTATCCATTTTGTCTATTTTGAGTTAATCAATTAAGAACTTACAGTAACCCTATTTGATACTTGGTAAGACTCTAAGTGGAAGATATCACAAGTCACTTACCAAAAGACTCCACAGACAGTGCCTCCTGGACAGTGCCAGGCAAATTTGGGAGCTGTGATTGGTTCCCGTGAAGGGGGAGAGAGACAGGAAGTGACATGGAAAAGGGACTTTAAATGGTGAGAATTTCCAATCATTTTGCCTTGGTGGTTCAGGCTGAAGGACAAGCTTTTAGGACTTCTGCTCATTCTGTGATGGTGATCCTGGCTGAGGAGACTCTTGGAGGCAGTCACTTTGTCCTGGACTCGTCCTTGACTGCAGCTTTCTGGGCTGGAGAGGCTTGCTGGGTGAGTGACCAGAGCAGAAGGAGGAAGCTTGTGTTGGTGGACTTCTGGCTGAAGACACAACCTGGACTTCTATGTGGAGACCCGGAACATGAGGGAGCCATTGCTGGAGCTGAGCTTGACTTCCCCAGAGCAGCACTTAGAGTGCTAGGCTAGACATCTCTCTGCCTTCTTCCTACATTTCCCTCTTTAATACCTGTGCCCTGTTGTAAGTAAAAGCTACTAACAGTCATTTTGACTTAAGGGCTAATATTTTATAATTGGCAACAACAGTCTTACTTTTATATCTCTTATATTTGTCAAGCCAATTTTTAAATCTTACATACAAGAATATAAATTCTTTCCTTTTCCCCCTTTCCTTCCCCTTGTTCAGAGTATTCTTAATTTCTCCCTTTTCTCTTTAAGAGGCAAGGGAGCAAAAAGATTTTTGAGTGAGAGCCCCTGGCTGTGCAGACTGTCAGTGGATAGCAGTTAGAAGGGTGCTGCTGGCAGTTGGTAGGTGAGTTGCAGGCAGTTGAAAAGAGGCTTTTGTTTTTGGGTTCCCTGGAGAGCAGAGCTGTCTGTGTCTCTGAGACAAAGTGGCAATTGGAAAAATAAGTGACAGTGGGTGAAGAGAAACGGGTTTAAGGAGTGGGAAGGTAGTTAATGTTTATTGATTAACTTAGATAGGTAGGTAGTGGGTATATTATTAGAAAGACAGAGTAGGTAGATGGGCCGGGCCTGGCCTGGCAGAAGACGCAGTTGGAAAGGGATAGAATGTTAACCCTGGGCTAATTCCTATAGTTTAATCCCAATTCCTCTTTCCTTCATCACTATTTCACCCCTCAACCATTCCTGTTCATCTTTCATTAAATCAGTTACTGTGAACCAAAACTTGTTTACTGACCTGTTCAGGTATAAGAGAATTCCTTAGTGAGAGAAGACAGTTGAATACAGTTTCTACTGAGATGCTCAATTAAAGTGAACCTTTACTCCTGTCTCTTGGCTCAATATCATCATTAATAACTATACCTCGCAGTCAGATAAAAATCATTTTCATTAACACAAACTATTTCATCATTACCATTCAAATAAAGAGGATACATCCTTTGACAGTTAAGGAAATTTCATCTATTTCCTTATCAATAGGTGTAAGGGGAGGGAATTGTTAAGGGACTGAATTCTAGACTACCATCTAGTGATTACTAGTACCATCCCCCTGCAGTTTCTCTCACACCTGTTTTTCCATCACATGGAAGTTTACTCTCTGGGCAGCTTTATTCCCAAAAGTATTTCCCCTTTCCTTACACAGCATGCTGTCTGCTCTAGCAGAGGGTGAGCTCCATGAGGGAAGGGGATGTCCACTGCAGCCCTTTATGTCCCCATTAACTTCACACAGGACCTGGCACAGAGCAAACATTTGTACATGTTTCTGGATACTAAAGGCCACAGAGGGGATAAGCTCAGCCCTTCTGGCACCTGCAAGAGACTTCCATGGCACTTCAATCCCAAAAACTGACCTCTTAAGAAGGTCACAGACTGATCCCTTGAAGGGGCTGATAGGAAATGGAGACCAATAGACTCATCTTACAGTTGGGGAAACTGAAGCTCAGGAGTTCAATGACTTGCCCAGGAAGCCCCTTCTAAAACCTTTGAGAAAGGATTCCAAGTCAGGTCCTCCTGTCCCCAAATCTAGCCCTGGCTTCACCAGAGCACACAGAAGCCTCTGGTCACCCCAGCTCTCCTATATATCTTTCCCCCTCACTTACCTGGGAAGCAGCTGAGGCCTTCCTTCTCCAGCATCCAAGGGGCTTCCTTCTGCTCCAATTAAGAGATCACATCTTCTGGGGTAGCTGGAAGCCCTGGGCACGGGGAATCAGTCAGGAAGGAGGATGGAGAGAAGCTCATCATTGAATTCACTTTAGGGAAAAGTGGGGGAGTCCAGTGACTACATTCATAGAATCTCTCCATGGGGTTCCCACAAGAGTCTGCCCTCATCCTTCATTGTCTATGATGCAGAAGCCCAGTTTAGGATGTGCCTGTTACCCAGCTTGGGGACCTGCAATGAGCAACAGCACCCCCCTCCCCAATCCATCCTGTTCTGGTCCATTCTAGCAGAAACTCCTAAACTCTCAAACTGGGTTCCAAGAGTCAGTGTTCTGGGTCATTCTGAAGCCCCAGACATAGGGACCTTGAGGGATCAGCTTTTGTCCCCCTGCCCATCCTGCTCCTCCCTTTCATGAACTGTTCTTTTGGAGAGACTCTGCCTCTGTTCTTGAGGAACTCAATGATCCTTGTTGGGCCCAGTGCTATCTCTCAGCCAGTTCATTTGTCCTGACAATGACACAGGAATGCAAGCAGTCCCTGTGGGAAGCTTCCAGGGCCTCCTGGAGGAGAGACTCCAGAGCATTTAGTGTGGGGAGAGGAGGGAGGAGAAGAGTGGGGAACCAATCTGGAACCAGAACATTTGGTTCTGGGGCATTTTCTTCAGAGAAGGCTGGACTCAACCCATACTTTTCTGCTATCTGGAAAGGAGAGTCAGCTAGAAGGGGAGCAGGCAGGGACCTGAACTGAGAGGTAGGAAGGCCTCAGTTTAAATCTTGCCACAGACAACTCCTATGTGGGTGCCTCAGAACAACCACTTACTCAAATCTCTATTTCCTCATCTGTTAAATGGGGATAATTGTGTCACAAAATTTGGAAAATGAAGGTGAAGAAGTGCCATAATATTACTGATAATATTGTGCTCAGTGCTCAGCAGAGAACTTGGCCAAGAGCAGGCTACTATAAACGCTTCTTCCCTTCCCTTGCTGTATGATAGGTTCTCCTGGAGGATTAGGACAATAAGAGGAAGACTAATAACGGCAATCCTGCTCTGCTGGGGATACCAAGGAGCTGTGAGCTACCAGTTTATGCTGGTTAAAGAGAAAATTATCTCCAAGAGTAGATCCACCCTAGAGAGGAAGAGGGTGGGAGGAAAACCCGCCGAACAGTTTTCCAAGATGTGTTTGGGAGACAATTCCAGACTAGGGAGAGGCAAGATGGAATCAGCTCTGAGATTATTTCCACATCTGAGATTCTTCAACTTGCATTTGAGCTTGGTCTTTAGAAGTACCAAGGAGAGCCCCCTACGTGAAGGGTAAGCTCTAAATTTCTTTTTCTTCTCTTCTCCCCTTCTTTTAAGTTAACACAGCTGAATAGCTATGCTTTTTTTGTTAACAACAACTAGCTTTTTACATGATGCAAAGTCGTTTTACAGGAGAACCAGGCAGAAGGTCCCTTGCTCTGGGACTTGGCATAGGAGCACTTTTCCGTTCCTCATGACTGAAAACTGCTCCCAACCCTGCCTGCTGCTGAGGGACATATTCCCTTGGAGGGCAGACTCGGGTAGCAGGGAGAGGGCTCCTTACCCACAGAGAGCAGGTTCCCAGCATTCTCCAGCATCACCTCCTTGTACAGCTCCTTCTGGGGAGGGGCCATGAGGTGCTACTCCTCTCTGGTGAAGTCCACAGCCACATCCTTGAACGTCACCATCTCCTAGAGCAGCCCAAGACAGAAGACACAGGGCTGAAAGCCACGTCAGAGTGAAGAGCCCACCTCTGGTCAATTACAGGAGGAAACTGACACACAGAGAAGGGAGGGGCCCAAAGACCCCACCCTATGTCAGTGTCTGTCAGCACTAGAAGCCAAGTCTCTAAGAGCCCAATGGAGCTTTGAGCAAAGCAGCTCCAAGACCCTCCAGAGCAATGCTGAGGAGTTTCTATCTAGTGTGTGAAGGAACATATCTTGGGCTTTCTAAGTCTCTAAGAGCTTTCCAATTAAATGTAAGGGTTAAATTAGGAATTTGACAAAAGAACGGAGCAACTTTTAACAATGAACAATTTGGTTTTATTAAAATAGAGATAGCTGAATTATTTTTGGTTTCTGTCTCTAGGCTCCATGTTTGGTTTTCAAAGGTTAGGTAAGGGGAGGGGAAGGAATAGGTAAGCTGGGAGGGAGAGGTGGGCAGGGAGGGGCAGAGGGATATGAGGAAGAGATAGGAGGGGCAATGGGTTGGACAGTGTGGAGAGTTTGGGGCAGAGGAGGAAGGATGAGAGGTGGTGGAAGGGGGAAGGGATGGGTGGATTTGGGTAGTGATCAGGGAAAAGCTGAGCAAGGTAAGAGAGAAGGTGGTTATGGCAAGAGCAAGAAGGCTGGGTAGGATTACATAGTGAGAGAGTGTGGGGAGATGGGTTAGGAGTAGGTGGGGGATGGGTTGAGTAGGGGAAGGGATGGGTTGAGTATGAGCAGAATTGGGAAGGGCAGGATTGGGCAGAGACTGAGTTGACTCTCATGATGAGGGAGTGTGGAGACATAAATCTCTCTTCTTCCTCTGGGGGTTTCTCAAGGTTTTCTCAGTGCTTTTTTGTATAAGCCTTGAGTTCCCCCAAACTCTCCTCCAGCTTCTTCTCAAGGTCAGTTGATTTATTTTCTAATTTTTCAAAGTGAGTTTTTAGTTTAGCTTTAAGGTCAAATAAACTATCCTTGTTTCTTCCTGAGGAGGAAAAGATAACATGCCAAGCTTCCTATCAGTATAATTAAGGCTAGGAACAGTGCTACATAGAGCCACTGTAAAATGTTCTGTGGTATAATGACCCATTTTAGGAAGACAAGAAACAGCATTTTTCTAATTTGGGCTATGTTGCCAAGTACAATTTTTAATTGTCTAGGTAGTATTTTTCAATCTAATTAGTAAAATTTCTTGAAATTTTAATTTTTATCAGTAGATGGTGCTCCCCTAGTAGGTAATGCCTAAGATTTAGAGTCCTGACTGTGATCTTTTTAGGGACTTCAGAAAAGAAAGTGTAAATACAGGCAAGCCCTTAATCAACTAGCCTCAGGCTAAGAAGGGTATTGACTTTCTTCACTCACCTATCCCAGAAGGGTTAAATGACAGAGAACAGTGTTTTCACCAAATGGGCTGTAAACCATTTCTCTGAGTCCAGCTGGGGCAAAAGAAATGTTAGAATTTTTGTTTTAAGTAGTTTTGAAAGTGGGTCTCCCTAAGAGAGACACTTGGGGTTTGAAAAGGTCTTAATAAAAAAGAAATTCTGGGCTATGAGATGGAAATTTGTGGGGGCAGGGTTGCTTCCCCTGGAAGCAAAGAATCAGGAGGGTGAAAGCCTCTGCCCAGGAGGAAGCCATGTCAAAGCTAGTTGTTGTTAACAAAAAAACACAGCTATTCAGCTGTGTTAACTTAAAAGAAAAGGGGAGAAGAGAAGAAAAAGAAATTTAGAGCTTACCCTTCACTCAGGAAACGGATCAACAGCTGTAGGTTATGGCTAATTTTCAAAAACAGTTTTACCATCTTAGAGCCAAGTAAAAACAGAATTTGCTACTAACGGACTAACTTAAGGATAGTTTAATTAGGAGTATGAGGGTGCTTTTCCAACCTCATGGTTAACCAATTAAATATAATGGTTAAATTGGTGTTTTGATTAAATGAGTGTTATAATAGTGGTCACTGATTATTATCCATGAAGTGAGGAAAACTCTTAGCAGCTTTTAACAATTTCCATTAATTGGAATATTAGTAAAAAGAGGGAAATGTGGATGGGAAAGAGGAAGGAGACTGCCTAGCCTACCCTAAATGCAGATCTGATGAAATGAAGCTTGCTCCCCAACAGAGTTCCAATCTCCACTTGGGAATCCTAGTCACAGCAAGCTGGACAGGATCCAGGCAAGGTCTTAATGCAGAAAAACCCTCATGAGCTAAGCACACTGAGGCAGCAGTGAAACCAAAGAGAAAGTCTCTGACTCCAAGAAGCTCCAAAGCCAAAAGTTGAAGTCAAAAGAAGAAGATCCAAGGAGCAGAGACTTGTAGGGGTTAAATTTAAGGTTGGACTAAATGTAAGAGAAATGTGGTCAACAAAATGAAATATCTTAAATGAAAATGACTTTAGAGTAGTTGTATTTACAAAATACAGGGAAAGATTAGGTAGAGGAATGAGAAAGGAGGTAGAGTAAGAAAACTAGCATAATGAGCTAAATATCTGCTTGACTTTGCTCCAGCAGGACTCTAGAACCCTAGCAGGAGGGCCCAGAGGTAAATTAGGCATCACTCACTTGGCCTCCAAGAGGGAGGCCTATTTGGTGTTAATCTCTCTGGCAGTCAGGAAAGGAAGGTCAGCTTTTTCCACTCACCAATCCAAAGTCCAAGGAGAGAAGGTCCAAGAACAGTCTCATCAAATGATCCTCCACCAGCCTTCACTATCTTGAAAGAGATCGATTGGAGAATGAAGTGGAAAATGATTTTGTGGTGTAAGATGACTAGAGGTTGTGTTATACCTGAACAGAATATCAATCCTTTCTGGATCAGGGGTCTGATATCACCTTCCTGATCTTAAGCTAAATAAACTCTGATCTGACTAGAGATATAAGAAATATGGTTTTACTGAATACACACAAATTGGGTTGGGTGAGGTGAGTGGACCCTAAGGTTTCCCTAATTTTTATCCCCAATTTACCTTTCCTTCTTTAATCTATCTCTCAGGAGATTTCTTCAGTGCTCAGCAAGGGCGAGCATACTCCAACTTCCTCTCTGCCCTGATTACCCCTTTCTGTCTAACTAAACTTAATATAAGCCCACAAAAATAGAAATAGAATTAGGTTTGATTGCAGGTGGGAGCCGGTGTCAGGGATGATCCTGTTCACCTTGATTAGAAACTGTTCACCAAGGGAACTGAGTAGTTCACATCAATAACACTGACAAATTGCTGACAGAGGTTTTCCAAATAGATAAAATGCTGGAAGAAGTTGATAGATGGTAAGTAGATGGCTGGTAGATTTCAGGAATCAATCTGGAAATCACAGGTACCAGGAGCTGGGCTCAGAAGAATGTTTCACCCTCCTTAGTTCAAATTCAACTCTGTGAGTCTGTCCATTGCATTGCATTTCATATATCAAGATTCTAAAATCTTTTCCCTGCCTGCTTTGGCTTCTTCTGTTCTCTGTTCCTCCATCTCTCAGTTACTTTCCATCTGTTTCAAATTCCCATATCTCAATACTGACCCACAACAATGATCCTTGGAACTGGTTTGGGAGTTTAGGAGTGTCTGCCAGAATGGACCAGAACAGGATTGGGGGGGGGCATGTATTGTTCATTTCAGGTACCCGAGCAGGGTAACAGGGACATAATACCCTGGGCTCATGCATTATAGACACTAACGGTTAGAGCAGACTCCTGTGGGAAAACCCATAGAGAGATTCTATGAGTGAGTCACTGGATTCCCCCTCTTTTCCCCAAAGAGAAGTGAGTGATGAGCTTCCCTCCATCCTCCTCCCTGACTGATCCCCCATGCCCAGGGCTTCCAGCTCCCACAGAAGATGTGATCTCTTTGCAGCAGAGGGAAGCCCCATGGATGCTGGAGCAGGAAGGCCTGAGGAGCTGCTGCCCAGGTGAATGACAGGAAAAGAGGTGTGAAAGAGCTGGTATGACCAGAGGCTTCTGTGCACTCTGGTGAAGCCAGGGCTAGATTTGGGGACAAGAGGACCTGACTTGGGATCCTTTTTTAAAGGTTTCAGCAGTGGCTTCCTGGGCAAGTCACTGAACCCCTGAGCCTCAGTTTCCCTATCTGTAAGATGATGTTGTTGGACTACATTTCCTATCAGCTCCCTTCAGGGGATCACTCTGTGACCCTCTAAAAAGTCAGTGTTTGGAACTGAAGGGTCTGAAGTTTCTTGCAGGTGATAGAAAGGCTAAGCTTATCCCCTCTGAGCTCTTCATTATCCAGAAACATGAGGGATTGCTCTGTGCCAGGTCCTGGGCTAAGTTATGGGGTAATAAAGGGATGTAGTGGATATCCCCTGCCCTCTGCAGCTCATCCTCTATAGGAACACACAGCATGTCAAGAGTTCTGTAGAAAACATCTAGATCCAAGCTCCAGGGCAGCCAATCCCCAGGGTAGGCACTGAAGAGAAAGAGGAGTAGAGAGGTGGCCTGGGGCTTCAGGAGAGCCAGACCAAGAATTCTGGGAGAAAGGATAGCAGAGAAAACAAGGGAAAGGCACTGGCACAACTCACTGAAAATGGCCATCTCTACTACTTTTGCCCAGAACCTGAGGACACATATTGGACAGTATCTTGGGAGGATGATGAGATCATGTGAGAGTGTTTTGATCATTGGGGAGGAATGATTCATTGGTTCCCAGAGGAAGAGTCATTAGCTCATTAGTGTGGAAAAGGCTGAAAATGAAAGAACAATGATGGTACTGGAGGGAGGAATAGACTGGGCTTAGATGTGGGATGTATAAGAACGATAATAGAAAATAACCATTATTAGCTTAGAGTTAAGAAGTAGAGAAGCTGGCTTGAGGAAGAATTTGAGTTTCAAGTAGAGCTGAGATGGTTAATTTCAATTGTTGGCAGCTATAAGCTTTATTCTATGACAGTTTCACTCTCTGGGTGTGGCATTCTAGCAGTGGGCTTCTGGCAGCTGACAGAGCCACACACAGGACTTTTCTTTCTCCGGGCTGGAGAAGGCAACATCTTTGTCTCTATCTCTGTCTGAGTGTAAGACTTGAAGGAGTGGAGTGTTTTCTTTTCCAACTTGGGAAACACTATTCATTTATCTGTTACTGAGTATAAATTGGTTAAACTCTGAAAAGACCAAAGAAAACCTGGTCTTTGGTTTGGACTCTGAGTCTGTTATGGTTCAGAGTACTAACTTGTTTCTTGTTGAGATTCAACCAGCTAGCCTTAGTTATATTTATAACTTAAAGGCAGAGTTAAGAATTATGATGGTAGTTTTAGTTAGAATACTATAAAATTTTGTTAGTTAGATCATGGAGGGTTAGTGTACCCTGTGAACCACAGGAGAAGCAGTTCCTTGTGGAATTTGGGAGTTTATTTGGGTGGAGTTTGAATCCCTTAGAATTAGAAAGCCTTGGGAGCAGTTTGGTAGCTCACTGGATTGAGAGCCAGGCCTAGAGACTGGAGGTCCTAGGTTCAAATCTGGCCTCAGACACTTCCCAGCTGTGTGACCCTGGGCAAGTCACTTAACCCTCATTGCCTACCCTTACCACTCTTCTGCCTTCGAGCCAATAAACGGTATTGACTCCAAGATGGAAGATAGGAGTTTAAAAAAAAGAATTAGAAAGCCTTTTATCCTTACATATTTTAAATAAAAAGTTCATTTTTCATTATTAAGAGTCTCTTTAGCATTCCTTGCACCTGGCCCTGAAGGGAAGTTCATCTTTGAGCTTCACTTCATTTACCACAGAAGATACTTTTGATATGACCGATCAAAAGTATCTAGAAAAAATCTGAACCTTTATTATCTAGTACTTTGTCCATATATTGTGTGCTTGCCCATTTTTATTTGTATAGATGAGATAGTTATCTTTACCCATGGAAAGGGATTTTCTTTAGCTAGGAGAATGACCTTTTCCTTTGATCCTGAGGCCAGAGAGGAAAAGGAGGTAGCTGAGCTGGGTGAGATCTGAAGGATAAGAGCTCTGCAGAGAGTACCAACTTTTGTTCTGTGAAATGTGAGGCCAAGTTCTCAGCTCAGAAGGTTTGGGCAGGGGGTAGAGAAGCTATAAGGGAGAGCTGGAAACCAGGGGAATATTTGGAAGGCTGCTGTGGTGGGTGGCAAAGGAAATCCATTAAGGAGATGTCGCAGGATTGATTTGCAATAATGAGGAGCCAGCTGAGATCAGAGAGCCTAAATGTAGAGTGGAGCTAGAAAGCTGATTTCCTGATTTTCCTTCTCTCCATTGGTCTATAGCACAAGTAAGGGTGTAAACTGCTGCCTTCCTTAGAAGAGATCCAATGCTAAGTTTTGCCTAAATCATCAGCTCCATGCCCTTTCCTGCTCTCTAGGGCTCAGGCTTTGTCCTTTTCTTGGACAATCAGGTGACCACACCACCTCACTTTAGGGAGATGAGATCATAGAAAGAAGCCCCTGGGATCTTCAGGATTGGGTCTGCCAGACAGAAAATTTCTGGGACCAAATCTGGCCAGAGGGCCGTGGTTTGCCCATCACTGGGCTAGAGTATCAACCTGATAGATGCATGATTTTTTATGTCAGATAATTTGATAATGCATTGAACTGAATAGAAATAATTTGTCTGTCAATTTTCTTTCGTATTTTAAATCCTCAAAGTCATTTATTATCTTTCCATTTTTCCTCTATAGGGACTTTCAGCAAAATAATTAACTTTAATTTAAAATAATTTCTATAGAACAATTACATCATTCCCTTAATGAATTAACTCCTCATTAGATCTAGATGCCATGAAATGATTAAAGTATTTGAGACCATGACTAGAATTATTAAAAAAATTAGGTATTTATATGGACATTGTTTTAAAGCAAATAATACTTATTGTTTACCCTTTTAACCTTGGTTATAGAAACAAATTTGGATTTAATATACTAAAAATGACCTATGTTACATCTCATGTTACATCTCTTTCTTACTTGGTCACATATTTTCCCCTTATAAATAGATATAAAAGGTGAATATGCTTCCTTAATTTACTTGATGTATCACACTTTAGATGTACATTGAGAGCTCTATGTGAAAATGCATGATTTCTTCTCTGTAGAGCAAGTGTGGAGCTCCATATGAATGTCTTACCACATTGAATTCATAAGGTTACTTCCCATTTTGAATTCTCTGGTACTGAGAAAGATTGGAGCTCTTTGAATGTCATCTTACACTAACTTCATT
The DNA here is from genome assembly GCF_016433145.1 of Gracilinanus agilis. NCBI lineage: Eukaryota > Metazoa > Chordata > Mammalia > Didelphimorphia > Didelphidae > Gracilinanus > Gracilinanus agilis. The sequence goes on from NC_058132.1 coordinate 491,728,785, forward strand.
AATGTTTCTCACATGTGGATTCTCTGATGTATAGCAAGAGTGGAGCTCTGCCTAAATGTCTTTCAACATTTTTCATAAAGTTTCTCCCCAGTGTGGATTCTCTGATGTTGGGCAAGAACAGAGCTATGAATGAATGTCTTTCCACATTGTTTGTGGATTTTCTGATGTACACCAAGATGGGAGCTCCCTTTAAATGTCTTTCCACATTGTTTGCATTCATAAGGTTTCTCCCCAGTGTGGATTCTCTGATGTTGAACAAGATTAGAGCTCTGACTGAATGTCTTTCCACATTGCTTGCATTCATAAGGTTTCTGCCCGTTGTGGATTCTCTGATGTACACCAAGATTGGAGCTTCCTTTGAATGTCTTTCCACATTGCTTGCATTCATAAGGTTCCTCTCCACTGTGGATTCTCTGATGTACAGTAAGACTGGAACTTTGATTGAATGTCTTTCCACATTGCTTGCATTCATAAGGTTTCTCCCCAGTGTGAATTCTCTGATGCACACCAAGATTTGAGCTGTCCCTGAATGTCTTTCCACACTGATTGCACTCATAAGGTTTCTCCCCAGTGTGAATTCTCCTATGTATAGCAAGATGTGAGCTCTGACTGAATATCTTTCCACACTGATTACATTCATAAGGTTTCTTTGCATTATGGATTCTCTGATGTATATCAAGACCACGTCTCTGACTGAATGTCTTTCCACACTGAGTGCATGCATAAGCTTTTTCTGCAGTGTGGATTCTTTGATGTTCAGCAAGAATGGAACTTTGAGTGAATGTCTTTCCACATTGCTTGCATTCATAAGGTTTCTCCCCAGTGTGAATTCTCTGATGTACACCAAGACTGGAGCTTTGACTGAATGTCTTTCCACATTGTTTGCATTCATAAGGTTTCTCCCCAGTGTGAATTCTCCGATGTACAGCAAGTTTGGAGCTTTCCCTGAATGTTTTTCCACATTGCTTGCATTCATAAGGTTTCTCCCCCGTATGGATTCTCTTATGTAGGGCAAGAGCAGAGCTATAACTAAATGTTTTTCCACATTGCTTGCATTCATAAGGTTTCTCCCCACTGTGGATTCTCTGATGTAGGGCAAGAGCAGAGCTATAACTAAATGTTTTTCCACATTGTTTGCATTCATAAGGTTTCTCCCCACTGTGGATTCTCTCATGTTGGGCAAGACCAGAGCTATAACTGAATTTCTTTCCACACTGATTGCATTTATAAGGTTTCTCCCCAGTGTGGATTCTCTGATGTTTAACAAGATGATGCCTCAGACTGAATGTCTTTCCACATTGCTTGCATTCATAAGGTTTTTCTCCACTGTGGATTCTCTGATGTACGCCAAGATTGGAGCTTCCTTTGAATGTCTTTCCACATTGTTTGCATTCATAAGGTTTCTCTGCAGTATGGACTCTCTGATGTACAGCAAGACTAGAGGTTTCCCTGAATGGTTTTCCACATTGCTTGCATTCATAAGGTTTCTCCCCACTGTGAATTCTCTGATGCACAGCAAGACTGGAGCTTTCCCTGAATGTTTTCCCACATTGCTTGCATTCATAAGGTTTCTCCCCACTGTGAATTCTCTGATGCGGAACAAGATGTGAGCTCCTACTGAATTTCTTTCCACACTGCTTGCATTTATAAGGTTTCTCCCCAGTGTGGATTCTCTGATGTTCAACAAGATGATGCCTCTGACTGAATGTCTTTGCACATTGTTTGCATTCATAAGGTTTCTCCCCAGTGTGGATTCTCTGATGTACACCAAAATTGGAGCTGTTCCTAAATGTCTTTCCACACTGAGTGCATGCATAAGCTTTCTCTGCAGTGTGGACTCTCTGATGCCCAGCAAGACTGGCCCTAGACAAAAAAGTCTTTCGACACTGATTACATTCATAAGTCTTTGCCTCAGAGTTCATTCTTTGATGTTCAGGAAAGGATGTATTTTGAGATTCAACACAGAATTCTCTCCAAGCTAAGTTATCTGAACCATCACTTATAAATTTTTGTTTCTCGGTTTCTACCACAGAAAGGCTCACTTCTGTTGGAGTCACTTTGATTTCAGGTCTGATCTCTCCTTCTAAGAGAAAGAAAGGGTAAACACAGGTATAGACACATGTATACACACATAAATAAACATATTGCCTTTCCTCTACTGTCAGAACATAAACTAATTCATATCCTATTTCCTTGGGTAAGAAGAAAAGACATCCAATTTAAATGGGCACAATCCTTCCTTTGAAAATCCCTTTACCCAATCTGCAACTATGCCCAAAGGGCTTTAAAAGACTGTTTTCTCATCCAGACATATCACTGCTGGGTTTATACCCCAAAGAGGTAATAAGGAAAAAGACTTGTATGAAAATATTTATAGACTTGCTCTTTGTGGTGTCAAAAAATTGAAAAATAGGGGTATGCCATTAGATTGGGGAATGGTTGAACAAATTGTGGTATATGTTGATCATGGAATACTGTTGTGCTCAAAGGAATGATGAACTGGAGGAATTCCATGTGAACTGGAATGACCTCCAGGAATTGATGCAGAGTGAAAGGAGCAGAACCAGGAGAAACTTATACACAGAGATGTATACATTGTTGCACAATCATATGTAATGGAGTTCTCTACTAGCAGCAACCCAGGACAATTCTGAGGGACTTAAGAGAAAGAACATTATTCACATCCAGAGAAAGAACTGTGGGAGTAGAAACACAGAAGAAAAACAACGGGGACATGATTGGGAATGTAGACTCTAAACGATCACCCTAATGCAAATAGTAATAATATGGAAATAGATCTTGACCAATGAGACATGTAAAACCCAGTGGAATTGCTTCTTGACTATGAGAGAGGGGTGGGAGGAGAGGAGGGAAAGAACATGAATCATGTAACCATGGAAAAATATTCTAAGTTAATTAATTCAATACAAATTTTCAAATAAAAAAAGAATATTCTATAATCTCAAAGCCAAAGCACAGTTTAATTAACAAAGAGCCTCCCATATGATCACATTGGCTCTTCATAACAAACCTGTGATTTTGATCAGGCTAGCATTATTACATTCCTATCTCAGACCATGACCTCAGAATGGTGCCAGAGTGACTTGACCCAAATCCTGGCATAGGAAACCAAATATTGTGACTGGGTATGCTGTCTCCACAGTACTAGACAATTCGCTTTCAATCCATTTTGCTTTGATTTTCACTGTTTACATAATCAATCCTATCTTTATAGTTATGTGAACATAGGGTTCATATATAATAAATATTCCAATAATTTCACGATTGAACTTATCTGTAATCTTTATATAATTTCCTTCATGATTTGTTTCAGACTTATTTTTTTCTTATAAAGCAAAGGAAGAAAATCCACTCTTTTTTGCATTTATCCAAGGCACAAAAGATTTTGTTCTGTAACCTACTTCTTGATAGTAGTTATTACTTTTTTAAATGTCTCTTTTCACTACCATAAAATCCTTCTCCTGAATACAGATTTAAAAAAGACATGGCATTGACCATGTTTAAAAATAGGCCTCATACAGTAACTTAAGTCCATTTTTTAATAAAATGAGCTGCAAGCTTCCATATTAGTCTTTTTGTGCCATTCCCATTTATTGATTTATAAACCCTTTAGAGATTTGAGATAATGCTGCAACAAACTTGAGCTAAAAATAAAGGCACCCAGTTTTGTTCAACAATATTTTTCCTTTTGCAAAACAAGAATTCCAAACATAAATGGAGTTTTTTCCCCCTGGCAGTGAGTCCAAAAGACCCTAACTAGGAATATGATGCTTTTGGGACAACCTCATACTCTGATTGCTTCTAAGTCTAACATATTCTTTTAGTTTCTCAACTTGATGTCAAATTATTTCCATATTTCCAGACTTCCAGGAAAGTTGGTCATTCATGCTCACAGGCATGCACAGACTCTCATTGCTGTCACTACACATGAGAAGCTTTCCCATTATTGGGTTATCCTATAATTGCATCTCATAAAATCGGTCATCATGAGATCAATATGTTAACTGGGTTTGCATTCTTGCAGAAGAGATAGGAGAGTCTTTGAAAACCCTGGTCACTAGACATACAGAGTGGAGGCCATTATGAAACCATCACTGACCACAACCTTTTTACAAAAATAGACCTTCACTAGCCACTCACTGCAAGACTGTGGTTGTTTTCTGATTTGAACTTACCTCCATGTATGTTATCATTCTTCTATCTCTTAAAAGAATTGTTTGATAACTCAGGCTAGTCATTCAGTAGTTTCAGTGAGAATGGAACCAATTTGCCAATAGTAGAAGTAATGAAATTCCACCCTGCCAAAGTGGATTTCTAGATAAACCTTATTTAAAACAAAAGAAATCAACACTATATATGCCATTGATCTCCAACTACATTCATCATTTAATACACTTTTTGGTATGAGTCAATGGAAAAACAAATCTTTCTCAAGGTAGGGACCAATTCTTTTTCTTCACTGGTTAGAGAGTTAAAACTGGAAATATTTTTTCATTCCTCAGCAAGAGAGCTCGTACAATTCTCTTCCTATTCCCCACCTTTTTTTCCCAGCATTTTCATGATATTATTCTTTAAAATCCCCATACAAGTGAGGTGGTGCATTCTAATTCTACCTCAGAAAATTGCTAGGACTTTTAACCCTGAGCAATTCACAGGAGTTCTGTCTGGTTCAGTCTCCTCAACTGTAAAATGGAAATAAGAGTATCAAGAAACTCCTAGGGCATGAGATAATATTTATAGTGTGTGGCACAGAGTAGGTGCCCTATGCAAATAGTGGCTTTTATTTCATTGGTTTTCTTTGATTGTCAGTTACCTCCATTAGACCTTTCTAGAGCTCCTTCTCTTCAGAGCCTCGTCTCTTGATTGGCTGCCCTGGAGCTGGGATCTAGAGGGCTTCTACAGAACTGTCAGCTGTAAATAGTTTTTGCAAGGAGCCATCTTAGGCCATGGGTTGCCAGTTGATAGCTCAGACTTTAGAATTCCCAGAGTTGGCATGAGCTGGACTGAGACTGGTGAAGACCATTGGAGGAGCCCTATAAATAGGAGCTCAGCCTAACCCAAAGGAACTCAATTGTGAGTTAAGGTGGGAGGTGAAAAGGGTAGGCTCTCCACTTTGTCTCAAAGCTATTTTCATAAGCCAGGGTTACCTGTTACCTTACAGGGACAGTTACTCAGGTTCATCCTTTGAGATTACTATCAGCTATCAATCAATAATCAACATTCAAATAATTTTCTTTACAACAACCAGAAGACCATTTCTGAAGATTCTTCAACAAAGCTAAGCCAGCCAAGTCTGAGCTAAACATCCAGCAGCAGCTTGTGTTAGGCTCGGTTGCCAGGCCAGCCTGTCAGCATTTGGTTGTGGCTATCTTCTAAGAACAGCTAAAGATATATTTTCAGTTTAGTTAGATAATTCCTATAGTTTAATCTTAATTTCTTTCCTTCATCATTATTTCACCCCTCAACCATTCCTGTTCATCTTTCATTAAATCAGTTACTGTGAACCAAAACTTGGTTACTGACCTGTTCAGCTGCAAGAGAATTCTTTAGTGAGAGAAGACAGTTGAATACAGTTTCTACTGAGATGCTCAGTTAAAGTGAACCTTTAATCCTGTCTCTTGGCTCAATATCATCATTGATAACTATACCTCACAGTCAGATAAAAATCATCTTCATTAACACAAACTATTATGTCATTACCATTCAAATATAGAGGATACATCCTTTGACAGTTAAGGAAATTTCATCTATTTCCTTATCAATAGCTGTAAGGGGAAGGAGCTGTCCAGGGGCTGAATTCTAGACTACCATCTAGTGATTACAAGTACCATCCCCCTGCAGTTTCTCTCACACCTGCTTTTCCATCACATGGAAGTTTACTCTCTGGGCAGCTTTATTCCCAAAAGTATTTTCCCTTTCCTTACACAGCATCCTCTCTGCTCCAGCAGAGGGTGAGCTCCATGTGGGCAGTGGATATTCACTGCAGCCCTTTATGTCCCCATTGTCACACAGGACCTGGCACAGAGCAAACATTTGTACATGTTTCTGGATACTAAAGGACACAGAGGGGATAAGCTCAGCCCTTCTGACACCTGCAAGAGACTTCCATGGCACTTCAATCCCAAAAACTGATCTCTTAAGAAGGTCACAGACTGATCTCTTGAAAGGAGCTGACAGGAAATGGAGTCCAATAGACTCATCTTACAGTTGGGGAAACTGAGGCTCAGAAGTTCAGTGACTTGCCCAGGAAGCCCCTTCTAAAATTTGAGAAAGGATTCCAAGTCAGGTCCTCCTGTCCCCAAATCTAGCCCTGGCTTCACCAGAGCACACAGAAGCCTCTGGTCATCCCAGCTCTCTCTTATCTCTTTTCCCCTCACTCACCTGGGCAGCAGTTTGGGCCTTCCTTCTCCAGCATCCAAGGGGCTTCCTTCTGCTCCAAATAAGAGACCACATCTTCTGGGGGAACTGGAAGCCCTGGGCATGAGGAATCAGTCAGGAAGAAGGATGGAGAGAAGCTCATCATTAAGTTCACTTTAGGGAAAGGTTGGGAAGTTCAGTGACTCCATTCATAGAATCTCTCCCTGAGGTTCCCACAGGAGTCTGCCCTCACCCCTCAGTGTCTATGATGCAGAAGCCCAGTTTAGGATGTGCCTGTTACCCAGCTGGAGACCTGCTACGAACAATAGCACCACACCCCCCCACACACACACTCCATCCTGTTTTGGTCCATTCTAGCAGAAACTCCTAAACTCTCAAACTGGGTCTAAGAGTCAGTGTTCTGGGTCAGTCTGAAGCCCCAGAAATAGGGATCTTGAGGGATCAGCTTTTGTCCCCCTCTACCCATCCTGCTCTTCCCTCTCATGAACTGTTCTTTTGGGGAGACTCTGCCTCTGTTTTTGAGGAACTCAACGATCCTTGTTGGGCCCAATGCTATCTCTCAGCCAGTTCATTTGTCCTGACAATGACACAGGAGTACAAGCAGTACTTATGGGAAGCTTCCAGAGCCTCCTGGAGGAGAGACTCCAGAACATTTAGCGTGGGGAGAGGAGGGAGGAGAAGAGTGGGGAACCAATCTGGAACCAGAACACTTGGTTCTGGGGCATTTTCTTCAGAGAAGGCTGGACTCAACCCATACTTTTCTGCTATCTGGAAAGGAGAGTCAGCTAGAAGAGGAGCAATCAGGGACCTGAACTGAGAGGTAGGAAGGCCTCAGTTTAAATCTTGCCACAGATAATTCCTATGTGGGTGCCTCAGAACAACCACTTACTCAAATCTCTATTTCCTCATCTGTTAAATGGGGATAATTGTGTCACAAAATTTGGAAAATGAAGGTGAAGAAAGAAGTGCCATAATATTACTGAGAAAACCCTCAGCAGAGCACTTGGCCAAGAGCAGACTATTATAAACTCTTCTTCCCTTCCCTCACTGTCTGATAGGTTCACCTGGAGGATTAGGGCAATAGGAGGAAGACTAATAAAGACAATCCTGCTCTGCTGGGGACACGAAGGAACTGTGAACTACCAGTTTATGCTGGTTAAAGAGAAAATTATCTCCAATAGTAGATCCATCCTAGAGGGGAAGAGGGTGGGAGGAAAACCTGTCTAAACAGTTTTCCAAGATGTGTTTGGGAGACATAATTCCAGGCCAGGGAGAGGCAAGATGGAATCAGCTCTGAGATTATTTCCACATCTGAGATTCTTCAACCTGCATTTGATCTTGGACTCCAGGAGTACCAAAGGGAGCTCCCAAGGTCCCATTACATGATGCAAAGTCATTTTACAAGAGAACCAGGCAGCAGAAGGTCCCTGGCTCAGCTATGAAGAAGGGAAAAGTGCTCCTTTAGCATAGGAGCACTTTTCCCTTCCTCATAGCTGAAAACTGCTCCCAACCCTGCCTACTGCTGAGGGCCATATTCCCTTGGAGGGCAGACTTGGGCAGCAGGGAGAGGGCGCCTTACCCACAGAGAGCAGGTTCCCAGCATTCTCCAGCATCACCTCCTTGTACAGCTCCTTCTGGGGAGGGGCCAAGAGGCACCACTCCTCCCAGGTGAAGTCCACAGCCACATCCTTGAAAGTCACCATCTCCTAGAACAGGCCAAGTCAGAGGACACAGGGCTGAAAGCCAGGTCAGAGTGAAGAGTCCACCTCTGGTCAATTACAGGAGGAAACTGACACACAGAGAAGGGAGGGGTCCAAAGGCCTCAACCTTTGTCAGTGTCAGAGTCAACACTAGAAGCCGAGTCTCTAAGAGACGAATGGAGGTTTGAGCAAAGCAGCTCCAAGACCCTCCAGAGCAATGCTGAGGAGTTTCTATCTAGTGTATGAAGGAACTTATCTTGGGCTTTGGTCCCAGGTGCCCCAGGCAGCAGTGGATGTAGGTGACCCAGTCACGTGTCTGATGCCCAGCCTGCCACTGTGTCCCAGGGCAG